>NC_083718.1:110660085-110970085 GCF_028564815.1 Eubalaena glacialis | reverse complement strand
GGGAGGCTAGCTGGATATTTCAGGACTTTTGATTTGATGTGATTTGATTGACTTGGCTGTCCAATGCAGATAGGGCCTGATACATTGTAGAACATTTGAAGAAGGTAATTGAGATCTCAGTCAGTAACTAAATGAAAAATTGAAATTGATCGGCTTATACCAGGTACACTTATTTTTGAAAGACTTAATTAAAGTAATATAAAATATAGGTATTTGTTTTTAAATCTGCTAATATTACATTGATAATTTGTTACTAAATTTAGTGCCTTCTACACATAGGCACTTAAACATGTATTGATTGTTTAGCAGGGGTAGGAAAGCACGTGGTTTTATCTTGTTCTTTTCTTGCTCTTTTGCAAGAAAAATGGCTTTTTAAAAGGAAAACATTTATATTAGAAAACTATTTTGGAAATTCATTCCTTTAGGAAGAAACAAAACTTGAAATAAATATTTTTGACTTTGGATATTTCTGTAGCTTCTGAACACAGATTTTAAACCCACCATCAAAAGGAAGACAATATAAAGCTATATATTAGTTTCCATATAGCAATTTCCATTTTTATAGTTATTTCATGCTTAAAACTTCATTTTTACTTTCACCAACAGCACCTTTCTGCAGTATAGCCCCTCACTATGTAAGTGTAATTAAAATATCAATGTGTTGAACTAAAGTTTGTTATTCCCTTAGTCAGCAATTCTTATTTTATGCTGGCTGCACGATAGTTAATTTAATATCCAGATTCAATATCCAAAAGTAGATTCTATGCATTTCCTCATAAAACAGACATGGAATGAAAAAGACACTGCAAGCTGCCATGCTACTTGAAGTCAGATCTTTACAGGAGCTATACTTTGCTGTTCTGTGATTGTATCCACCTACGTAAGATACAAGTAGTTAAAGACAGAACATTTCATTTATTAAATGATGAATTTTTCATTTATTAAATGACAAACTTTTGCTAGACATTTTACGTATTAAATATTTTGACTACATGGATTAGTTTAAATGATTCTATTAGGCATTCTGATATTTAACAACTGTTAAAATATTTATAGAAAATGAAAGCAAATTGGTATAAATTTTTAAGCAACTCTATTTTTGTAGAAAAAGATTAGTGACAACCTGTAACTATAAAGATGTTCTCTGAACGTGTAGTACTCTAGAAAATAAAAATTCTTACAAAATTTTGAAAATGAATGAAAATAAACTAAATAACATGCAAGATCATAGACTCTGCATTAGATATTTTATTTGGGAGAATTTAGAAATTATGAGCTTGAGTTTATAGAATCGGCATTATTGTGCCTAAAATCTTTTTAATGAATATTATTTGCATTTATTTAAAACAATATGGAGTTATATCTGAATGCAAAGAAATGAACTCCTGCTTAAATTGTCTTGATACATCATAGTAAGTTGAAATGTAATTTTTATTCCAACTGTTCATTTTGGTATTTCATGGATTAGCCCTATGTTAAGAGAAATAATAATGTCTTCACCATTCCTAAGAGTGACTGATATACTGTGGATGACCCAGTACTGTTGTAAAGGACTAGTTTTAGAAACTACCTAGTTTATAGGTGTTTGAATCAAATTCTTTTCTAAATTTTAATAACCTATTTGACTCAAATCAAAATTTTGCTAAAAGTATCAGTTTTTAAATTGTATGCTGTCTCTGAGGTGCATTGGGCATTTGGAGAATGGTTCTTCCCTTTACTGTTGGTTACACCAGTTGTTATCATGTATTTAGAAATATTCTTCTCATGGAGGTATACAGGGGAAAAATGTGTTGTAATATTCATGTTTGTTCTGCTTCATTTTTAAGGAAAATAAACATGTTCCAAAAGACACTATTAAAATAAGTGTTTGAAAAAATTTCAGTTTCTAGATTACTCTTCACTCCAAATATGTAAATATATATTTGAATTGGCTTTAAGTGGTTTAATCTGTTGGATGAAATTGAAAAGTCTATGTCATTATTGACATGATCAATTATACTCCATAGAAGACTATGTATTTATGTGTTTTGGATTCCGTAAGAAGCAAACTGGTATAATTTTATCAGAAGTGTGGTACAGTATGTCTCAACAGGTACAAACCAGCACAGCAGCAAGACCCCTCCTGTGCTGAGAGGCCTGGGGCACACACACACCTTCCCAGCCTTAACCACAGCTGGTTGACAATAGACACACTAAACCTACTGAAAGTGAATTCTGACATGAAAAACACGTGTGATGTGTGAGAACAAGGAAAAGCCAGCAGGACCTGGGGTTGGAGGAGGAGACATGACTGATTTGCCCTTAAAAGCCATGATGCTCCTCCTTCAATCCAGAAGTTTTCTCTCTGAATCCTTTGAGCCTTCCATCTCTTCCTCCTAATACCCTAAAGACTTCATCAGCACCTCCCTCCTTTATACTAACACCTTTCTATGTCAACTTTTGAGAACTCCCCATACCTGTAAGCTTCCCAGTCTATTG
Organism: Eubalaena glacialis; assembly: GCF_028564815.1. NCBI lineage: Eukaryota > Metazoa > Chordata > Mammalia > Artiodactyla > Balaenidae > Eubalaena > Eubalaena glacialis. The sequence continues at coordinate 110,967,607 of NC_083718.1, read as the reverse complement.
TGGCAAATTTAAAAGTTCACAAGTATGTTCTTTCATTGAAAAAAAACCCCAAAAAACATTGCAGTAAGTTTCAGTAGTGAACAAACAAACCATAATTTATTAAGAGGCTATAGGAAGCCACTTAACATTGAATAATACTTATTTACAACACCAAGCAAAGCTTATAATGTTATGGGTTTATTGAGAAACATCCGTAGTCTCTTTCTTAAACTGGCTTAGCAATAAGAGCTTTATAACATGTTTCAGCTGGGGATTCATTGCAAGCATGTAAGTTATCTAAATGTTCTTCCTCAGACCCCATGACAGGCAGATGGAGGAACCGAGGTGGCCCTGTGTTATGAGGAGGGTGTACTGGTCTGTGGCAGCATTACTGAATCCTGCCCTTTAATCAAGCAAACTTAGCTATGGTCCTGTTTCTTTTAAAAACAAGCTTACAGCCAGTGGATTACTCAGAGAGTTTTCCAAAGTACAACACCCAAGGATTTGAGCCCTGTCCCTTTTTAGCCCAGACCTCTTAACTATCTCTGTTAGCTTTGATAAGGTCATACCTTTCTTTGGAAGATATTTTGGGTGGCAGTGAAGCTAAAGATTGGTTTGTTTGCATTGAAAATGTTTACACTGATTCCCTCTAAGCAGTAGACAGTTTTGAAATCAGGCCTGATATTTAAGACCAAAAAAAAAAAAAAGAAGAAGAAATTTCTAAATCTCAAAGATATAAATACCTCTGGCTGAAAACTCGTTAATTATTATCTGTATGTTTTTTCCTTTATATCTTTATGTAATTCTTTCTGTAATTAAGTGTGCATTAAGGTATTTGCTGCTTCTTGATTAATGAAGCATAAAAATATAACTGTAAATAAAATATGCTATATATTTTTCTGTTTCTTGCTTGGTTTGCTTCTAATATGATTATGTCTACTTTTTACTCAAGGAATTTTTGCATAGATAATACTCTTACTAACTTGTAACTGGGATGAGTTATGAGATTTTGGGGTAATTATTTGATTTTGTAATAATAACTTTTAGACATAGATTTAATTTGAAAAAGTTACTTGAAAACTGAAGTAAATGTGACAGCTATAGTGATACACAATTTTTCTCTCAGAATATATCACATTAATATTTAATTGTCAAAGATTTTAGAAGTCTTTCAAAACACATTTATTAACTTTGAGAACACACCTTCTAATGTATTTCCATAAGGCTGAAGAAATTTTATTTACAGAATGTAAGACTTGGTAATTTACAAATCAGTGTTATTCAGATTTATCAGGTATTAAAATAGCAACTTAGTATTCTTGTTTTGTTTCTGGTTGTGCTTTGGAGGGATTGGTAGACATCTTCAGGTATTTCCCTTAAAAATTGGAAATGTTTGTATACTTCGTATGTGTGCCATTTTAAAGTATATGCAAGTTCTAAGCAATAATCTGCATGTTATACAAGGTTGGCATTACTTTGTCATGACAATTTTATTATTTTAAGAATGTATAAAATCAATATCCTATATATAAATCGCTCCAAACCGCCCCCCCCATGAAAACACTGGGATTTTCTTGTGTTAGAACACTACTATAATGTGGTGCAAAGCTTTGTATTTTGTGAAAAAAATAAAATCACAATTATTTAGTGCAAAAGTTTGAGTCTACAAAGTGTACGCTTGAATAATAATTAATGGGTGATAAAAATTACTTTTCTCACATCCAATCATCTCTCCTAGCATCTGAATCCTAATGTTAATATTCACTCTTCATGATGCTTGTGGAGCTTGTTTACCCCCTTCCCTCCCTTCTTTCCTCCCTTTTCTCCCCGAGGCCCCAGCCTTGTAGCAGATCAGAAGGCGCAGCAAACATTTTAGTCCTGCTTGTTAAGGGAAGGAATGGTGCTATCTAATCAATAGGCTCGTTTAGGTTGAGTAAAACTTTGGCAATTATGTTTTTAATCTCCTTCCCTTTGTCCCTTAGGCCTCTCATGTGGTCTTTAGTGTTTTTCCCAAATGTCTTGGCTGGAATTCCTACCTTCCCAAATTGCCTGTGGTCTTAATGTTGCATCTTGGTCTGAGACTATCCAGTAGATCAGGAAGCAGAGCGCTAATTGAATAGAATACTGAAGTGGTTTGGCCTTTGGAGAGTAGCATGAGTCATGCTTCAGAACATGCCTAAAATGTTGTTGTGTCAGGACTGGCAAAGGAACAGCTGAATTTCAAAATTAAAATAGCAGTCACAGCTGTCAGTGGAGGCAGGTCACAGGTAAAATTCCAAGGATTCAGAAGTCCTCTAAGCGAGTGTAAATGGGCGCTCTCTCCCCTACCTCAGGCTGTCTCAAAGATGAGTCACCCTTTATTCTCCTATTTTCCAGTCTTCATCAAAGCCTGCATACTGCTTTCCCTCCCTTTTGATTGTCCTTAAACATACACAAAATAAGCGATGATGGCAGATTTGCAACTTTTGCTCATGTGAGTAACTGATCATCTGACAGATGTTCCTGGATGCTCCCACAAAATTAGGCTCTTCATCTACGGCCTGTGTACCCCCTTCTGCCCAATGAGCCCATTGTTGCTTCTGGCACAGTGCTCCTAGGTCCTCCCCGCCCTGGCTAAACAGCCCCTTCCTCTTTTCATCTACCCCCAGCTAAGTTTTACTGCCACATCTAGTTTTATTATTTTCCCCAAATCTTTGGTTATACCACTCCAGAAATTACCTGAGCAGAACTTTCAAAGAAGGTGACTTGTAGGGAGAAAGGAAAAGTCATAGCAATGGTGGGCTGCATTTCTGCTGAGGATAAAGTTCAAGGATAGATGAAAATTTGGAAAGAATGACACAGGAAAGGAAGGAGAAAGGACTTCAGAGAATAGGAAGAATAAAGTAAGAAAATGCTATGTACGTGTCCACTGCATTGGGTGACGTGAACTTATCAAGAAAAGTGAATATAGTGAAATTCCTATACATGGTATAAGAATTTTAATGTCTTTTCTATATTAAGATAAAATATGTACATTATTCATTTTAGATGCCTCTCTATATGTATGTGTTTATATGTAGGGATATTGTGTGTGTGTGTGTGTGTGTGTGTGTGTGTGTGCACGCATACAAGAGAGCATATCTTAGCAGTGTTTCACCCACTGTGGACAATCAGATGCCTTGCTGTGGACACAGGAATGAGGAGGTGGCCCCCGTGGAGCAGTGGTCCTAGTGGGCTGCCTGAGCCTGCAGGAAACTCCACGTCCTGACCTGTTGTAGTTACCAAAAGCCAAACTATGCCCAACAATTCAGCTTCCTGGAATGATTTGTGTTGTCAGGTAGCCTCATCATGAGAGGTTTTAGAAGAGCATCAGCAGTTTCTAAAGTCTACTGTGCTGTGGACAGAAAGGAGGCATGAATGGATGCAGCACAAGAGGGTAGGATTTTGTTTGAATTGTAAATTGGAAAAGAGCAATTTGGAAAGAGCGAGGTGCCTGAGAGCCTAAGGGAACCAAGAAGATGTATCTTAATCTCTGTGAATCTTGGTTTACCTGTAAAAACATTTGCAGTATCTCTGAGTATCAACTCTTGCGTCGTATTTGTAAGAGCTTCAATTTGAACAAAACAACTAGGAAGGAGCAGAAGTAGCTGTAAGCTTGGTCATGTGATTGAAATAACATTTGAGGAAGATTCTCAGTGTCCAGTGAATGGGAGGACAGAGATAGGTTAGTGATGGAGAAACAGGCCAAGCAACTACAAAGTGGTTAGTTAAGCCAGATGTGTGCCCAAGACAAGGAAGAAAAAATAGATGGCCCAGATCTGATAAATATTGCAGAGGGAGAGCCAAAGAGATTAGAAAAACTCAATGTGACTCACGAATGAGTCTGTGGAACTGAAAGGTGACAGATGCTAGTGGTTGTGACATCAGAATGTGGGGAGCCATGGACTGAGCGGGAGGTTGGAGAGTAGGCAGCTCTTAGGGGATGAGACGTGGATGAGACGGAAAAGGGGGAAGTAAGGTCTGGGGTCTTTTGCCATGAATGAGGAAAGAGAAGGTATGGTAGTGGAAGGGCAGAATGGAGCCTGTGGTGGATGTCACATAACGGCAACGTGAAGAATTCAATCTGGGAGAAAGAAAACGTCTCTCAAAGTGCCTCACTGTTACTGTGTGGTTTCAATTGCTTTTCTCATTTCGGACCCACAGTCTTGCCTTGACCCCTCGTGTCTGCGTTCCAGGTTCCTGACTGGTCACCGATTCAGGCTCTCCACTCCGTCCTCATGAATCATTACTCCCCATGGTGTCTGCCCAGTGCCATTCGGAGTTTGGGAAAGGTCTAGAGATGATGGTAAGAGGCCCAAAGAACAAGGCCCTTCTATGGAGTCTGGCTGCAGGTCCCTGGAGAGGGCGCAGCCTTGCCATGGGATTGACTCCTCAGGTGAGCTGGTCTTTGGATGGTGAGAGGAGGGGCAAAAGTTCCAAGGGTGTAGCAGAAGCTGGTGTGTCCTGGAGCAGGGGCAGGGAGGCTGCAGTGATTGTGCTAGGTCTCCAGTCTTAGTTCATGAATCGCCAAGGGGTTCCCTCTCCGACTGCCGTAGTCTCCTGATTGGTCTCTGCCACTCCACGCTCTCCCTGCTCATCCATCACCCCTGCTACTGACCAACACATTTAAAAACACAGCTTCAATTTGTGTCACAGCCCTCCTCTACTCCCAAGTCTAAATTCCTTAAACCAACTTTCAGGATTTCAGGGATTTTCCCCGACTCCATCTACTCAAGCCCCACCAGCTGGGTACCATGACCAGCACCTGCTCATCCAGCCACAAGCCTTTGCACTTGCTGTGCCTCTTTCGGCTCACACATCTGTCGCCTACTCATCCTCGAGACACGTATTAAGAGTATTGGTTCTTTTTTTACCAACAAAAAACAAAACAGACAAATGCATTCAGGTAGAACTGAGGAATAAGCTCATCGAATCATTTTAGTATTTATTAAGCGCTGGCTAGATTGCGAAGTGGGTTCCTGGAACAACCAGGGTGAAGAAACCCATTCTTGCCTGAGTCTGGATCTCAGAACTTCCTGAGTAAGCCTCTGAGCCACAGCCAAGCTGTTATGTTTTCTCTCAGGCTAAAGGTCAAAATTAGTTCACCCACCTCCACTGATTGGGCAAGTTGTGGGAGCTCAGCCCTCTTCAGCCTTCTGCACAGACTCTGATGTTTTTGAGTAACGTGGAGGAAGGACTTCATCTGGGAGCCTGGAAAACTGAATCCCATTTCTGGCTCTACCACCAGACATCTTAGCCAAGTGCTTTCACCTTGCTGGCATTTGTTTTTTCATCTGTAAAGTGAGGAGTTGAATTGGGAATTGAAGGCCCCTTTTCTTTCGAATTCCATCGTTCTATGATAATGGTAATTAGAATCAGGGTTAGGGTTTAGCCCAGGGTATGGCAGACCCGGCAGACTGCAATTCTAGTATATTGGTTTAAGTTGTGTAAGTTTTTGGGAGCCGGCTTAGATTCTACTTTTGATTGTGACTGTATGCCCTTGAGTGAGGCCCCTTGTTTATGTTTCTACCTTCCTCACTTGCAAGAGGAGATGGTATCACTTGCCATCAATGAAGCTAGCCAAAAAGGCTGAGTATAATATTTGCTGAGTGCTTCAACATTTTTAGGGGAAAGAAAGTTTTAATGATGTTCTTTCCCACTATATTTGAAGCCAATTTTTAAAATGCTTTTCCTAGTGTTAACCTTTGGAAGATGTAAACATCTTGATCGTGGTATCCAGATATGGAACCCATTTTCTTTGTTTCCCACAATGAAATATCAGAAAGGAAAATAGATGACTGATGAAAATGTAAATAGTTAAGTTATTTCTTTCTCTCCAAAACAAAAAATCTGAAAATCTGAATCCAATTATTTTGAGAAGCCAGTTACCATTAATGGGTCAATTACCTTGATTGACTCAGTATTGTGTAATCAGACTTTCCGTAAGATTTCTGTGTTCTTAGTGACCCTAAGTGTGGGCTGCTGGAGTTGTTTGGTGGACTTTGTGCAGAGGCCAGGGTGAACTGGGGTGGGGGAATTATGCTGACAGTGTTTGTTGTCTGTGACTTGGTTGGGTAGTATACTTGTTTCCTGCAACTTGATTGGTCTTATCTGACCGGTGATGGAATTATCTATAGTAAAGATCCACTCCAGATTTTTCAATCAGTAGATGGACTCTCTAAGGCACTGTATCATGAAGAAAAGTAATGTAAGAAGTAGCTCTGCATTGCTCTAGGGGAAAATGTGAATGATTCTTAGCATTGTAATGAGCTAATTGTAAACACTAATTAGAATTTATATTCTAAAGAATGGAAGAGAAAATGGATGTGACATTATGTTAGTTTTTTTCTTTAAAAATGACTAAAAGGAAAGCTTTTATAACCTGGGACCATTCTTTTTAGAAAGGGATCTAAGGTTTTTATTAAAAATGCGAAGCCAGAAGGAAGATGTTTGCACTCCATTGTCTATCCCTTTCATGACTCTCCAATCATTAGTTTCAACTCTTAAATATCCTTATCCTGGATCTAACCAAATATGTACATTTTCAGTGCTTAACCAATGCTTCAGAGACCTGCTGGAAAATCATTCAATCCTGTGTAATTGGAGCTGCCACAAATTCACGATCTCGGTCATTCACTTAAAAAACATTTATTCTCTAGGTACCAGGCACCATGCAAGGCAGAGGATATAGACAGTGAACAACTCTTGGGGGCCTTGCCCACAGAGAGCTGGACGGGAATAGAGAGGTAAGGAACAGGAAAGCATATGGTATGTCAAGCGACTCTGTAGGGCATGCCTTCCCTCTTTGATCCCAGATCTAGCATAGTGTTTCACACATAGTGATTCATGCAATCAAAAAACATTTCACCAGCACTTACTATGTACCAGGATTTATTTTAGGCTCTGGAGATACATCAGTGAACAAGGCAGGCAAGGAAGTCTCTGCTCCCTTGGAACTTACATTCTAGCAGTTGGAAAATGGCAGTAAACAAGTCTGAAGAAAAGAAATAAATATACAAGATAATTTCAGGTAGTCAAAAGTGCTAAGAAAGAAATAAAAGACAGAGGAGATTGGGGGCATTTTAGAAAGTCCACTCTGTGGAGGTGACCCTTGCACTAAGACCAGGCAGAATCTGCAAGTATTGTGAAGAGTATTCTAGGCAGAGGAAGACAGCCGGTGCAAATTCCCTGAGGTGGGGATACTTTGGTGTGTTCAATGAAAAGGCAGCCAATGTGACTGGGGCACTGTTAGTGAGGAGGAGGAGAGAGATAAGACGTGGTGAGAGGTAAGCAGGCACCAGACCACATTGGGCCTTTAGGCCATTGTGAAATGGTTGGCTTCTCATCATGCTTAGAATAAACATTCCAGGTTTTAAGCAATCCAGGTGAGAAATGATGGGGGCTTATGAAGGCTTTCAAACATTTTTTTACCAGAGTCCACAAGAAGAAACATATTTTTTATGGTAACTCATTACATAAACACATATTCATAAACAAAAATTTCATGAGACAATACTCTTACCATGAGTGATGCACCCTGAGATTTTCTATTCGATTTCACTGTAAAAGAAGAAATACTGGTTGTTACCTATTAAACTGATTTCATAACTCACCAGTGGGTTGCACCTCACAGTTTGCAAAATGCTGGTTCAGACTAAAGTGCTGACAGTAGAGAAGGAGAGAAATGAACATATTCAGGGTGTATTTTATTATTTATTTTTATTTTTTTTAATTTATTTATTTTTATTTTTGGCTGCATTGGGTCTTTGTTGCTGCACACAGGCTTTCTCTAGGTGCGCTGAGCAGGGGCTACTCTTCGTTGTGGTGCGCAGGCTTCTCATAGCAGTGGCTTCTCTTGTTGCAGAGCACGGGCTCTAGGCGCGCGGGCTTCAGTAGTTGTGGCACGTGGGCTTAGTAGTTGTGGCTTGCGGTCTCTAGAGCGCAGGCTCAGTAGCTGTGGCGCACGGGCTTAGTTGCTCTGCGGCATGTGGGATCCTCCCAGACCAGGTCTCGAACCCGTGTCTCCTGCGTTGGCAGGCGGATTCTTAACCACTGTGCCACCAAGGAAGCCCTCAGGGTGTATTTTAGAAGCAGAGTTGACAGTGGTCGTTGATGGACTTGAGGGAAAGTAAGGGGAAAAGCCTGATAAATGATGATTTTCTATGATTTTGGCTTGAACAAATGGGAGAATGGTGGTCCTGTATCATAAGATGGGGACGACCAAGGAAGGAACATGTTTGAGGAGTAGAGGGGAAATCAAGAATCTTCACTTAAACACTTCAAAAAACTCTGATCATAAATGTTCATGTGCATAGAGATCTGTAATATTAATTGCTCAAATTACAAGCCGACAATAAAACAATCTTTTTATGTAAACTCTTAAAATTAAAAACACTTTTTAAGTGTTAATTTTATTTTTATCATAGAAATAAAATCTGCTTACTAAACTAAAAATGAAAGAAATGTGATCCATGGTCTACCCACAAAAAAATGACCACGGTTAATTTTTTAATGTTTCCTTAATGTAATATCTTCCATGCGTATTTTTTTGGTCATTGTCTAAGCTTTCATAAAGATAATTGTTTAGGATTGGAATTATATAAGCAGTTTAGAGATAATCTGTGGTTTTGGAGGCAGAGAAATTTATGATCATTGATGTTTAATGAGTAGCCTTACTTTTGTAATAAAATCATTTTAATGAGGAACCCAATATTTAGTCCAATGTTTTTTCAAACTTTAAAAATCCATATACATGATCACATCATAATTTATAACCAGTTTTGGATATGTGCTGATATTTGCACATCTATACTCATCCTTCCGTATCCTCAGGGGACTGGTTCCAGGACCCGCTTCAGATACCAAAATCTGAGGATACTCAAGTCCCTTATATAAAACGGCATAGTATTTGCATATAACCTACAGACACCTTCCCATATACTTTAAATCATCTATTACTCATAATACCTAATACAATGTAAATGCTATGTAAATAGTTGCTGGCCCACGGGCAAATTCAAGTTTTGCTTTTGGGGACTTCCTGGAATCCTTTTTTCTATATATTTTCAGGCTGCAGTTGGTTGGATCCACAGATGTGGCACCTGTGGATATGAAGGGCTGACTACTTCACACACTCTCCAACATCCATCTTTGTCCCCGCTGAGAATCCTGGCTACACAGACTTCCAAATTTTTCAATTATAAAATAATTAAAGATGCTTGTCTGAATTACCTGTGCTCTTTCTGGCCTCCTTCACTTCCCATCTGATGCATCCCTTAAAAAACTACATGCTTGGGACTTCCCTGGTGGTGCAGTGGTTAAGAACCCGCCTGCCAATGCAGGGGACACAGGTTCGAGCCCTGGTCTGGGAAGATCCCACATGCCAAGGAGCAACTAAGTCCATGCGCCACAACTACTGAGCCTGCGCTCTAGAGCCTGCATGCCACAACTACTGAGCCCACGCGCCACAACTACTGAAGCCCGGGTGCCCTAGAGCCTGTGCTCTGCAAGAATAGAAACCACTGCAACGAGAAGCCCATGCACAGCAACTAGAGAAAGCCCTCGCGCAGCAACGAAGACCAACGCAGCCAAAAATAAATAAATAAATAAATATATTTTAAAAAGCTACATGCTTCTCAGCCACCTCCAAGACTCCATTCCTCTATGACATGTGATTACATCAGGCCCAGCTGGGCTTTCATACAACAAAGCGTATTTCACAGTTCTGATAAGACTGTCAGATACTGTGTTTGTGGTAATCTGAAATCCACAAAAATATCTTCTCTCAGACTCAACCATCTGTGAAGCATTGTCCTAGGCTTTACATAAACAAATATGAGGGCAAACAAGGCCTCTGCCCTCAAGGGGTTTATAATCTGATCTCATTGCCAAGCAACTTTTTGAAAAGAAATTTTTTGTTTTAGAGCAATTTAAAATTTACTTTAAAATGATGAAGATGGTACAGAGTGCCCATATACGCCATACCGTTTCCCCTATTATTAACTTTTATATTAGTATGGTGCATAATTTTACAGTCAATTTAAATCATATCATTGATAAAATTTTGAATTCTGACCGTTTCACATTACAGAATATCCTAAACATTGTTCCCACTTAAAATGAACATAAATGTTGGCCAGATACTCTAGATATTACCTGTGCCAGCCACTTCCTTTATTAGATGAGGAAACAGAGGCATGGAGAGATCTTACGTGTTTTGGCAAAGACCAGAGTAGTGTATAAAACCACAGCTGCAGGTCCTTCAGTGTCACGTGGCTGCTCCTTACCTAGCAGGGAGAAGACGTGAGGATGTAGGGGATACTTCGTGCATTCATTCAACCAAGTCACTGAGTGCCCACGGAGTATCAGAGATTATTCAGGTGGTGGGGAAAAGGTAACAAAGCTGTTCAATCTCTACCCTCCAGGAGCTGACGCTGTAAACGTCTTCGAATTGAGATCACAGGGTACAAGGATATTGAGTGTCTGCTTTACTTCAGTGAAGTGGCCAGGGGAAAAGTGTACTGGGAAATGGAAGCCGAACATAATTTCAGAGGGTTTGTGTGGTAGGATGACTAATGGTCCCCCAAAGATGTCCATGTCCTAATCCCTGGAATCTGTGAATGTGTTACCTTACATGGCAAAAGGGACTTTGCAGATGTGATTAAGGATCTTGATTATCCAGGTGGGCCCAATGTTATCACAAAAGTCCTTATAATGGAGGGAAAGAGAGAGGCATGAGAATCAGAGGAGAAGGGACAAGAAATGCAGCTGGCAGTGATGGGCCTCACAGGCTGGAGGCCAGGAGATGAGGAACATGGGCAGCCTCTAGAGGCTGGAAAAGGCAGGAAACAGACCCCCTAGAGCCTCCAGAAGGAAGGCAGGCCTGCCAAAGCTTTGATTTTAGCTCTTTAAGACCCATTCTAGACTCTGACCTCCAGAACTATAAGAGAACAAATTGTGTTGCTTTAAGCCACTAAATTTGTGGTAATTTGTTACAGCATCGATAGAAACTAATGAAGTTGCTAAATTGGCTATGTAGAGACAACTTTTTATACAAAGAAAGGTTATTAAGATTATATGATTATAGATTATTAGACTCTAAGTTTCATCTCTGCTCTATCTAATCCAATAACCTCATTTTTTTAAAGGAAAATAATGAGAAAAAAAGTATTGCCAAACATTTCCTTATTCAAACTGATTATATAACTTTCGATTCAAAACTACAATGTAGCAGCACGATTCATAATAGCCTCAAACTGGAAACAACCCAAATGTCATCAATAATAGAATGGAAAACCAACTGTTATATATTCCCATAATGGAATATTACACAGCAATGAGAATGTATGAACTACAATTACAAGGAAATATGGATGAATTACATGAGCTCATGCTATTTTTGTGCAAAAGAAGTTCAATACAAATAGTGAGTACCATATGATTCCGTTTACATAAAGTTCAAAAACAGGCAAAAGTAATCTGTGATGTTAAAAGTTACATTGATCCCAATCTGTTACTGAAACTCTAACACCTCTGTGAAAATTATATAATTCAGACTTACAGCAATAGTTTCAAAAATAGATTTCAAAAACATGACAATTGTAATCATTGTATCCAAAACAAATATCCAAAAATATTGACAAGACAAATGGTTAACATGGTAAGGTGCAAAAGTATTAAATGATGAGTGAAATTTAAAAAAAACAGTTACACTGGAGAAGGGTGAGGGTAATGACGAGGCAGGGCAGGATGGAGGCTCCTGGGATGCTGGCAATGTTCTGTTTCTTGATCTCAGTGCTGGTTACATGAATGAGTTCACTTTGTGAAACCTCATATGATTTGTACAAACTTCTGTATGCTGCACATCAACGAAAAGATTACTTAAAATAAAACTAAATGAATGTGTGGCCCCAATGGTTGTTTTAACATTGGGGTTGTGGCCCCAATGGCTGTTTAGCTTGATATAAGACTAAGAGCCTTTAGAGAGAAAATAATGAGCAAACCCCGCCTCTGGGCCCTTCTTGGATTCATTGCCCAAAAACAAAGCCAACAACCCTCCCTGGCTTTAGAATATTAGATTTAAGATTTGTCCTAAAACATTTGAAACACTTGCTTTGTGCTGCACTTATTAAACTCTCTCCCCAACTTCCCCCAGAACACTTTATTTCCAAGCTGGTGTTTAAAAATATTATTTAATTATTGGTAAGTAGGCTGGAAGGAAAGTCTTTAATAAGTTAATGATAAATAACAATTGCCTAATTATGATTCTGTGGAAGAACGAGGCTTTCTGGTGTGCTTGGAATTTTATCTACTCTGGGGACCCCTTATTTTGAGCAGGCTGCTGATGGAATGCTAAGCCTAGAGTCTGACTAAATGACCCTTCACGCTAAATATCATGGGGGAAGAATTTGTACAAGGCTCTTGAGTTCATTTAAAGAATGGTGAACAATTTAAATTTAAATACTAAACCATCTGTAAATTAAATGGTTTAAATAATAAGCATTTAAATAATAGATATCCTTTAGATGCCATGGAAAAAGATAATTTCCTATAACAAATATGATTTCTAAGATGTGCGGTCCTGACATAATTTTTGATTGCCTGTAAGAATCAAAATTTTGTAGTTAACAGTTGAATATCTTGGGGGAACTTCTTGCTCTTCAGCAAACAGTGAGGAGAACTGCAATTAAATTTAAGTAAGTCTTTACCCTTCCAGGCTAGTGCTCCTTGTTTATTCTGTTCTTGAGGTTGCTGCAGTGTGAGTGCTTCCAACATTCTCTTATCTTTGCTAAGGAGGAGGAGAGCCAGTGTTTGGAATTCTCAAAGTACTTATAGCAACAAGACTATTTCTGCACAGGGTTCATTATCAAATGCCATTGTGACCTCCAACATTAATTTTACTTAAAGCTGAAAGAAAATTTGGAGGGTGCTTATAATTTTATGTCACAATTTTAAGGGAGCCCAAATCCTAAAGTTGAATATTGACTTAATACAGTTTATTTTTGGTAACTAACTTCCTACCAAAAAAAAAAGAAATGACTGAAAGTTGGTGCTCAGTTCTAGTGGAGAATACTAACAACAACAAGGGCAACAACCACATCACCTTAAAAACATAAATCAAAAGAAAATAATATATAAAAACCACAGTGCTATCTGGGTAGCTAAAAAAGAAAAAATATCTATGCCCTTAATTTTAATTCAAAGCTGGCAACATTTTTATGTCAAATTAGTTAAGTAATAAAAAAGATGATTTCATGTACTACTTTATCCATACTAGTACTTACGTTAAAAAATTAGTTGGGAGAAATTTGTGACAATGATGTGAGATATTAGAGAACAAAGGAGACAAACAAATGAATAGAGGAACATATCATGGACTGCATAAAATTTACACATTTTAATTTAAAAAATATTTTCCTATCTTCTCCTCATTGTTGAAGTCCTAAGATACTTTTCGATAATCTAGTGTAAGAGCTTTCGAAATAAGATTGCTTTCCTTCCTTCTATCCTTTCTCTCCTTCAACAGTGAGTGAGGTATAGTACCTGACTCAGGTTCTTCTCAATTTGCATACAAAACATCAAGGATTTTATTCAAATGCAGATTTTCATTCAGTAGGTCTGGGGTTGATCCTGGGTTGGTCCTGGGGTTGATTAGAATCTGTGCTTCTAATAAGCTTCTAGGTGATGCCAATGCTGTTGCACCTTGGACCACAATTTGAGTACCAAGGATTGGAGAGAACAGCCAATCCTCAAAGAGTTCATAGTCTAGTTACAGCCATTTCCATTCTCCACTATAGTTCAAAAAGTTTTAGCTTATTTTTCAGATTATGTATACAGCCCAGATGGCATCAAGGAGCTTCTTCCTCCTCTCAAGATCTAGATAAAATTAGATCAAAACACATCCCTAATTCTCTAGCCTCTGAAAACCCGAAGACTTTCCCACAATTTATGGAATGAGCCCAGAGACGAAACTTGGTCCTTTTCCATTTCCACAAAAAATCCACCTGCACAAGAATGTTGTCATTAGTAGAGAATATTTTGTAGGCGTTGTCTGTTTATAGAGACGGGAGAAGAAGACAAAGGGATAGTTGACCTAACACTAGTACAAACACTCTGAAAGGGACTACGGGCTCCTGCTTCCACAGGATTAGTTCTGCATCTGGATCGTCTCACTACTTGAAGTGCCGTGTTCATCCTGCACTGTGTGCTGTAAATGTCACCCATAGCTCATGCTTCATGAGGGAGGGAGCCAGTATTTGAGCTCTATCTGATCAGACACCTATTTAGAACTCTCCTTTAAACAAACAGGCTAAAAACTTCCTTCTGTTTGGATGGATTCAGGAAGCTCCATTGTTTAGTTTAAATGTTTAATATGTAATAAAATTAAATACCGGCACATCTTGTATTATCGTGCTTCACTTTTTTTGCACTTGCAGATATTGCGTTTTTTACAAATTGAAGGTTTCTGGAAACCCTGTGTCAAGCAATTTTCTACTGGTACCATTTTTCCAACAGCATTTGCTCACTTTGTGTCTCTGTGTCCAATTTTGGTAATTCTCACAGTATTTCAAACTTTTTCCTCGTTATTATATTTGTTATGGTGATCTGTGATCAGTGATCTTTGATGTTCCTATTGCAAAAAGATTATGACTCACTGAAGGCTCAAATGATGGTTAGCATTTTTTAGCAATAAAGTATTTTTAAATTAAGATATGTACATTTTTTAGACATAATGCTATTGCACACTTAATAGACTACAGCATGGTATAAACATAACTCTTATATGCACTGAGAAATGAAAAAAATTTGTGTGACTTGCTTTATTGCAATATTTATTTTATTATGATGGTCTGGAACTGAACTGACAATATCTCCAAGATATGCTGTTAATATAAAAAAAACAGTGAAATGATAAGACATGATAATAGACAACATAAAGCAGTGCTTAATTAGTTGGTAAATGCTGTATCTATACCAATGGACAGGTCAAACATCAGGTGTTCGTAACTTCTTGTCATTCTTAGAGTCACATAAGCACATAAGCAATAATATAAATACGTTTAGTATTTTACTTAGATATAGGACAAAATATTGCCAATGCCCTCCAGCCAAAGACCACCAGGAACAAACTTGTGGTTGAAAAAGGAAGATGGGTTTATTACTCATGGCAGAAAGGAAGAATGTACACCACGGGGAACTGTGCATCTCAGTAAGATGGTGTTAGAAAGGGTTTATTTTAGGACTGGGGTTCGGGTTAAGTGATTTCAGGAGAGTTTGAGGAAGTGGGGCTTTGCTTAGCATTAAATGTTCTCAGAAAACAGGTAATTCTATGATTGGGTATGATTAATAAATCTTAACTCAAAGGAGAGAAGACTAGTTGGAGGCTAGCCTGTAATGGGTAAAGAAGCAGCAGTCACTGATATCAGCCAGGATAGGAGGATGTTTGGCCATTTTTGTGGTTTGGACACTGTTCATGTTATGTCTCTGTGCAGACATGATTATGGAGTGGCCTTGTTTTTGTCCTGACCCATCACAGTCAAAGAGCAGCCTTGTCTCTTGCTGTCGGTCTATGAAACTGTTTGTGTTCAACAGTAGAGCCTTAAGGCATAGCTGATAGTACCAGGCCAGCTCCTGGAGGCTGAGGGCTGCTTTTCTTTTTCTCAGTAAATTTTAGAAGAAAAATATCATTAGCCTTGCTTTTTTTCTCAGAGCAGTGTAACATGGAACACCGTTTGAGATACACTACTTTGAACAATAGGAAAATAAATGATGAGTTTTAAGCTGTAGAGTAACATGACATTTTAGAATCACATGTGGAGAATGGACTGTGGCAGACGGACTGGAGGGGGAAGACTAAAAGGCAGGAGTAAAAGTTAATGTTTATTCATTTATTTATTCATCAAATTATTATTAGATACCTACTGAGTGCTAGGCACAGTGCTGGACTTTGGGGCTGCCATGGTGAATGAGACAGCCCCTCCCTCAGGAGCCCACAGTTTCCCAAGGATGATAAACAAGAACCGGGTACAGCGTGACGAGCACTGTGACAGGGCACCTCACAAGAGAGGCCGCTAATCCCAACTTGGGAAGTGAAGGAAGCCTTCTGGAGAAACCAGTTATGAGTTGGAAAAGACAGATGCAAGGAGTGGGAAAATGGGAAGCATGTTTCAAATTGAGGAATTAGCATGCTTGGGGAAGTGTAAGACATCAGGAGGCAATTGCAAAGTCCAGGCAAGAAGCAGTGAGGGTCTGGATTAGTGCAAAGAAGGTGGCAAACAAGAGAAGGTGGTAAGAAGAGGAGAGATTAAATGTGGGAGGTGATGGAAAGGGGGCAACTAAGAGGACTCCCATATTTCTGTTTGGGGTGATGCCACTAGTAAGGGTAGGGGAATAAGTTTTTTGTGGGTGTGTGGTGCACTTTGGGGAAATACAATCATTTTTGGACAGGCTGCATTTGCAGTCCTATGGAACACCCAGATGAAGTTAAGAAGGCATTTGGAGGTAATAGGTGGCTCAGAATCCTTTTTTCTAGATATAGATATGGGAGACATTGGATAAAGGAGGTAATAAAGATACAGACTGGATGGAATTATCCAGGTGGAGTACAAAATCTTCAAAAATAGCAATATTTAAGGGTTAGGTAGAGTGAGCAGAACTTGTGTGGCTGGTGTGACCTTCAGAAATTTAGGGTACAAATATGATCACATCTTTTGTTTAACAAATTGACTGAGTCCGTGTTAGCAAGGTTTCATAATTTCCTTCCTCAAAAATGTCCATTAATGGCAGGTACTGATTCAGCCCAAGGATCGGGAGCTTTGTTGGTCAGTCTTCTTCCAAGCGTCAGGTGGAGAGAGCACTGGAGTCTGGTAAGTCCATTGCCTTTGTTTCTTGAGTCCACAGGGTATTACCATTGAAGACTAATCCTGCAGTTTGATGGATGGTGTTGGGATGCCCTTGCTAGCCTGTTAGATGACTGTGCAGATCACAGCGGTGGGTATTAGGGTCACAGCTACCCTTAATTCACACTTAACACGCAGCAATTTTCCCCCAATGTGCAACAGCAATGGCAGGATGGTTGGGGAGGTAATTCTGCCACTGTGTGCTGAAAGCAATGTACCCACCTTCCACCCCCATGAATTCTGGGGTCTTTGTGCTGATGTATCTTATTTTCCTGGTACATTCAGCTCTTGGAATCCTTGGTCACTTCTCCCCTAGCAGACTTTACTCAGGACTCCTTGATGGATCCTTAACAGGCTTTCCTGACTTTGAACCATGGAGTCTGGAGTTTGGGGCTCTGATGTCTTTTCCTCAAGCAGGCCTTGAGTTCCTTGTAGGGACTGAGTCGCCTCCTCCCCAGTGTCTAGCTCTGCACACCAATGGGAGAGACAGTTTTTGCTAAGACAAAAAAGTAAGTCATGCATGTCTACTTGCCCTATATCTGCACAACTAAATGACCCTTCTCCAGACCAAGGAGCTCAGGTTCTATCAGATTTAAAAAGAGATCAGCTTGGTGCTTTGTGGCCACCTAGAGGGGTGGGATAAGGAGCGTGGGAGGGAGATGCAAGAGGGAGGGGATATGGGGATATATGTATATGTATAGCTGATTCACTTTGTTGTACAGCAGAAACTAACACACCATCGTAAAGCAATTATAGTCCAATAACGATGTTAAAAAAAAAAATAGTGGAGGGTGGATAGGCAGCTTTTTTAGCCAAGGAGAAGGAAAGTTAACAGAACAGGAGAGACTGTGGCAAGGAAACTGGGAGTTTTAAAGAAGTGAGTGATCAGTACTTTCAATCTTTATCGGATTAAATAAGCGAAGACTGAGAAGGATCCACTGGATTTCGACTTGGAGTTATTGCTGGCTAGTCACATGACTGCAGTGGTTTGTGAAGTGAATGAAAGGTGGAGTAGAGACGGTAAGTCTACACTCTTCTTACAGGAACCTTGGCTTTGAAACCAAAGTGAGAAGGATAAAGTAGGGGTGGTGGTGATGTAGGAGGTGGGCTTCCTGAGAACCAGCAAGGGTAGCTCCGAGGAATTCCAGCCTCATTTTATCTGCTTCTTTAGGAATTTTGAATTAACTGAAGGCCTGGTATAGTGCGATCACCTATTGAAATGTCAAAATGATAAATGAGTTATTTTCTTAAAATAAACTTCATTCTTTAGAACAATTTCAGATGGATAAAAAAAGATTGCAAAGATAATACAGAAGTTTTCCATGTACCTCACACGATTTCCCCTATTATTAACATCTTTTGTTAGTATTGGTATATTTGTTACAATTAATGAACCAGTGTTCGTACATTATTATTAACTAAAGTTCCTACAATATTCAGATTTCCTTAGCGTCTACCTGATATATTTTTTTTGTTACAGGCTCCCATCCAAGATACATAACATTTAGTCATCATGTCTCCTTAGGCTTCTCTTGGCTTTGACAATTTCTCAGACTTCCCTAGATTTTGATGACCTCAACCATTTTGAGCAGTAGTGGTCAGGGTATTTTTTTTTTTTTAATATTTATTTTATTTATTATTATTATTATTTTTTTTGGCTCCATTGGGTCTTCGTTGCTGCGCTTGGGCTTTCTCTAGTTGTGGCGAGCGGGGGGCTACTCTTTGTTGCGGTGTGAGGGCTTCTCATTGTGGTGGCTTCTCTTGTTGCAGAGCACCGTCTCTAGGCGCACAGGCTCAGTAGTTGTGGCACGTGGGCTCATTTGCTCCGCGGCATGTGAGATCTTCCCGGACCAGGGCTCGAACCCTGGATTCAATGTGTCCCCTGCATTGGCAGGTGGTTTCTTAACCACTGCGCCACCAGGGAAGCCCCTGGTCAGGGTATTTTTTTGTAGAATGCCCCTCAACTGGGATTTGTCTAATGCTTTTCATGATTAGACTGGGGTTGTGAGTTTTGGGGGGGAAGACCCCAGAATGCCTTTTTTTTTTTTTTTTTTTTTTTTGTAGGCAAGTAATACGACTGTATTCGGGAAGATGGCAGACTGGTGCCTCTGAAAAACCATCTTATCAGCGTTTGGATGCCAGTTTCTTTTATAGCACAGAGATGGGGCAGGAGACGCCGCCGAAGTAAAGTAAAAAGGCCAGAAGTTTTGCAAATATCCCCTGGAATGACCAGCCTCGGGGAGGGGATGTGTTAATTTCTTCTTTCTTGCAGCCATCCACAGGTGGGCGGGGTCAGATCCTCTTCCTGTGAGCTGAACAAAGGCACTTCAACATTCAGGCAGAGGGGCAGGGTTCCCTGAGGCAGGCCACTATGTATGATTAAAATAACAAAAGCAACGAAAAGCAAAGGTTAAAGTCAAAGAAACAGATTGAACATGGAGTCTGATTTAGCTCTTTCCTGTTACAATTCCCCTCTGTCAATGTCCATTCCACAATCTTGTGGAAAAAGGGCTGACAACGTTTTAACTGTTCCGTCTGATGGATCTTTCTGGGAGTGTCCACCATCGGGTGTCAGTGTTCCAAATGTTGAGATTCATCTTTTGTTACACTTTGGAAAGGTCTACTTTACGCCTGTAGACTTAAAAATATTTATAACCTCAAAGTTGAGAGTTATCAGGAATTTTGAGGTCTTCAAGCCCAGGAGGCCGCATCTCAAGTTAAGGAATTTAGCGTTTTTCTATGTATGGGAAGATGCAAGAGTCTGGGCTCACTGAAATCATTTCTTTGATATGCACCACAGCTATCTGGGGCCTGTATCCTGGATTTTCGTATCCTGAGTTTCCTCAGGGCTCACCATAGGTAGTGGCTGCAGTCTGATGGCTGCTAGATGGCAGGTATTCTTCTCCTTCCTGAGTTTCCTCAGGGTTCACCAGCTCAGGTTGGAGGGCTGCAATCGCTGATGACTGATCCTCTCCTCTTGGTCAGGAATTTGACCAATATTTGGGAGACATTTCATGATCAAATTTTGTCCCACGGTGCTGGGAGGCTCATCCCAGATCAGGCGAAAATTCTTGATATGCCACTCCAAGTGCTAATTTTCAGATTAGGCCCTATTGATAATTAAAGATTCTCTGGATCCTCTGTCTAATTATGATCCAGAAGACATTTTCCCTTGTTGCTTCTTCCCATACCTAGAATCACATTATTACAATTATGTTATAAAAGTGATCTATTTCCTTAAGATGTTTAGCCATAGAAGTTTTGTTGGAGGCCTGGTTACACACTTGGTACTGCAAGAGACAACAGTCATAAAATAGACAGGATATAAGTAATGCAGCTAGTAACATTGACAAAGACATACTGCAGCAGGGAGATACAAAGCACAAACAATTTGGAAATAAAGAACTAATTAAAACAATGATTAGCATAGTATGAAGTCCACAGGAGAGCCAGCTGGAGAAAACAAATTCTGGCAGGGTCAGGTAGAGAGAAAAAGATAAATATTTCCTCTTTGTTTACAAAGGCATACTTTATCAACTGTTGTAGGTCACAGCATAAGAGAAAAGATTTTTCTGGAAAACAAAGATTAAAGCCAGAATATTTCCCAAAGTCATAAAATTATAAATCATGTTTACCACTTCATTCATTCCCACGTAATTAATTCCCGTTGATCTGGATGAAATAATCAGGTTTCCCATTAGTTTTGTCATTTGTTACCCAGTCCAGTTATATTATCTAAAGGCTATCAGAAACTTATATTTGTTAAAAAGTTCCTTCTTATCAGTCTTCTTGAAAAATCTTCATTTTGTAAAAGCATCAGGACAAAAAACTTAAAATAGCATGGTTAAATATTTGAGTACAATGCAATCTTGGATATAACATTTTAGAATAACTAGTATTATGATTCATAACATCTCAGGACATATCAGACATTAGGGATTCCATATAAAATTTGGAATATCTATATAAATGACATTTATCCATACTCTGTAATCTAAGGTTCATCTCCAGTCACTTGACAATGTTTTTGAAGTAATTTGACATACCAAATAAACTTAGTTTGACATCTCTCTCTGAGATGTTTCAGATATGTTCTTTCAAAGTATACCAGAGTCAGATGGAGGCTAAAAAGCTTTAGTCAGATTTTGATATTTGGGAATTTTGTTAAAAATATCAAAAAGGTTTTAAAATACAACAGGATCGTAGGTTACTGTGAAAGAGTACTTATTCATTTAACCAAAGTCACAAAACGATTAAAAGAAAACAAATATGGATCACTTAAGGGCACAGAAACTTATATAATCTGTTATCAAAAGAAGCACTTCTAACACAGAGAGATCAAATTCCAGTCTTGTATTAGCTTACCTAAAAAAAAAAATCCATTTACTTAGTTAACATCAATCTAAATTTAGTTAATCCTGATCATGTACAAAACTTTCTCAGCAAAATGTAATTCCATTCCTCATACATTCTTAACTGAAAACACACATTCTACCATACTGAAATGTTTTATTATTTTCAGTAGCTTTAATTATATATTTAAATTAGAATGCCTGACTCTTGAAAACCTTAATTTCTAGTGACAACCAAGAGGCAAGTAATAGTTACCAAAATCTGGAGAACCTATTTTAGATGATTTTTAGAACACAATTATTCTTATAGTTTACCTAAAATCTCTTATTTATATTTACTTTAAAGTTTCTTCATATCAAGTTATTTTTCTTGCTGACAAATTTGCAACAGATGTAACAAGATTCCATTTAACTTCTATTAAACCTAGGTGCAGTGAAAGTACTATACTTAATGTTGATGGCTCTAAAGACATATCTATATTAATTAGATCAACAAACTTAAACATTAATACCAGGCATTAATTTAATGCTAAATATTTCCCAGTTCACATGAACCTGAAACTCATTTAGCTTAATTTCTCTCATATTTAGAATTGTTTGGTTTGTAAGCATTTTTCTTTAAGCCAATTAAATAGAGCTCATTTACAGACTAACCTCAGCAATGTTACCCAAAGACAAAAACACATACAAACACACAAACAGAGAGACATCATAGTTCTCATTTCAAAATTTCAGCCCTAGTCAGGTACAGCAGTGTAAAACCCATCAGTTTACAAAATAGGTTGGATTAAAGTTGGGTTTCTGGCAGATGGAGAAAATTAAGCTCACTTGTCTAGATGGTTAAACCCTTTCTACTAATATTTATGGAAAACAAGTCAAGTTCTAAATTACTTTTTATTTAGTACCCTCTTTTTCAAAATTTGCATTTTAAAAAGATGGCAGAGATAAGTGTTTTTTGAGAAGACCAGTTAGGGGATTTGTATCTCAAAGATATAGGCAAGTTTCTCCTAGGATGACTTTGTTTCTCCTTTGTTTAATATTTATAAGCCTCTTAAGATCACCCGTATTTCTTAGAAAATCAATCACCTTGTTCCCCACTGTCAATGTTACCTGGGGCTCCTGTGGGGAAATCAGAATCGGACGCCTCAAGTCCAAGGGAGTCCCCTGGCCTTTTTACAGGGTATCAGGGCACGGGAAATCGCCCTGCTGCAGAAGTGGCCCCGGTCCAAACTGGGTGCCCTGTTGGGTCTTAGATGGTGATACTAAACCACGTCCCTGTGCCCTGGGGGTTACCATAGAAACTTGTATTTGATCCCCACGGGTAGGGGAAACAGGAGGCGGTGAATCTGTTGGCGGCACGGGGGGAGGGGGCGGGGGCAGTTGGAACAGCTGCCGGGGCAGCCTGCTCGACCACTGGGGAGATGAACAGGCTGGGTTGGGGGGTTAAGTTTTGAAATAACATGTCCCCACTCTCATTTTTTTTTTCTCTTCCCTTGTAGAACAGGTTTCCCTTTGTGTTTCCTTTCAGACCACTGCACCATAAGGTGGCAGCCCTCTGACTCCTTTTCCTCCTGATGCAATAGCATAAATGCTCCTACATATGGAATCTTATCTCTTTTCCCTGCTCTTTTGCACAACATTTCTAACTGCGAGATTGTATAATAATTGAGTGAGCCATTCAGGCGCCATCGTTCTTCTGATCCTAACATATATTGGGTCCACATCTTATTACAATAGTATATCATGTCTTTATAGTTATAGGCTCACGGCTATGTTTTGCCCATTTATCTAATATATTCCCCAAAGGCCTCTCCTTAGGGATAGATGGAGTATTTTCCACCTTTAAAAGTTTGATAACACCAAGACACAAAAGACGTAGACAAATTCCAACACAAAAGGCACAAACAAATTCTAGCCTCGATGCACACAAAACCAAGACAAAACCAATGAACTAGTTCCCAGATCGGGTAGACTTACCCTACAAAACCAACGAACTAGTTCCCAGGATCAGGTAGAGTCCAACAATTCCCGCCTCCAACAGGGTACCCCAACCAGATTGGCTTGGCTCGTAAAGGAAAAGCCCAGATTGTGGGGGGAATATGTTCCCGGCATGCACGCCGGTTCGACTTACCCTCCAGAATCAAATCGAGTCCATCGACTCATAGCCACAGACTGAAGTTTGTCGGTTCCTTGCTTCAACTGCCAAGCTCTGGGGTAGCCAGTACCGCTTCAGGGAACTTTGAAGGGAAGAGCCTCAGGACAAATGGTCCTGGCAGCTGCTAGGGCCTTGCCCCAGTGTTCCCTGACCGGGGCCAGTTAGGCACGAGCAGCAAGGCTCCTGGCTGGCTGAGCCACATTTGTTACCGAGTCCAAGCTCGCTCTGCTCGCCGCACGACAGGCCAGTGAATCGGAGACGAGGTGTTGAGGCAAGGAGTACGACTTTGTTAGGAAAGCCGGCAGACGGGGAAGATCTGCGAGGCTCTGAAAAACCATCTTGCAGAATGCCATGTTAATCACATCATGTCAAAGGTACATACCATTAATGTGACTTATCACTTTTTTTTTTAATAAATTTATTTATTTTATTTATTTATTTTTGGCTGTGTTGGGTCTTTGCTGCTGCGCGCGGGCTTCCTCTAGTTGCAGCGAGCAGGGGCTACTCTTCTTTGCGGTGCAAGCTTCTCACTGCGGTGGCTTCTCTCGTTGTGGAGCATGGGCTCCAGGCGTGCGGGCTTCAGTAGTTGCGGCACACGGGCTCAGTAGTTGTGGCT
Organism: Eubalaena glacialis; assembly: GCF_028564815.1. NCBI lineage: Eukaryota > Metazoa > Chordata > Mammalia > Artiodactyla > Balaenidae > Eubalaena > Eubalaena glacialis. The sequence continues at coordinate 110,943,589 of NC_083718.1, read as the reverse complement.
CATGGGCTCTAGAGCACAGGATCAGTAGCTGTGGCGCACGGGCTTAGTTGCTCCGCGGCATGTGGGATCTTCCCAGACCAGGGATCGAACCCGTGTCCCCTGCATTGGCAGGCGGATCCTCAACCACTGGGCCACCAGAGAAGCCCGACTTATCACTTTTGATGTTGACCGTGATCACCTGGATGAAATATTATTTGTCAGGTTTCTCCACTGTAAAGTTACTCCCTGCACACCGGCCTCCCCCATTCTGCCCTTTTTGGATGGAAATCACTATGCACAGCCTACACTCAAGGAATCAGGAGACAGGCTCCACCTCTGTGAGGGTGGCGTATCTACATAGTTCATGTGGAAGTCTTCTGAACCACAGCCTTTTCTTTCTAGGGTAAGTGAATTTTTAATCCTCCTATAAAAGACTCAATGACTTCATGCCTTGCTTTCTAAGATTAAACCTGTAGGATAAATTTCATCCAGGAAGTTAGCTATTTGATTCACATTTTTCAATACAGATTAACATGCTGACAGTAGCAGAAGATGAGAGCAGTGAAGAAGAGACTCACAAAAATATCACTGGAAGTGTCTTATGCACGTATTTCTTGTACTAGTCGTTAACATTTCCATAGGCCAAGAAAAAAGTCATTTAATAAGAACTGCTGATAACTGAGTGATTTGAATAACATGAAGCTGAAGTACCGAATCAACAGTTTTTGTCACTTTTTATTTTCTAATTTCTCAATAGAAAGAACAGTTTAAAAAAAGTCAAGGTTAGTGAGTTTCATGTCCTTATAATTAGCCCTAAGAATGAAAGAGAAACCACAGAATAAAACAAACTGGTTGTGTTAAGCAGCCGTAGGTGGTTTATCTAGGCTCTACCCCTTACTAGTTGTGTGAGCCATGGCAAATTACTTAACTTCTGTAAGCCTCAATTTTTTAACCTATAAGTTAGAATGATAGTAATGCCTGCATAACATAATTTTTGAGGATTAAGTGACATAATGTATTTCAAAATATATTTGTAACCTATAAAGCTGCACTAGTCACTCAAGCTACTAATTCCTGGGGCTGACACTCAGCCAGGGTGCCCTGCTGCAGCCAGTATAGATCTTTACGCCTAATGTTTGTTAGATTGGTCAGAGCCCAAGCTGCATTAGTGTTTAACATTTTGACTATCACTGCTGCTAGCTGCTTGTGAGCTACACGGAGAGCCTGCTTCCTCCTGGCCCTCACAGTCATTCACTTATGTACTGTTGAGACTAGCACAGTATCTGGGCCTCTCTACATGTGAATAATTAAGGTGCTGTGATGCTTGGAGATCTGGGGGTGGGGAATTTGAAAGGCAATCTTTCCGCTTGCAGAACGTGTACTTGCAATGGCTGAGTCAGCAAGCCAGGTTGGTACAGCCCTTCCCAGTGTGTGGTTCTGTGGACCCCCACCTGTTGCTGTGAACATTTAAGGCTGTGTAGATTTAGTATTTAGTAAAGGTAGTTTTGTTCTTTCCTTGATTTCTTTTATTAAAATGCTACCGAAAGTACTGAACAAATGAGAGAAATTATGCCCCTGAATAATTTCTTGAGTATAAGCAAGTTAGATATCATAGAAAGCTATCAAAAATTCCAAACCATAGTTGAACTGAGTTAGGAAACAGCTGCTCCAGGGAATTACATGGCACCAGTGAATAAGAATAATATTGAGGAGTATCTCCTCAAATACATTATATATAACTTGAAGTCACTTTATTGAATCACTTCCACTTTTGCTGGAAAAAAATGCTTAGTGCTTTTGGAAGAAATATTTAATAATATAATTTTCCAATCACATTTCATGTTTTGTTTTTCCAAGTCAACATTTTGACTAAAGAGTTTAGTGTTTGATTTGTAAAATTGTACTGATTGTCTGAGATTGAATACACAAATATTTTTTAACAATTCCAAATCACTTATTAATATGTTTTTTTCCTGGCAGTGAAAGCTCCGAGTCCTAACCACTGGACCACCAGGGAATTCCCTTAATGTGTTTTTTTAAGGGCATCAGTTTGGGAAAAAAGTCATCATATATTGTATTTTGTGCACATACTTGAAGGAAGAACTGTATCACCAGATCAAGGATGAAGCTGTCTTCAAGAATAACCTGAACAGAAACTGAATGATGCCCGGATTCTCATCTCTCTCTCTCTCCACCTTCTGTAAGCTTTCACTTTGAACTTATGGTGATGGTGGGGTTGGGGGAGAGGCAGGGGAAGAATTTACTATACAAAGATCAAGAACTTTGGGGGTCAGTCAAAACTAGGTTCAGATTTGGTTTTGCAAACTTAACTTGGACATGTTATTTAATGGCTCAGAAGGGATAAAGGTCTGCTCAGTAACAACTCTCTCTCAGGCTTTTTGGGGAGAATTACATGTAATGATATACATAAGGCACTTAGCATAGCAGCTGCCCATAGTAGCCACTCAGTACAAAGTATTGTTATTATTATAAATTTAAGATATTATTTGATGACAAGTCTTTCTTGCCTGCTCTTCTATCATCCCCTTGGCTGAAAAGCAAGCATGCAAAAAGTGCAAAGATCAGCTTTAATAGATTCTAAGATGCCGTCAGTTGTAAGATGGGCCATTATTTTATGTAACACTGCAAAACAAAACAAAATGTGCTGCCAATTGTACTATGACTCACTTTCTTATCACTTGAAGTTTCTATTTTACACTTCTTGAAAAAGCTTTTTTAGACTCATGTAGATGTACATTATCAAATATCACTCTTGTGCACACATAAACAGGAAGATATAACCAAAATAACTAAAGTAGTCCTAAAACAACTTCACATTCTGTGTCTGTCGACTGTGAATCATATAGCAACTCAGAGGCATTGGTGTCTGTTTTTTCCACATATGTCATCCTTTGTTCCAACAAAAGCATCAGTGAGACAGTATTTCTTAAAAAAAAAAAAAAAAAGATGCTCCACTAATGCTAGAATTCTAGGATTTTTTCCAAGTTGCTGATACCCATTCTGCCATTCTGCAAATTTTGATGCTGCTATTTTCATGATCTCAACAGAAATCAAGTCATCAAGGAAAACAACCAAATTAATGCATGTGCAAGCCACATCAGTCTTGTCTGCTGCCTGGCCAATGGCCAACAGAAGGTGCCATCCATGGTATAAAGCTTTTCAATTCCAGAGATGTTAAAATGTAAAAAAATATGTGCATCTAAGAATTGATGTACAAATGGTAGATGGTCTATGTCATTACACATTCCTCACCTAGCAAAAAAGTCATCATAAAATTATTTGTAATAGTGAGCTCATCTAGTGCATTAATAATATTTGAATAACTGCTCTTTAGTTTGTATAAAATGAGGTGTACTTGTATCGGTCATTTTTTTTTTTTACATCAACAGACAATGGTAGGCTGAGCTTTTAGGCTAAAAACAACTTGCTGTGAGTGAAGGGATGGTTTTCTTCATTTTTATTAACATCCTACTCACAGAGAGGCAAGTTGGTGCCCTTTGAAGATACTTGAAACCTGCAGCTTTTTCTTGCCAAGATTTGTTGTTATACATAAAAATCAAGCAGCAGCAAGGTTTCAATATTTCAATTATTTCAAGAATAATTCCCTTCAACTTTCAAGTTGAGGGCATACTCAGGTCAAATTCAGAAAAACAAAGAAATATTATAAAAGTATTATAAACTTTCTTTTCCCCCCAATACTCTTTTTTAAAAATTGAGATATATTATACATAAAATAAAATGCACAGTTCTTAAAGGTATGGTTAAGTGGCATACACTCATGTAACTACCACCCCAATCAAGAAATAGAACGTTTCTATCGTGACAAAAAGTTCCCTGGGCCTCTCTCCAATCAATCCCCCTGTCCCTTCAACATAATCTATCTTTTAACTTAAATCATGGGTCAACAACATATTGAAGTATCAGAAAAAGAAAAGAGAAAAGAAAAGAATCTTCTTAAGTGATCATGAGTTACACAGTGGAAAATCTGAGTCTCATAACTTCGAATTAATTAACTACAGTTGCATTGTTATATATAATACCCTGTCATCAATTGACCTTTTTATTTTTAAAATGATGAGTATTAACCTGAATAATAAATAAAATATATACCCCAGTCACACATTCAGGTGGAAATATGATATATTTCTAGCCAGACTGGATCAGGTACCATGTGGTGTCCCATTTCAGTTTGGGACATAGACACTATATAGATTTACCTACCACATGACTTCCTGACTTAGTATTGTGTATTAGCTGTAATAATTACTTTAAAATTCATTTTTTCTTTGTTCATAATATAGTCAAGCAAAATGGTAACTGTGGACTACTATTACTCACACGTTAAAAGTTACTGTAAATGTGACAATATACTTCGTCTCCCTTTTCACTCCCCTGTATGAAACTGTGGGGCTTCGTTAGGAGTAATCCACTCTTTCCTTTGCCCATTCATGCTTTCTTCATTCCTCTGAATGTGGTTCAAGTAAAGACATGGGTAGTAATCTGCTTGCTTGATGTTGATGTGTATCAACATATTCAAGGGTGAAAAAAACTGGTGGGAATCAGAGGAGAGGTAACAAGAAAAACAAAGCACAGTCTATTTACTTTGACACTATGACCATGCATTCACTCATTTTTGATTTATTCTACAAATATTGAGTTCCTTTTGTATGCCAGTCACGGTGCTAAGAGTCAGAGATACTTTCAAAGATGGAAGAGAGACATCCCCTCCTCTCATGAAAGTCATACTCTATCGGGATCGTAGATGCATGAGCAACTATAATACAGCCTGACAGGTGTGTAAATATGATAGGTGGAGGGGAAATAGAGGAGGGTCTTCAACTCAGACTCAGAAGGATGGGTGGGATTCAGACATGAAGAATAAATAAGAATTCACCAGGCAAAGAGGTGGGAAAATATCTTATGAAAAAGGAGAAGGAGCTAAGGACAAAGTACTTGGTAATATGATCCCAGTAGTAGGAACCCTGGCTATGCTTATTCCAGAAGTATAATGTTCCTTTTAAAAGTAATGAAGCTATCACTGAAGAAATTTCTGGCCAATTAATGTTTCAAAGGGCACTAAGAATCACAAAAATATAGCAGGATTTTATCTGAAACAACAATAGACAAAGTGTTCTAGCCAAGTGTTTTATTCTCAGATAGCTTTTATATTCTAAAGGAGAGAGACAGAGACAAGAGACAGAGACCCTTCCAAGTGCTAATAGTGCCACAAAGGAAACTTTTTTCTGTTTTCTCGGCTTGATTTTTCTCCTCACTAGAGTAAAACAAATAAATGAAAACAACGGGGAAATACATAGACACTACCACAAACCAACTATTGTTCTGATGCAGATTGTGTTAGAAACTGGCAAACCAGTGCTTCTCTGTTCCAACTGCTGGGAAATAACATCACCTTCATTGTGAAATTCTTGAGATGTGGGCAGGCAATCTCATCTACTCCATGATTTCAACAGGCTGCCCATTGCCAAATGTGTCGTCTTTTAAGACCTGTCTCCCTCACTTCACTACAACCACAGTTTCACCAGGTCCCAGTGTAATACTCGGCACATAGTAAGGTGCTCAATAAATGGTTGTTAAGAATGAAAGCGGAGATCTCTCTCCAGCCATCTTTCCCTGTAGTTTTCCTCCTCCTCCCCTGGCCCTGTGATGGGGAACCTGTAACACAATGGCCAAACCAGGCTTTTCCTGGGCCTCCTCTGATGGCCTTCCGTTCACCTGGCAGGACACTCATCACCCCACCCCAGGAAAGGCTGATGTCTCCCAGACTGGATTTGGAGCTCCTGGAGGGCAGTGATGTGTCTTATTTAGCCTTGAATGCCTGAGACCTCACGAAGTCACTAGCATATAGTAGGCACTGCGTGATCCAGTTGAATACGCAATTGTTATGAGGAGTTTATAAACTTTGCAATGAGTTTATTTGTATTAAAACATATGTTTAGTGCGTTCCTGATTTGCCAGGTGCTGTTTTAGACGTGGAGGATACCGAGGTGAACAAGAATGATAGGGCCCCTGGCTTCGTGGGAGTTAGAATGCTAGTGGAGATAGACAGTAGACATGCCTGGCTCTGTTTTTGATGTTAGACTGCCCACAGCTTTCAAGCCCCCCCCACCTTTCCCCTCTGTCCCGCCTCTGGGAAAGTGGGTAAGAAAGTCTGGGCACTCCCTGTCTCCTTCAGACCACAGAAACCCCTGTGGTGCCGAGGAGAGCTCCAGCCCGGCCCTGCCCTTAACCAGATGAACCCCGGAGCCACTGGCCCCTGCCTTCATTCAGGCCCTGCTCTTCCCAGAAAATCTCAGCTTGTGAGTAAAATACCCTCTCAGACCCTTCTGGGGCCTGTGTGTCCTCGTCACTCTGGACATCTGAACCCATTTGGTGGAACTGGTGGGAGGCCGACCCTCCTCCCTCTGGGGCAACCATGAGATGCATGTCAGCAAATAAACAAGATTTCAGGTAATGGTAAATGTTATGGGAAAAATAGAATGGGACAGTGAGACAAGGAGTAAAGGGTAGTGGGGGTCGAGGGACAGGGAAAGGGTGAGCTCTACAGAATTATGGTATGTGACCACTTAACCTCTTGGTCAACACTTGACTTCATGCGGGGACTGCCAGCTGTCTCCCGGTGCTGTTTTCCCTCTCTCCATAATAAGAAAGAAAGAATAACAAGAATACTTCATTTCTTCCTCCACCTTTAGCTGGGTACATGGCCTCCAAGAATAAAAATGACATTTCCTGGCCCCCCTTTTAGCTGGGAGCACTCATGGGACTAAATTTCAGCCAGTGGGGTGTGCCTGAGCCCCATTCTCCTGACCACATGTAGACTTGGTGGTTGGGGCCCCAGTGGCCACCCCAGACCATGGCATGACCGAGGTGGGTCCCAGCTGTGAGGAGCAGAGCCGCAAAAGAAGAGTTTGAACAAATGAACTTATTTACAAAACAGAAGTAGAGTCACAGATGTAGAAAACAAACTTATGGTTACCAGGGGATGGGCGGGGGGAGGGATAGGTCGGGAGATTGGGACTGACATATACACACTACTACATATAAAATAGATCACTAACAAGGACCTACTGTATAGCACAGGGAACTCTACTCAATACTCTGTAATGGCCTATATGGGAAAAGAATCTAAAAAAAATAGTGGATATATGTATATGTATGACTGATTCACTTTGCTGTACACCTCAAACTAACACAACATTGTAAATCAACTATACTCCAATAAAAATTAAAAAAAATTAAAATTAAGTCAATCTAAAAAAAGAAGAGGAGTTTGGAGCCTTACACTGAGGAGCCCAGCAGCTCTGCCTGCCTCCCTCTATTTGAAGGTCTAAGAGAAAACCACATATATCTTGTGAAAGACACCGAAGTTTTAGGTTCTGTGCTTTTCTCACCTGAACAAATTCTAAAGTCATGCATTTGTTGAACATATCTCTTTAGAACCTGTTATCTTCTCTCTTAATGTCCTTCACCAACTCTGTTCTCTCTACTTAGCTCCAGTTCTTTTCTTCTTTTCCCTTCCCTCCTATTTTTCCCTTTTATTTCTGTCCTTTTTTCCTTAATTGAGTACTATGCAAATTTCAAGTATCATGATATATTATCTACCAATAACATTTTAAAAATTAACTTTTGGGCTTCCCTGGTGGCACAGTGGTTGAGAATCCGCCTGCCAATGCAGGGGACACGGGTTCGAGCCCTGGTCCGGGAGGATCCCACGTGCCGCTGAGCGGCTAAGCCCGTGCGCCACTACTACTGAAGCCGACACGCCTGGAGCCCGTGCTCCGCAACCGGAGAAGCCACGGCAATGAGAAGCCCACACACCGCAACGAAGAGTAGCCCCCGCTTGCAAAAAAAAAAAAAAAAAAAAGAAATTAACTTTTATTATAGAGAGTATAAAATATACAAAAGTAGAGAGAATAAAATGCCAAATCCTGTACCCACAACTCTGCCTCACCAATTATTAACCTACGGTCAAGTAAGCTCCATCCACTTCCCAGCTTCTTCCCCTTTCCTATGTTATTATTATTTTATTTTATTTTATTTATTTATTCTTGGCTGCGTTGGGTCTTCGTTGCTGCACGCAGGCTTTCGCTAGTTGGGGCGAGCGGGGGCTACTCTTCCTTGCGGTGCGTGGGCTTCTCACTGCGGTGGCTTCTCTTGTCATGGAGCACAGGCTCTAGGCGCGCGGGCTTCAGTAGTTGTGGTGTGTGGGCTCAGTAGTTGTGGCTCGCGGGCTCTAGAGCGCAAGCTCAGTAGTTGTGGCGCATGGGCTTAGTTGCTCCGTGGCATGTGGGATCTTCCTGGACCAGGGCTCGAACCCGTGTCCCCTGCATTGGCAGGCGGATTCTTAATCACTGCGCCACCAGGGAGCCCCTTCCTATGTTATTTTGAAGCAAACCTCAGGCCTTGTATTATTACTGAATAAAGTTTCAGGCCTCTCTATGTGTAAAAAGCTGATAAATCAATCTTATTCTAGAAATAAAGTCGAATTCCTAACTCATGGTTTCCTTCACTTCATAAAAATCATCCTTTTCACATCCCTTTCTGAAGTGTTCATCTTCCTAGTTCCCCTCTTTGCCCCCCCCTTCCTTCTTTTCTCCCTTTCTCTCTCCCTTTTCCCCTCCCTCTCTCTGCATCTAATACATCTTCTGCTTATGGGGCCCCCACTCTATTTTTTTAAGGAGATTCAGGTCTAATTTTCCCAGTCACAGTTTTGATTTTTTGATATACTCCCTTTTAATTGCCAACCACTGAGAATCTATTTTGCCAAAATGGCAGCATTTACTCATTTATAGTCCCTTTACGAGTTTGGAGAAAAAGATTTTTTATAAAATTCACACAGTCCCCAGCCCCGCGGACCACCCCCCCACCCCAATCCCCCCAGATAATAAAAACTCGCTAAACTAGTAATATGCACTGGCAAAATACAATGAATAAAAAGAATACACTTACAGTAGTAACCAAAATTAACTATTGGGCACTAGACAAAGTCTAAATCCCTAATGATACTGAAGACTTGTTTTTATAACATTGATAAGGCATTGAACTTCTATGTCAGTGAACCTGGGCCATGTGGATGTTTTCCCACAAAGCAAGCTGAAACTGTTTTGGTATCACTCATGTGTGAGAATCAAGCATGTTTCTCCCAGGCAGAATGTGACCAATTTTTTGGAGGGAGTACATATTACTTGGACAAGGTGGAGGCAGATCTTTCCACAAAAGGGTATGATTACAGTGTCAGTATCAAATTCTTACACATTTTACTAGCTTTTATTTTGTTATCTGGGTGAAAAATAAATTTGTGACTCGCACACGGTAACGGAACACAAATAACTATGACCAATCAACACCACTGACTTTTTGTACTTTTGGAAACCTACTATGCTCCTGAGCATTACAGACATATTTCTCCTCTGGGAAGTTGTAGGAGGTACATGTCACGCAGCACCCCTTCGCTTTCACCTCTACCATGATAGTGAGCGTCACACCAGTCAGGGAATGTGGAAATTCTTGTAGCCTCAGCATGGTGAAAGAACTTGCAATTGCTGCACGTTGAGTTTACTTGTCTAGACCAAAGACTGAAGAGAGCAAAGGCTTGCTGCTTTCCTCTCTGTATCTTAAAACAGCTTGTCGAGCCGACCAACAGTCAACGAGTGCCCAGACACTTATGAAGTGAGTAAATACAGAAAGCCTTTAGACAAAACCAGTAGCACACAGCTTATTGGAGTTCAGGTTCATTTGGCAAGTTGGCATTTAATGCCTCTCTTGTTCTTTACTCTTAGTGGTTCTTTTTTTATTTATTTATTTTTGGCTGTGTTGGGTCTGACTTGCGGCATGCGGGGTCTTAGTTGTGGCATGTGGGATCTTTTCGTTGCGGGGCTCTTTGTTGTGGTGCAGGGGCTTCTTTCTAGCTGTGGTGCATGGGCTCCAGAGCACGCAGGCTCAGTACTTGCGGCACGTGGGCTTAGTTGCCCCACGGCATGTGGGATCTCAGCTCCTCAACCAGGGATCGAACCCACGTCCCCTGCACTGGAAGGCGGATTCTCAACCACTGGACCACCAGGGAAGTCCCCTACTCTGAGTGGTTTGTGTTTTTTTCCCCCAATTTATTTATTTATATATTTTTGGCTGCGTTGGGTCTTCGTTGCTGCGTACGGGCTTTCTCTAGTTGCGGTGAGCTGGGGGCTACACTTCGTTGTGGTGTGTGGGCTTCTCATTGAGGTGGCTTCTTTTGTTGCAGACCATGGGCTCTAGGCACTCGGGCTTCAGTAGTTGTGGCGCACGGGCTCAGTAGTTGTGGCTCACTGGCTCTAGAGCACAGGCTCAGTAGTTGTGGTGCACGGGCTTAGTTGCTCCGCAGCATGTGGGATCTTCCCAGACCAGGGCTCGAACCCATGTCCCCTGCACTGGGAGGTGGATTCTTAACCACTGTGCCACCAGGGAAGCCCTCTTAGTGGTTCTTGAAGGCATTTTTACTTGCCTCATGGTCTTAATATGATCACTTTTCTTATCATACCCCCACTCACTTCAGAATTAGGATTCTCAGCTTTTTTGACATGATACTAACATTTAACCTCTCTTAATACTCTTAAAATTGTGTGTTCTCCTTTCTATGCCCAGTTCCACAAGGTTTGACTTAAAATTGCAGAGTTGAGTATTTAAGTCTACATACTGCACATGATAAAGTCAGTAGAAATGTTTTCCTAGAAAAGTTAAAATAACTCTCTCTTGGGCAAGTGGTTTTAACTGGAGGTGAGAGATTTAAAGCTACTCCTTTGTATGGTCTTGGGAAAGCAACTATTTAGAAAAGTTGCATGTATAAATAATATTGTTCTAGGAAACCATACACTACTGGGGGCAGGCGAGTGGAGAGAGAGAGAAAGAGAAATGTTCTAACCAGACATTCATCCACATGTCTAGACATCATAGCACATTTAGATATTTAGAATTTTCAGTAGCTTATGAATACAAGAAAACGTATTGCATTAAGGTAGGCTTTAGATATTTGACATGTAGCTGATATTTTCATAGTGTGAGAAATATCAAGCTGACATTATGCTTTCTCTGTGTTGATTACTTCCAAATGTCAGAGAGTAGAAACTTATTCATGGGACTTCAGGGCCTTAGGATAGTATCAATTTAAAAGACATTCATATCGACTTCTTTTTTATTTAAACATACTAAATGGAGTATGAGAAGCAGGTTAAGAAATCAATGAAGAAAGGAAGAGCAAAGAAGAAACCTACTGACAAGAAAATTTTAAATAGATTGATGTACTCTTACATCACCTTGCTGACAGCAGACTTCAGGGACTGCCTCCTAATATTTCTGACAGCGGTAGTCTTACTGTTCACATTATTTCACTCATACCACTTATATTGAATTTGGGAAATTAAAAATAAGATATGAACTACTTGATTTTTGGTCAATCTTTAGTAAATAAGTCAAACAACTAAATTAATATTTTCCTACCACTTTTAATACTAACATTGGACTTCAAGCTAAAATCAAAAAGAATTTAATGATATTTTAAATTAAAAATTTATTCTTTTGTTCACCAAACTCTTTAGCAGCTAATTATGAACCTACTGAACTGCTATTTTGGAAATAACTCAAAGGAGTTATTATTATTATTAAACAAAAATTGGCCACATCAGAGACAATTATGCATTCAAATAAACGTTTGTCTTTCCAGTTATGTACACAGCAGTGCTCTTAATTGCTTGGGGTCACTGAAATCCCATGGCATCCTCTGAGAAGCATTTCTCCTGCAGTTTATCTTGTTGGATTTCCTTTCTGTTCTCGGAGGCCAGTATCTTTTCCTTTTTAAAATCTCTTTTTAGGAACAGTGGGAATGATGCTGATGATGGTAATATGAATCCAGTCTTCAAATCAGCCCCGTTTTCCTGACTTCTGTAGGTCAATGCCAGGAGTCACTGTGTAGCCATCTAAATTCCCTGATTTATCTCAGAAAATGTTAACTCTGATACAAATAAAAAATTGTGGGACCTCCATGAGCTAGACCAGCTACTATCTGAGGCTGCAAAATTTTAAACTGTTACTTGAAAAACAAAAGGACAAGCCAAACATGCTGACTGACAGAACTATCACACAGAATCACTGTAACCTTGTTCACGAAATCAAAGTTGAAACAGAATGGATTGATAATTCTGTTACCCTATTGGAACTGCAAACAATCTTAAATTTAAGTGCTGAGTTCAAGGATGATCATTTCATTATTAAACTTTAAGAATCACATTGCTTTATATGCATATGCTTTATATGCTTTATATGCTTTATATGCTTTATATGCTTTGTACCCCTAAGGCCCAGGAGTTCTCCTGGCCGATTTCAGCAGGTCTGTCCCCTGTGAAGGCGGGAGACAAATGGGAAGTTATGTCGTTGTTCCCAGCACCTGGGCGCATAGTTCCCCCAAAGGTTCTGGGCCACCCCAGTCACATCCTTAGAATGCCAGAGCTGGTAGGTCCGACCCTCCCCTTCTGCAACCGTTGTTAGGAGAAGGACGTCCCAGAAGCCCGGTTCTGGTCCGGAGTCCGAGCTCCAGTTGCCGCTCAGCATCTGGGGGTTGCTCCTGCCCCGGACGTTTTCCGGGTGTCCCAGACCGCCTGGGTCGCTAGTGCCTCCAGGAGGGCGGAGAATCTCGTCTGTTCTGTTAACTGCAGTACCCCTAACACCTAGTTCAATTCTGAGCCAGATAGGGGCTAACCTCTTCTGGTCACTTCGCTGCTTGTTTTTTCCTCTTAACCTCCAAGTTCCTTTCAAGGCCAAGTCTGGGCGGGAAGGGCTAGTGTTCAAAGCCCGAGCTAAAGTTAGAGAATTTCGGGCTTTGCTGGGAGGCCTCCCTCTGTCAGGAAAGCAGCGGGTGAGGGGCACGGTGGCCTCTGGCAGACACCACGGGGCCTTCCCCCTCGGGCAGAAACCCCCCGAGAGGGCGCGGAGCCTCGCGTCTGGAGTAAGTGAGAGGGAGCTTGTGGGCGGGGCTTCTCGGGGCCTCCCGCCCGCCGCGCGCTGCGGAGACGCGGGGCGCCCCCCGGTGGCCGCCCTGCCGCGCTGCTCGGGGCCGGCGGCGGCGGCGGCGGCGGCGGCGGCGGAAGGGGAGGTGTTGAGCCCGCCGAGCGGCGCGGCCATGGCGGAGCCGGTGCGGGAGGAGCTCTCGGCCCTGGGTGCGATTTTCTGCGGGCCCGACGAGTGGGAAGTGCTGAGTCGCTCAGGTGACTACCCCTGCGCCAGACGGACCGGGCGCCCGCTGCTCCCCACCACCAAGGCTGGGCTCCCCGCCCCGGGCCCACACTTGGGGGCCGGGGTAGTTGAATGATGGAATGACACGCCCCGGGACTGGGCGTGTGTGGGAGCAGGCGGGAGAGTGCGGCGACCCCCAAAACGTGAATAGTATCGCGCCCCTGCTCGCTACTCTGCAGTGAACGGAGAGCATCATGCTCAGGCTCGTGCGGCCCGTGGACCGGTTCCTGCTTCCCGCCCCGCTCCACCCACTCGTCCGTCCCACCCTCCACTCTCCCGTCGCACCCGCACTCGCCTTTCCCCCTCCATCCGCCTGTTACCCCCCCTCCCCACTCTGCCGTTGCACCCTCTAACTCGCCTGTCTCACTCCTCAACTCGCTGAGCGCTACAAGCCAGCCGCGCCCTCCTGGAAAGCCTTCCCCCACGCTTTCCCTGGCCGTCCTGTACTTACCCGTCAGATCTGACCTTGAAAAGAGGTTTCTCCTGACACCCCTAGTTTAAATCCAGCTTCCCCAAATTGAACTACATGCTTTGTAAGCACCATGCATTATGTCCTTCAGGGCACCCACCACGGTTTAACTATATGGGTATTTGGTTGTCTCAAGTTGCAAAAGGGCAGGGACCCTGTCCGTTTTGTAATCACAAAACTCCAGGAACCTAGGACAGTGCCAGGCACGTGGTAGGTATGCAGTAAATGTTTGTTAAATGAATTTTTGAATTCGACCAGTGCTCAGTCAGGACTCTCAGCTTGATTGCTTTTCTCCTGCTTTTTCTAGTCGGCTCAAAGGTGGTTGCCAATTACAGGCTCTTGGGGGCGCATTAATCATTCAACTCATTTATTGAGTCCCCGGAAACGCTGACAAGGTTTCAAAGACACTGCTCAGGTCCTCTAGCAGCTTAGAGTCTAGAACGATTCTTTTGGCTATATTTTCATGATAGTGAAAACTTATTCTCTACCTGTCTATGGCTTCTATTAAGTAAAAACCAAAACTTCAGTTTATGAAAAAGTGCAGTGATGCACATAATTTTCAGTTTTCACTTAGCTTTCAAATACATTATGTGAATTTTTTGGCATAAGATTTAAACTTCTATTATGTTTCAGCTACTATTAAAATTGTCCTTCTGACCGTAAATTGGTTGACCTCTAAGAAGGTAGTCTAAAATGTTCTGAATGTTGTGAGAAAGCCATCAAGGGTTAGGATCCATTCCTGGTATCTACGTGGTGTGTTATTCACCTACAGAGCAGCAGTTGGCTCCTTTTCATTTATTCTTTCTTGATCACCCGTGTATATACGTTCATTGAGCACTGTTATGTTCTGGGCACTGTGAACCAATTCATTTAATGAAGCGGCTTTCTTTTCAGTGCCTAGCCTGTCTTGTAGCTTTCTGAAACAATTCTTTAAAATCCATATGAAAGGATTTACTCACTTTTAGTGTTTTCTCGTCACCTCTCTTCTGATTGGATAGCATTTGTTATTCTTCGTCATCTTACTTTGCTGTCTCTATGGCTCTCTTTATTGATAGTTACTTCTGCTTGAGGCAGGCTATTTGAAGAGATCATCAGTTTTCTTAAATTCCTTTATTATGGCTCAACTAGGAATATCCTGGGAAAATGAACCTATGATTTCCCATTACACCTGAAAGAGGATGGAGTGGTGGTGGTCTGGGTCATGAGTATGTGGTTTAGCATATGACACTGCTGACAGGTCAGAGAAAACCCAAAAAAGTAAGCATAGAAAGAAAGAAAAAAGAGCAATTTCTTAATATGAAGAGCACTGTGGACCCTTTATCTGCTGTTAAATTGAGCATGACTTTCAAGCCATGCCTCCTAATTAATTTAATTCAGGGTTCTGGCATCAATAAGTAATTGAATTATAAAAGAATTCAGTGTAACAACTTAGGACATTTTGTTGCTGGAAGGTTCATTGGAGAATAGAACAATTCAGTGATTGAAATTGGGACGTTTGATATTCACAACTGGGAATCAAGGGTAAGGTAAGGACTTCTTTAATAGACCTCAGTAAATATACAGTGGGCTGCTGGCTACCACTGTCATGGTCACTGTCAGCTTGGGTTGGAGGATATAAGAACATTCAGAACACCAGAACATTCTGAACACCATCAGTTCCTTCCTGGCCTTCCCCTCAAATAAGCTGCTTCTTGTTGCCACTGGAATCAGGTTAACATTGGGTAGGATTGCACTTCTGGTACGAGATAGCCCAGGAAGGCTCAGGCTGCCAACCCTAGGGTCATCTATGAAGGTCATAAGATTGAAGAGTTTGAATAGTTGGATTCTTTTAGCTGGACTAATTTGTGCTGAGAATTTCAGGGGACTTACATACACTGTGGCCTCTTTGTGATGGTTGTAGAAAGCTCATAAGAGGCATCAGGTGTAACTGTCTCTGATGGGTGCAAGTTATGTAAGCTCCTATTCCTGTCCACTAGGGAGGGCTGTGAGCAGATCAAACCAGGGGTATTCTGCTTCTCCCTGTGCAGTGCAGTCAGGCAAGGTGCCAGGTTTAATGGGGGTCACCTACCATAGACCTGATACTTTAAATGCATCTTACTTGATGAGGGGTATTCTTAACTTTATTTTATAAAGACGATAACAGATGCTCAGGCTGGTTGAGTAACCACCAGGCTCCAGAGTATATGGACTCTTGCATTGCGTCATGCTCCTTAACAGAGATGCGGCCATTGCATCAGGAAAACAGTTCCTGGAGAGCAAGGATGACACTTGTCCAGAAAAAAGAGAGCAAGAAGAGCACCCAGAGCAAACAAACGGGGATGACCCCACTTATGTTCAGAATAGTTCTGAAGGGGAGTGTGTGTGCATGCCTGTGTAGGTACCTATGAGGTAGGTGAGATTGGTATTGTTATAAATCTTCATTTTCCTGATGAGGTAATTGAAGGTCACAGAGGTTATATTGCCATAGTTAGTGCTCATTATATGTGGAGTTGTGTTTCTGGATATCGTCTTACAGATAAAAAAGTTGTAAAATGGGAGGTGTGTAAGACTCAATATCATATGATATGTTCGCACAGTAGCTTCAGAGTAACTTTCTGTATTCTGCTAACACTAATGTTCAGATTGGATTGGGCCGTCTTGCAAAATGAATCCTGACTGTCACCCACTGACCCCTCTAAATCTGCTCAGCCCTGTTTCCTGCTGATTGTCAGTACTGAGGTCATCTCTAAAAACAAATCAGCCTTGAACTTCACTTCTAAAGGATGGGATTGCCACTTTTAGCTTCACTTATTTTTAGTTTATTTTTTTTTTCTGTAACCACGTTAAACATATATAAAAATCCAGCTGTAACATAAAAAGAAGCACTGGTGGATGTATACTTGTGGGGAGCCACCTGGGAGCGAGAGGAAAAAAATCCTGTGCAGTGAGGTAAGAGAGGGTGTTGGGGGCTTTTTAGTGGTTTTCTGAACAAAGTCTTACCCTGAGGACATATAAAACTGCAAAAAAAAAAAAAAAAAAAGCAAATATAGGGAAATTTAGTTGTGTATGGTATATAAATGATTTCTTAATGGGCTCTAAATGAATCTTGAAGAACTCATCCTCTTAAATTTTGTTTATGTTTTCCACTATCTTCTGTTATTGGACAGCATTTATTGAATTTCTGTTGCGTGTGATTATGAAGTAGGGTGAAGTCTTAAAAATAACAGTATGGAATTTGGGGTTCAGTTCAGTTTCTCTAGTTTGAATTTCTGTTGTTTGGAGTGTGGTTAGGAGCATAATTTCTTTCATGTACTTGTAAGGAAGAATAAGGTTTGAAACTAACTAACCTATTTTAGTTGTGAAATTGATATACTTATTTTAAGGTACAATGACTTATTAAAAAAAAAAAAAAAACCCAAACTAGGGAATATGTATGCAAGCTTCAACCAGAGGCAAGACTTCCATCCTTTGGTAGGATCTTTAGAATAGATGAAAATAGTTTTGGAACTCATGAAAATTTTAGATTTGTAGGGCAGGCATAAATTTTCTAGGGCATAGATGTTTATTGAGAATGATGAGTTTGTGAGTTAAACTTAATGACTACAGTTTTTTGGTGCCAGGGAAGGCCAGAGATTAGCATTAGATGTAGAACACCATTATTTTTCTGTTAATCTCTCTGTTTCTAAGCTGTTAATAAACTTAAAGTAGATAGGGACAACCTTGTTTTCTTTTTTTTATGGAAAAAAAAACCCCCAAATCAGACTGACAGTA
This sequence comes from Eubalaena glacialis, assembly GCF_028564815.1. Classification (NCBI taxonomy): domain Eukaryota; kingdom Metazoa; phylum Chordata; class Mammalia; order Artiodactyla; family Balaenidae; genus Eubalaena; species Eubalaena glacialis. Next base: position 110,926,095 of record NC_083718.1, on the reverse strand, counting down.
CATGTGATTACATGAAAAATTCTGAGGCAAAAAAGAGCCAGTTTAATTGCATGTACAAACCAAGGCAGATGAGAAATGGAAGGGTAATATACATACTTCTAGAGTTTTAGGGAGAAAATGAGTTTTTAAAAGAATACGTAATTTTATTCCTGCATTAAGTATCAGCAGAATGGGGTATGTTGTTGGGATTTTCATTTTCTTACAGAGATAGCGTCATTTTATATAATTTCAGTTTGCAGCTCCTGTGTGTGTGTGTGTGTGTGTGTGTGTGTGTGTGTGTGTGTGTGTGTAGCTACGGAGGGAGTCAAAGAGAAGACCAAGTTGGAAGGTTGTTAATCCTTTCCAATTCTTGAAAAAATTAAAGCAGTTTTCCTTCTAAGCTTATAACTAATAATTTCACAGTTTTCTAAGGCAGAAGTCAGGATTTTCTCCTATTGCTTTTCTCTTTGCTGACTAGGGCCAGAAAATCACTAAGAGAGAAGAATGAAAGTTGGTAAGGATTTGAAGAGCCAGCTCAGTAGCCTTTCAAGACATTCTCCCTGGACTGCCTGTTTCTGTCAGGTCATTGCACTGGGGAGGAACAGGTGGCTGTTTAGATGACAGAGATTGGAGAATACTCTAGGTTTCAGGGTTTTTACCAGAAAGGGAGTCTTGCTTGCGGGGAAAAGCTTGCTTTGTGAGCACAGATACTGTGTTAGTTTCTTGTGGCTGCTGTGACAAATAACCACGAATGTGGTGTCTTAGAACAACACATATTTATTCTCTTACAGTTCTGGAGGTCAGAAGTCTCAAATCATTTTCACGGGGCTGTAGTCAAGTTGTCAGCAGGGAGGCACCCTTTGCTCAGAAAACATTAAAAAATGCCATTCCCATGGAGAGTTATCTCCATGGAAATAAAAAATATATAAAATACAGGTTTATAGAAATTATATGTATGTATGTTTATAAGTAAAGGTATTTTTAGGTGTAGAAGAGAAGTTGAGGAAGATCACTTTGGCTCTGTCCACTTTTTCATGTTATGAAACTGGATTGACTTAAGAGGACAGGATCTGTGTCTTACCCGTTGTTTTCTCTCAGGCTAGTACAGTGCCTTGGGCCTAGTAGGTACTCAGTGAATGTTTGTTGAATGATGAATGAAGAGCTTTAAAAGTTATGCCTCCCCCTTGAGAGGGAAAGTGGACTCTCTAGATGATTTCTGGAGGGTTTATTTAGCCTAGTGGTCACATGTCTGTAGGTCTATTTATAATGCCCATTTTATCTAGTGAAATGCAGTGATCTAACTGACATCTAGGGAGCCTACTTTAATAATAAAATATTTTTTAAAAAGGATAAGTAACAGGATAGAAGAAAGAAGGGTTTTGAGAAACTGGTGATGGATTTTAGAGGAATGTACTAAGTTGTTTGGAAAATCTTCCTTTATGCAGCATATATTTTACTTATGTAATACAAATTTAAGTTATATCACTTTAATATGATTTTTTTTAAAAATAAACTTATTTATTTTATTTATTTATTTTTGGCTGCGTTGGATCTTCGTTGCTGCACGCGGGCTTTCTCTAGTTGCGGTGAGCGGGGGCTACTCTTCGTTGCGGTACACGGGTTTCTCATTGCAGTGTCTTCTCTTGTTGCAGAGCACGGGCTCTAGGCACGCAGGCTTCAGTAGTTGTGGCACACGGGCTCAGTAGTTGCGGCTCGCGGGCTCTAGAGCGCAGGCTCAGTAGTTGTGGCGCACGGGCTTAGTTGCTCCATGGCATGTGGGACCTTCCCGGACCAGGGCTCGAACCTGTGTCCCCTGCATTGGCAGGTGGATTCTTAACCCCTGCGCCACCAGGGAAGCCCTAATATGATCTTTATAATGGTTACTGCCTGGGTTTCGGGGTGGTGTCCTAAAACGGCAGTGCTTTGCAGCTGATACTGAAGATTCTATTAAAGAAAAACCTGGTGTAATGGATGTGTTTGGTCCTGTATGAATCCATGTCTGTAACAACAGCTGCTGTATAAATGGAATTGGATGGCTAGAGAGCCATTTTAATGTTCTGTTAGGTTCTTTAAAATGGGAATGCACTCCGGTTTCCATTGTTGAGGATGTTGAGCAGCGAACCAGGTATGAAAATTAGAACAATCTGACTGCCTGTCTTGTGAAGGAGAATGAAACAAGGGCTGTGGAGAAAGAAGTAGGGTAGACGGAGGCAAGTTAGCTTCAAAGAGCCTCGTCAGCACCCAGTTCGGTTCTACTCTGCTCTTCTGATCTGTGTGCTTCTGCCCCCTGCAGAATGAATCAGCCTGACGTTTTATCAACTTTTGAAAAGTGGGGTGAAGTGGTGTGGAACACATCAGAGGGGTGAAGTGGAGCAAATCTGAAAGAGGGCAGAGTGTTTCATCTCGTATCCTGTGTGCGCTTTCCCCTTTCCCCCTCCTCCTTATGGAGCCAGAGACAGCGGAACTGATGTCTGCCCAATTTTAGTTCCTCCCGCTGCCTTCATGTTCCACTGATACGAATATATTTGAAGTGAGAAAGAGCGGGTCCAGGCAGTTACTGTGTATGCACAGTCATGGTTTTCTCTGTACCCCTGCAACCACACGGGATCCAGTATTTGGTTTGATTCAGACTCACTGCAACATGACTTTCACCGGATTTAGTGTATAACTTATAAACTAATCACTGATTTTATAAGTACACAATACTGTTTCTTTGAATGTTCATATGAGTTTAGTAGGAATTTCCGAATTATCAACTAAGTCTGGGGAGGAAAAAAATCATATGATGAGAAACCTTTCTGGTAACCTTAATAAAAATGGGATAATGGCAATTGTAAATGCCAGTGAAATCCTGGGTGCTGGTGAGCATGATTCTATAAATATATATTTATGGCTGAAAGTAAGAATCTGTAAATCATGGCTTTCTTAGTGTGATGTATCTCTTCATAAAATAACTTAGTTTTCACATGAAAAATAAATTGACACTTGAAACAAAAATTTTAACTTGTTAGTGTTCCATTCAAATTGAATTAGGTACCGCTAATCATTATTTTTGGATGCTTTCCAGAGACAGATGGGACTGTGTTCAGAATTCTCACAAGAGCTGAAGGATTTATGGATGCGGATATACCCTTACAATTGGTGTTCCATTTACCGGTCAATTACCCGTCGTGTCTGCCTGGTATTGTGGTTAACTCCGAACACCTGACCAGGGCTGAGTGTGAGATTGTGAAAGAGAAGTTACTGGAGCAAGCAGAGACCCTTTTGTCGGAACCTATGGTTCATGAGCTGGTTCTCTGGATTCAACAGAATCTCAGGCACATCCTCAAGCGACCAGAAACTGGAGGTGGCAGTGAAAAGTGCACTTCTGCAGCAAGCACGACTGTGGATGATGGATTGTGGATGACTCTTTTGCATTTAGATCACATGAGAGCAAAGACTAAATATGTCAAAACTGTGGAGAAGTGGGCTTCCGATTTAAGGCTGACAGGAAGACTGATGTTCATGGGTAAAATAATACTGATTTTACTGCAGGGAGACAGAAACAACATCAAGGTGCCAAAAAGTTTTAATGTTGAATATGAATTTGGCTATTTTCTGCTAAAATGGTGTGTCTATAAGTGTGTTTGATAACAATGGGACAGATTAATCATTAAGATGTTTCTGCTTTCACTCTTACCATGTTAATGGATCTTTCTTTTTAAAGACTGTCTTTAACTTCTAATTACAACTACAGACTTGAAAAGCTTGAAGAATAAGTAGAAGATTATGTTTTAAAAATCATGCCACTTAATGAAAGTGATAGGTTATTTAAAAAATCTCTGTGGTACGTGAGTGTTTGTTTCTGTAATCAGCTTTGAGCCTAAATTTTATAAATTTGCACTAAAAGTTTGTGCGTATTTATAGTTCTTTCCTTAGTTAGGCACACAGCAAGGTGTATATTTGTGGGTAGCCTGCAAAAATTTTAACTTTTTGGAAGTTAAAGATACGTTCTGACGCTTGAACTTGGTATCTGTTATACCTGAAAAGAGGAGCTGTTCCCTCCTAACCAGGATTTAGTGTGAGTGGAAGTAGGATCATTAGGGCTGTCAGCTTGTCACCTCCTCCCTAACTTTTGCTTTCCACTTGACTTGTCTCAGCAGCTGCTTTCAAAATCATCATCTCCTTCAGAGTTTTCAAGTTCTCATTCTAAACTCATCTAACCTGCTTTATGTGGGACCGGACAAAGAAAGCTGCTTATTATATTTTAAATCTTAAAAGAGCTGCAAATCACTTAATAGGTTTTATGCTTTCAGGTGGGTTGGGTCAAGAATAATTACAGTGGAATTTATTTGAAACAGATTTATCTTGCATAACCTATCATCTTAAAGATTTGTAGGATAACTACCTAGCTTTTTTGTGATGGGCTCTTATCACAAAACTTGTTGGTTAATAACTTCAGTTGACCAGAGTAGTGCTGGGTTATAGCGTATAGGTACAACAAATTTTCAGATTTAATAAAGATCTTGGGTTGGGGTCTGACCAAGGAACCACATATATTTTTTAAAATTTATTTAATTAATTAATTTATTTTTGGCTACATTGGGTCTTTGTTGCTGTGCACGGGCTTTCTCTAGTTGCGGCGAGTGGGGGCTACTCTTCGTTGCGGTGCATGGGTTTCTCATTGCGGTGGCTTCTCTTGTTGCGGAGCACGGGCTCTAGGCGCATGGGCTCAGTAGTTGTGGCTCACGGGCTCTAGAGCTCAGGCTCAGTAGTTGTGGCGCACGGGCCTAGTTGCTCCTTGGCATGCGGGATCTTCCCGGACCAGGGCTCGAACCTGTGTCCCCTGCATTGGCAGGCAGATTCTTAACCACTGCGCCACCAGGGAAGCCCCGGAACCACATATTTTAAGGTGATTTACAGTATATCTATAAAGCTTGATCCTTTTGGATAAAATACTGGCTGACAAAATGAATACAAATTAATTTCTTTGCTCATATATCCCCAAAAGACTCAGATTTTTCTTTAAGCCAGCTCGGGCATATTAGGCTAGGTGTAGCTGTTTTGCAGATGTTGTTTCTCAGATTGGATCCATCAGTTAATTTATTTATTTAATCATATGGCTTGACCTCTGGTAATGTACAGTACTTTTTAAGGAGTTCTTTCTTTTTTATTAGCTATTCCTAAAATGCCATTTAATGTAAATATCCCCTAAATTTTTATAAGATTGTGTATCAGGATTGAGAATTACAGGTACATATTTATAGATGCCATCAATTTGGAATGTTCGGTACTGTGTGCCTGTTAACTTCATTCCGACCTTGAGGAAGTGATAATAATGACAGTAGCTGGTACTATATTAAGCACTGTTGTGCCAAGCACTCCTCTAAGTGCTTTATATGTATGAACTCATTTAATCATCACAACTGACCCATAAGGTAGGTGTTATGAGTACCATTTTATGGAATAGGTTACTGAGGCACAGAGGATCTAGATAACTAACCCCAGAATCAGATCTAGTCTAGATTTAAGCCTATGTAGTTCGATTAGACCCTTCTTTACTCCAGCATTCACCAGAATGTTATGCTTCAAAGTATGTGAAAACACTGTGTAACTCTCTTACTGCTTGATTCAGAAAACGAGTACTCTGTAAGCGTGGAAATAAGCCTATAGGTTTATGGCTCCTTTCAAACTAGGACTTTGAGATTCAGAGTAAGATATGTATTTAACGTACTGATTTATCATTTAGGAGTACCTGATTCTTCAGAAAACCTGCAAAGTAGATGTGGACTCAAGTGGAAAGAAATGCAAAGAGAAAATGATTAGTGTACTGTTCGAAACAAAAGTACAGACAGAACACAAAAGGTATAATTTAGTACTATTGCAGATGGAAAAGCAACTGAATCGATAATTATACTCTGACAAATTTAGGCATATTCATGAGTTTCTCTTGTATAATGCAGGTTTCTGGCATTTGAAGTCAAAGAGTATTCATCGTTGGATGAGTTACAAAAGGAATTTGAAACTGCAGGACTTAAGAAGCTTTTCTCCGAATTTGTACTTAGGCTGGTAAAATGAAGTGGAAGACAGGTATCTTTTAGTGAAACAACAGTGTTTTTTGTTTTGTTTTGTTTTTGTTTTTTGCGTTGGATTTTGAGAGTGGCTAATTGAAATACTCATAAGGGAACAATTTTAGAGTTTTCTCTGAAGCAAAATGACAGACACCATCATAACTTCAGGACAAAAGCCAATTCTGTTTATGGAATATTAAACAGTAAAAATACCATGTATTCTAATTTTGCCAGTATAGGCTGGGTTCAATAGATGGAATGTTATTTGAGAGATAAATACAAAAAGATGATGATGAATGAGCCCTTGTGTTTATACAGAGGATTTGTTTGGAACTGTGCAATTTTCTGGCTAATTTTCTTGTAATTAAATGAATTTTTAAATAGAGATTTGTTTTCTTGTTTACTTCCTTCATGTTTACATTTTTAGCATTTGATAATGATTTTTCCCCCATTCAGCTTATTCTGTCTAATGTTTTAAGTTGAATGTTAAGAAAAATATAACACTGATTTCTTTGTGGAATTGGATAAATGGTTAGTTTAAATACAAACTAAAGAAGTTCTATAGAACTTGATTTAGAGTTGCTTTCTTTGGGGTCCCAGAATTGCATGATACTTACCAGTGATAGGACTGGAGAGTCAAATTAAAATAAAATTCTTCAATTTAAATTAAAACTTACAAGGGAAGAAGTGTTTTACACAAAATGAACTTGGCTTACCAGAGGGAAGAAATCATATGGAGATACTATTTTTTATTTCTGATGAAATTTGTTAAAGTCTGATAATCTCAGAATATATTTATTATGACCTAAGGAGAGAAGCCATAAAATAAAAGCTTGTGTTAAAATCTGTACCAAAAGTATAGGCAGGCATTTGTGTTTGAGAAAGGATATTTGTGTTCCTGAAGCCACCTGTGCTTCTAAAATAAGGGGCCAAGTGATGGAAGAAAGGCCAGGCAAATCTCCCTCACTGTGATCTGAGGTACAGTGATGTCATTATAAATTATAACTGATGGGAGAGAGAAATAAGGAGACGCTGTGGCACGCCCAGTCGTGCTTCTTGACAGCGCTGCTCTGTGACTGTGGCAGTACCGTCTGATTGTCTCGTTTTCAGACACCCTTGTAATTAAATTAGACCTACCTGTTGATCATTCCATTAATCAGAGGGGATTTTTGGTTCGTTTTATGTCATTCTAGGGTGTTGATGATTTTTTCCTGGAGAACTGGTAAATGTAGTTAGGCTGTTCTATGGGAGCGTGATATTCTCAGAGTTCAGAAACTGCTAGGAGCCTGGACCTGCCGCTGCACTATTGGAGACTGTTGTAATTGATCCTAGATCTGCTCGAGTGGTACTGCCTGGACCAGAGCTAAGGTTGCTGATAGGTACTATCTGTGGTCTGTTGGCGTTCACAGTCACTCCACCCCTGCTGCCACTGCAGCCGCTGCCAACAACTACCACGGTGCTAGAACCTGTGCTGCCTCTGACTTCCCAGTGGTGCCTCCTATTGACCAAACCTAACAGGAGTCCAGTTGGCAGAGAAGTCGGGAAATGTAGTTTGCATGTCCCAACCCCAGGAGAACAGAGCAGAATATAGGAGGGTGGGTGTGTAAGTGAGGGAGAGGGAGCTGAGTGCCTATGGCGAGTAACGAGCACAACCTTCCCTTTTAGCTATTAAGCAGCCACGCACACCCTTCTACCCATATTTAAATTTCTGTACAACAGCAACAGTTTATGCTTCAGTCTATGCAGATTTTACTATCTTTTGTACAAAGGAAGAAACTCTCACCTCTCCCCCAAAAGGGGAAAAGTAAAGTTCCATCAGTTACCATTATCCTTAGCGGTGTTACTTATTCTGGTTCAGTCACAATCCCACCTCGATTAAACTGTCAAGTGCACTACGACCAACATTTCTTATATAACTTGATAGGGGGTGGGGGAAGGAAAAAATAGTTAATATATACAAAAATATACAGAACAAACGATGAAGTAGATTTGCTTAAGTACTTGTTTCTATAACTGGTCATGAAGCTGTAGTTGATATTTATAACTTCTTCCTCTACTCCATTTTTCTTTGCTACTGGCCACCTCTTTACCTAGTAGGGTGGGCGAATCTTCATTCTGGAAGGTCTGAGTCCTTAGGAGTTGGTTGTTTATTAACTTTCACTCTTGAATAAGAGAATATTAAGAGGCAACCCAGAGAACCCCTGGGCTCCTGACATAGTTCTTATTGACCCCATTGTGTAGCAGTAGATCAATTTCCCTGTAATAATGTGGATCAACCACCCCAGCCATTATAGGAACCTCTTTTGTTGCTTGTTGGTTTAGTGTCATAGGGACCCTAATATATTGAGGTGTCAGTCTCAACTTCAAATTCACTTGAACCATTTTGTGTGCCCTGGTAGAAACATTTTTTTTGCATGGGAACTAAGACCACCAAATCAGCATAGCCCCTATATAGGGATGGTAATAAAAAATTCTGTGAGTGGGTTATTAAACATAATACTGAGAGAAATCCATCCTATATTTATTCCGCGATTCCTGGACCCATGTATTCTGGCAGTGGGAGAAATAACATCATATATTGGTCACTGGTTCAAAGTCTTAGTAGGTCATTATATTATTCTATCAAGCCAGCCACTTCTGGGTGATTTGGTACATGGAAAGACCTATGAATTTCATAGCTATGAGCCCATTGCTACATTTCTTTTGTTGTGAAATGAATTTCTCATTTAGAATTTATGTTGTGAGAGATAACCATGTCTGTAAGATTATGGTTGGTAGTCTTATAGGAAGAGACTTAGGATTCATATCCAGAATTAATATTTTCATGAGAACAATTGCTGACCCTTCCACTAGAGAAGGGGTCCAATGTAATTAATTGGCCACCAGCCAAAAGGGTCTTTGCTTGCACCAGGTGGCTGGTGTCTCCCAGGAAGTGAGGCCCTACTGGTGGCTCAGGATTGGTCTCTGTTCTTAGAAGGTTAGGCACTCAGCAGTGACAATAGTAAGATCAGTATTGGTGAGAAGAATTTCATGTTGCTGAGTCCATGTATAACCTCTGTCCCTGCTGCCACAATTACTTTGTACATGAGCCCGCTGAGCAAGCACTGGGACGCTAGGGTAAGAGGATGACTGACATCCAGAGGATGAGTCAGCCTGTCCATTTGAGCAAGGAACACATTCACTGCAGTGGTTGCCCTATGAACATCACATGGGACACGAATATCCTCACATTTTGTGCTCATCCTGAGAGGTCCATTCACATACTCCTGCCCCAGATTTCCTTGTCATTAGGCTTCTGATCTTATTCTTTCAAAGTCCCTGACTACCTGGCCAACCCATTAGCCACTGCCCATGAAATACTGTAGATCTACACCTGTGGACATCTCTTTACCTAGATAAGTAGACAACCAGAAGTACTGCTCAAGGTTCTGCCCACTGAGAAAATTTCTCTTCACTACCTTTCAGAGACGCTCTAGATTGCAGTGATAATTGCCAAAGCACATTGTGAAGAACCATCCCTATACCAGGCCTGAGTTCTTTCTTCCTCAGTAAATAAGTTATGGGTATCCCCATGACAGCATAGGTGTGGACTGAGGAAGAAGCAGCAGTGCAGGAGTAGTCGCTATAGGCATTTGAGCCACTTGGTCATGCAGCTTACTTGTGCCTTCAGGACCTGCTTGAGCCTGATCTTGTACATATCACTTCATTTGTACATGTCCAACTTCATGATTTCATGGATGAAATAATACCTCATTATAATCAGGAGAAATGCAAATTAAAACCACAATGACACCTCTAGCCACCCACTAGAATACCTAAAATTTAAAAGATGGACAATAGCAAGAGTTGACAAAGAAGTAGAGTAATGGCAACACTGATACACCATTGGCAGGAATATAAATCGACCCAAATGCTTTGAACAAGCAGTTTGGCATAATCTAGAAAAACTGACAATTCCATACCGTATAACCTGGTATTTCTGCTTCTAGGCATATACCTTACAGATGTGTGCATGTATGTGTGAGGTTACCTGTACAAGAATGTTCATAACAATATTATTTTTAATAGTCCAAAGGAAGCAACCCAATCACCCATCAACATAGAATGGACAAGTAAATTGTGGTATATTCATGCAATGAAATACTGCACAGCAAACTAAATGAGTGAACTATAGCCAACATGGATTCATCTTTAAAAAGCAATATTGAACAAATGAAGTAAACACAAAAGATACCCTATGATTGTAAAAGTTCAAAAGCAAGCAAAATGATATTAAATTATGGATGCATACTCAAGTGCTGAAACCAAAAGACAAGAAGTTGGTATAATAAAAGTCAGGATGGCAGTCACCTATAGGTTGAAAGGATGGGGTTGTGGTTGGAGAGAGGGTTTTTTCTGGGGGGTGGGTAGGGAATGGCTATGTTCTACTTCCTGACCAGGGTGCTGTTTCTCAAACGCTTCTTTTATAATAATTCATTATTTTTTATTTTTATTTCTTTAATATATTTGTTTATTTATTTTTGGCTGCATTGGGTCTTCGTTGCTGCGTGTCGGCTTTCTCTAGTTGTGGCGAGCGGGGGCTACTCTTTGCTGCAGTGCATGGGCTTCTCACTGCGGTGGCTTCTCTTGTTGTGGAGTGCGGGCTCCAGGCGTGCGGGCTTCAGTAGTTGTGGTGCACGGGCCTAGTTGTTCCGCGGCATGTGGGATCTTCCTGGACCAGGGCTCGAACCCGTGTCCCCTGCATTGGCAGGTGGATTCTTAACCACTGCGCCACCAGGGAAGTCCCTATAATAATTCATTAAGCTATAAGTTACTTTAATGCATATTTCTGTATTTCTTCCCCTATAAAAGTAGGCTTGGCTTAAAAAATGCCAGTTATTATATTTTTGGTAAATAAGAAAAATATTGAGGGTAATTCTTAAATCTTTGTAATTAATAGCAATTTCTCTAATCCTAAAGTTTGGTTCAGACAAAATTGTAAGTTACGTGAAGAAGGTAGGTTACTTCAAGCAGAGTGGTTACGGAAATCTTCTGTAAGGGGATGCCATTGGAACCAATAGCTGAATGAAAGGGACCAACCACAGGAAAAGGAGGCAGCAGGAATTCCAGGCAGTAGGAACAATAAGTGTGAAAGAGCTGAGACCTGAAGGAGCATGGCCTGTTTGAAATAGTCAAAAACAAGAGTGACCTGTATGAGAAAGAATGATGTATGGGGTGACATCTACAATCTACATGCACAGTGATAAGTTTGGAGAGAGACCGATACAGGAGCCTGATCCTGTTGAGTCTTAAAACCCAATATAAGCCTTTTTTTGCTTTGCTAACTGCAGTGGGAGTTCATTGCACTGGAAACAGGTGTGATATCTAATTTACACTTTAATAAGATCATCTGGCTGTTACAGAGCAAATGAGTAATAGGAGAGCCATAATGGAAGAAAGAAGGCCAGTTAGGAACCTGTTGCAGTGGTCTAGCTGAGGGATGATGGTGGCTTGGTTGTGATGGCATTGGAGAAAAGTGGTCAGATATTAGATACATTTTTGGAGATAGAGCTGAGTATATTTGTTGCCAGATTGGATGTAGAAGATGAAGGAGAAAGAAATGAAAGACAATATTTAGGTTTTTGTCCTTAGTTGGGTGAATGATGGTACCATTGACTTGTGAATTAAGGAAGTCTGAGGAAGGAGCCTATTTGAGAGATATATTAGAAAAAGTCATTATATTTCCTTGCCTCTTCTTTGCTGCCATCATAGGTCTATTGGAAAAAAGGATTTAAAAAAAATGAATTCAATTAGTGTTGGAGGAGGTCATTGAGAGGATATGAACTGCCGGTTGACCCAAGAGCTGGACCTGGGCAATCAGAGGCTCCTCACCCCTCCCCTGTCCTTGGAATGTATATTCTGCCCACCGATCCTACACTAGGAGCCATTCAAGGATGCAGCCTTGAGACAGTAAGGTGTGGTTGAGAGCACCTGGACTGAATATGTGACTGAACCCAGTTAAGGCCTCTATATAAACTTTTAAGATTCTGGTGGGGTGTAGAGATCTACTCATATTATGGCCATCCAACACAAGCCTCGTCTGTAAGTTCACTTGCTTATTAAAACCACCACCTACCAATCTGGAGTGATCTGCCTCTTTCTTGGGTCTCTCCTTGCCCTCCATGTATGGGGGCAAGCTACGAGCCAACAACCAGTTAACAAATGGAAGTTTTGGCAGCAAATGAAATAATTTAAAATAATTTTTCCAAAAGCAGATTGGTTAAAAAAATTGGTTTAAAATCAATTGTTTCGATTGAGTAATATCAGTTACTGGTTTTTCATCTAGTGGTAATTTTGGTGAACCATGGACGGAGTAATTTTTGCAATGTTTGTATGCACCTTTGAGTGTGAGTCTCCTGTAACCATGCCGCTCATGGTGTGGTTCACGGACACAATCTCATGCACTACCCCAGACCTATGGCACTAGAATCTACAATTTAACAAGACCCCAAGGTGATTTGTATGTACATTGAAGTTTTAGAAGCACTATCCTGTCAACATATCTATGGTCTTAAAATATGTGAGGGGGTCATATGTGAAAAGTTGAATAATAGACATTACATGTTGTAAGGGGCATTCTGGTCCTGGAAAGCTAAAAATATTATAAAATTCCTAATTACCTTTGTCTATCAAACAATATTTGATCATATATTTGTGGCATTTCTTACATATATTTTTTTTTTTTAAATAAATTTATTTATTTATTTTTAGCTGTGTTGGGTCTTCGTTTCTGTGTGAGGGCTTTCTCTAGTTGCGGCGAGCGGGGGCCATTCTTCATCGTGGTGCGCGGGCCTCTCACTTTCGCGGCCTCGCTTGTTGCGGAGCACAGGCTCCAGACGCGCAGGCTCAGTAGTTGTGGCTCACGGGCCCAGTTGCTCCACGGCATGTGGGATCTTCCCAGACCAGGGCTCGAACCCGTGTCCCCTGCATTGGCAGGCAGATTCTCAACCACTGTGCCACCAGAAAAGCCCTCTTACATATTCTTAATTTTGTTCTTTGTCTCATAATTAACATGCAGTTGAGTAAAGATTAACGATTGTATGACAGAAGCTGTACGTCCACCTTTCTTTGCATGCCAAATGATCTCCATCTTGTCACAATTGTGCTAACTTTATGAGACCTTTGCTTGCTAGCATTAATTTTGGCCCTTTAATTTGCTGTTTTCCATTTATTTTTAAACAAAAGGGAAAATGTAACATTTAAATAACTGTACAAATCCAGCTATATAAAAAAGATGCTGTTGAAATCTTGGAATTGTCATAGAATAGCTGAATCATTTGTCACTTGATGCACAAAAGTCTGAATTTGATTGGTCAGGAAAATGAATTTAAAATTTAAAAAAAAATAGGAGCAAATCCCTCATCTTGTGAAAAAGACAAAAATGTCTAAAAGTTGCAAAACTGCCAGTGATGCATAAAGATTATCAAGAAATAAAAAAGTTAGGGAGTGGCATCTTTACTTTTGATCAGTTTGCCATTTTAACTAATTTAATGCCCCAGTCAGTTTGCTTTTCACCATTTGGTTTTTGACTAGATTGCTTTTTTCCAAACAACCCGGATCACAGATTTCAATTTCTCCAGTTTCTTCAGATTACCTGATGTTATGTAGCTTTATTCCTTCTATCCCTCTTGTATTAGTCAGGATTCTCCAGAGAAACAGAACCAATAGGATATATATTTATTTATTTTAAGGAATTGGCTCAAGCAATTATGGAGATTGGCAAATCCAAAATTTGCAGTGGGCCAGCAGGCTCAGGAAGAGCCCATGTTGTAGTTAAAGTCCCAGAGTTGTCAGACAGGAGACCCAGGAAAGAGTCAATGCTGCAGTTCAAGTCTGGAGGCCGAGGCTGGAAGAATGCACTCTTGGTCAGGGGAGGTCAGTCTTTTGCTCAATTCACGTTTTCAACTGATTACATGAGGTCCACCCACGTTATGGAAGGCAATCTACCATCAAGTCCACAAATTTAAATGTAAATCTCACCTCAAAACACCCTCCCAGAAACATCCAGAATAATGTCTGACCACATCTCTGGGCAATGTGGTCCAGCCAAGCTGACACATAAAATTAGCCATCACACCCCTGGAGAACTATCCCATCTGTAGCTTTGCTTTTAGAGGTGAGGAATGTGGCTTTCCATTCGTATCTGCTTAACTCATTGCAGTATATTCCTACCATGTTTTCACTGCTACAAAACATTAAATACTGATATGAATCTGTAGCAGCATTGGTAAGAAAGATACCATTTTCACATAAGTTAACAACTCGACAAATTCTAGTTTACCTTGGCTTGAATGACCCTCTTGAGACAGGACTAGCCACAGTAATACACTCCACAGAAAGCTACATTTCTACTAGCCTGGGAGGATAAAAAAATGTAGACTCAATGACATATATTGATTTTAGAAAAAAGTGAACTCATCTGCTTCGGGGCATCTCAAAATGATGTTTGCTCAGTTCTTCGTTGGCAGCAGATACCCTGAAGTGTTATTAGGAGGGAATTCTGGAATTGTGCTCCTTCCTATATGAACCTGGTATATTTCTGATATGTCTGACAATGCTGCTTCTCCATCATTAAGAGATGATTAACCTCTGCTAATCTTCAGCAGTAGACCTTTTGTGCAACTAAAGAAAACTATGTAGTAAAGTGCTAGTGATTTCCCAAAATTCTGTGCATGTGTTTTTTCACTTCTATGTTTCTTGGGAATTTCATCCATTTCCATAGATTTCATTATCCCCTCTATGTGGTTGAGTCTCAGATTTACACCTCAGGTACTGATCTCTCTCCTGAACTCTAAAACACTCATTTCTAACTGTGCGTAACATCACAACTTAGATGACAACTTAGATGTTCTGCCAATGCCTTAAATCCAATATGATTAGAACAAACTCATTAACGATTCCATTTTCGTTGTTGATATTGAAACTATCACTAGGCTCCCAGGATTTTCCTTTGACTACTTCCTCACTCCCTTGCATCCAATTAGCTGCCAAATCTAATTCTCAGTGATTCTTACATTCACCCATCTTTTCCATTCTCACGGCCACCATACTTTACTTGTTTTTCCTAGCCAGGACTATTGGAAGTGTCCAAACTAGTCTTCTCACCTCTGTTCCCCCCGTCCCATCTTATACATAGCTACAGTTCCTAATATCTAATATTAAACAATTGGGGTCAGATGTATTTTACTTTAATTAATTAATTTATTTTAGATATATTTTAGAATACAGACTTTTCTTGTTAATTCTTGGAGTTTTAGAAAGGTAATATGGAGAAAATACTGTATATTATAAAATCCCCCTAATGGAGACTGGGGCAGCATCCTGTAATCAAACACTGTTATTTCTTCAGTGAAATGTATGAATACTCACATTAAGTAATATAAATAATGATATAATTGGTATAAATAAATAAATGGTATAATTGGTATAAATAAATAAATGGTCTCTCATTGTTCATGGTAAACTTTAATACCTAACGTGTTCAGATCAGATTGGCTTTTGTCTCCAAATACATTATTAAAAAACCACATATTTTTGAGTTTTAGAACTTTTGGACTTTGGAATTGTAGATAAGGGTTGGTAGACCTGAACTAGATAAATCTTCCTCAAATAACCATATCCTGTTTCCTACTGGATTAGTTGCAAACTCTTCACTCTGCTATTTTCAAATGCCTTCTCAATTTGATTACAATCCATTATTTCTAGATTTATCTTCCACTCATCCTCTATATATCCTCTTGCCCTAGCTAAGGTGGATAAATACTCTTTTTTTTTTTTTTCCTGCATATACTCAGGTTCATCCTTCTCGCTGAAATGTCCTTTCCTCTTGTCCGTTTTTCTGTCAACTATCTGTTGACATTTTTTTCTGTTTCCAGAACTTTTTCCTCTGATCCCCATTCTGGGATCAGTACTTGTTCTCTGGTCTAAATTCTTGTAGCAAGCTTCAGTTGTCCCATATGTAAAGTGAGAATAATACCACTTTCTTACCTCTTAGACTTGTCACTGGATTAAATAATGTACAAATGCACCTAGCACAGTGTGAGATACATAATAGGAACTTAATTGAGGTTAGTTCTTTCCATTTCCTCTCCTCCTCCTCCCTTCCTTTTTCTTAGTATATACTGTACTTTATGTTATAGTTTTAAAAGTACTTTTATTGTCCCCACTACTAGATAAAAGGTTTTTGAGGATAGAACCTTGCTTATTGGAAGCTCAGTAAATATTCAGTTATGCGAAATGAATACATATGGTGTTACTAGAGGAATTTCAACTCCCCCTCTGGATTCTGGAAAGACTGGTTTGTGTACATAGGAATATATATTTAAAAACTCAAACAAAACAAAACAAAATGAAAAAAAACTATGATCACAGGACCCATCTTGATGCTAAATAGCATAATTTCTGCTTCATTGGTCCTCTGGATGTCCTGAGCCATTGTAAGGGAGATTGCGCACCCAGACCATGGCAAGTCTCAGAGCCTAGAGGAGCACATTTTTTTTTGGTGCATTAATAGGCCATTGAGCTCTTGGGAAGCTCTTGCCAGAAACCAGTGGGCAGGATGACTAACACAGCTCCTCTGCACTCATGAGTTTGGTGCTCACTTGCATGGAACCTGGATAGTGAGAAAGCACTGACTGTGCTCCCACATTGTTTCCTGGGGCTCACTGGTCTGTTCCTGGGCTCACTCGGGGGGGGGGTCTCTGAGCACCACTTTTGCTTTTGCCCACTTGGTCCTTTCAGGTTGGTTCCATTTATCTCTAGGCTCTGCTCTCTCTCTCTCTCTCACTCAAAACATCTCCCTCTAAAGCCCCTTTAACCCCTAGCCGAGAGAATATTATGTCCTCCAGAGAGAGAAAAGCTAGTGGTGGTAGAGAACACTAAGTGTTTACCTAATTTCCATTCTAGCTTGCTTTCTTAGTAGTTTTTTGTCAGTAATTTTCCAAGTAATTTCTTACCTGGGTACATTGCTATCTAGAATAAAAACTATATTTTGCAGCTTTCCTTGAAGCTCGGTATGACCATAAGACTAAATTCTGGGTAAATGGAGGTACCGTATGTGGTTTCCAGAAGGGCTTCTTGAAGACGTTGACTCACTGGGAGCTGCTGCCTTTTCCTCCCTTCTACCGCCTGGAACGTGGACAGAATGGCTGAAACTCCAATGGCAATCTTGGGTTATGAGGTGAGCTTGAGGGCGAAGGTGGAGCAGAGCATAGGAGCTACCTTCTGAACGTGTTTTATGTGAAAGAATATACCTTTGTGGCTTTAAGCCACGTTTGAAGTTTTCTATCGTATGTCATCAAATCCCGTCCTGATGGATATGAAGTTTGATACCTAGTATAAATAATAGAAGCTAAAATGTGACTGATTATGAATGATTGAAATCTATTATTTAAGGCTTAAACTTTTGCTTGGAGCTCTTAGAATTCTAGATTTTCTTAATTCAAAGTAAGCTTTCAAAACATGTTGTCTAAGAATTGAATTATTTTGTTTACCTGTGTCCAGCTTCAACAGCCATTCTCTATTGCAGAGAAAGTGGGACACTCTAATTGTTTGGGCTGAGGAAAGGATACAAGAAAATGCCAGGGGAGAAGACATGTAAGTTAGTATTTCTAAATACCATCTCACATCATATCCTATAGATAAATATTCCTTTGACTCTTTGTAGGGAAATAGCAACTTATCACATTCTTAGTTTATGTTCCAGTGTTTCTAATTAAGTACAAGCTAATTTGGCATGCTTTTATTTTTATTATTATAATCTTTCTGTTTCCCAGAATTATTACTAATAATTATTGGAAATCTGCATGGTGCTAAGCAGACTTAAGCTTTTTGCTTAGAGTTTAAGCTTTTTGCTTAGAGTTCTCCTGAAAACACAGATTCCTATGAAAATAACACACAGGGAAAAAAATGGAGAAATCTGCTGTGAGTTTAATTTATGTGCACTTCATGGTTTTCATTAAGCCCATTGCTGAATTTACATCGTCAGCCCACACAAATGTGAATTCCCAAGGAATCCAAGTAGAAAGAGGATAGAGAGAAGGGCAAAATGTATTTGAGTTCTTTATGGCTAGAGCTTTGTTCTAAGCCCTCAAGTATGAAGTTATTTATATCTATTTATAAATCATCCATGTATATATATCCATAAATTCCCTCCACGTACCAGGGAGCATCTCAGTTAACTTTGGATGAATGAGGTTCCTCACAATCCAAAGGTCAGTTCCTTAATTAACAAGACTCTTTTGGAAACATTCTAGAGATGAAAACATTTTAAAGTTGTTGTACACTCATCTGATAAGCAGAGCGGTTTGAACACATACTAAGCTCAGTGTGTCAGGGTTGTCACCAACACCACGACTTCACTCTGCTGTGGTGGAAAGAAGCCCTCTCCTGGTCTGTGGAGGGGAATGAGCCTCAGCTTCCACCTCTACTAAGGGAACCCTGTTGTTTCATGCTCCAGCAAGTGTTTGTTCCTTTGTTTTTGCTCTCTCTGCTCTGTTTCTCTTCTCTCTCTCTCTTTCTCTTGCTCACCATTTCTGATGCTTTTTTTAAGTCCTGCCATTGAAGAGATTGGCTGCTTATTGATTTCTTTCCTCTCTTCTCTTCCCTCTGTTTTGCTTTTTTTCTTCTTTGTGGTCTCTTCTCTCTCTGTCTTGCCACTTCTTCCAAATTTTATGACTTTAAGGTAACAGGGCTTAGCTTTTATAGCCATCATCACCCAGTGAGAGCGCATTTTCTTGCCATCAGTATGCCAACTGATCACAACATGTCCTCTTAAACTTTATCTCTTTTTCCTTTATGTTATTTCCATTGGTACTCACAATTACAGGCTTTAAACATTGTTTTTAGGTTTATAGTTTGTTCCTGAAGGTCGACAGTGCTTGACTGCATAAGTGGGGTATCATATACGTAGAAGTAATAGGCCTTAGAACCAGAAAGAACTAAAATGATTTTAATCCAACTGCTTTTTTTTTTTTTTTTTAAAGTGTGATACTGAAGTAAGTTACTTACCCAAGGCCATGTATCTGGTAGCAAAACTGGGACTAGGACCTAGGTCTATAAATCTACTTTGAAAGAGAATTGTATTAGCTCTTTAGTCATATATGATCAAGGAGGACTCAGGGAGCCAAGTGAACAATTGTTGTCCAATCGTTACAGTCTCCTAGGAAAACATCTGCTTCATTCTGTCTGGCATGTTAGAGAGGAGAGAGAATTTCCTTTATTCTTGATTCGTAAAATTATACTTAAGTTTACACTTACTCATAGTCAATTTTATATGGCTTCCTCACAAATAAAAGATATTTTCTTATGATTGCATTAATTTATGTGTGAATAGGACATACAGGGCCTGTTGCCTGAAACTTGTTATACTTCTTGTTTCATACATTGGATGTTTTAAAGACCAAGTGACTCTTTTTGGTTGGAAGTAAGCATTCTGTGTATCATAGAATCTTATATTTATTTTTAAAAATGTAATTGAAGATATTTCGCTGTTAGAGAAATGAGCATACAATAAAAATCTCATTTTGTACTGTGTTTATGTATTTCATTTTATCTAGAAAATTAGAATCTGAGATTTAGAAAGAAACTTAGAGATTTTTAGCCTAATTCTCCACCTGGTACAGTAATTTTTAAAAATTGTAACTCTGACAGACATCCACTTCTGCTTGAAAACCTCCAGAGATTTGTACTGCCCTCATGAGGCAGGTGTTATTGTTATTGGACAGCACAAGCAGATTAAAAGTTCTTTCTTGCATTCAGTCAGAATCTGCCTTCCTTTACTTCCAGCTTTTTATCCTAATTCTAGCCTCTGGAGCAACACAGAATTAGTATACTCATCTCTCCATGACAGCCCTTTGAATATTTGAAAGCTGATATTATGCCTTTCCTTATTCTTCACTTCCCAAGTTGCTTGAATCATTTATCAAAAATTATAGCTTCTCCTATTCACCTGGACATTTGCTTTTTCTAAAAAAATTTATTTATTTATTTTTGACTGCGTTGGGTCTTCGTTGCTGCGCGCGGGCTTTCTCTAGTTACGGCGAGTGGGGGCCACTCTTCGTTGCGGTGCGCGGGCTTCTCATTATGGTGGCTTCCCTTGTTGCGGAGCACAGGCTCTAGGTGCATGGGTTTCAGTAGTTGTGGTGTGAGGGCTCAGTAGTTGTGGCTTGCGGGCTCTAGAGCGCAGGCTCAGTAGTTGTGGCGCACGGGCTTAGTTGCTCCGTGGCATGTGGGATCTTCCAAGACCAGGGCTCGAACCCGTCTCCCCTGCATTGGCAGGTGGATTCTTAACCACTGAGCCACCAGGGATGCCTCTGGACATTTGCTTTTCATTACCCTCTAATTGGTCAATGTCCCTCTGAAAATGTGGCACCTAGAATTGAATTCTATATTACAGATGTGGTTTAACCAGCTAGAAATACAATAGAACTGTCACAGGTAGTGATCTGTGGGTAGTAATTTCTCAGGGAAGCCTCTTTTAAATCCCTTAAAAGAAGGTGGCTTGTATGAAAACACTTGGTAGACTGTAAAGTACTTTATAAATGAAATACTTTGTTATATTCTATTAAAAAACTTTAAAAATATAAAAAATAATGAATGTGTGTTTTTTTTCTTGCCAGTAACAATGCTGATTTCAGCCTTTAGGTTAGCAAAATTAGTAGAGTGAGCAAAAAGGCTGATGTTTTTTCCTTGTGGCAAAAATATAAAAACAGTTTTAATCTCAGCCATTATGTTGGAGTACTGGGCCCTTTCTGAGTTGAACAAGTTTTAAATCATCTAGTCATTTTTAGAACATGCTTTTTTTGACTCATATGATAAATGTAATGACATTTTATCATATAATAAATGTCTGTACATACTTATTTAATGAGGCAATAGCAGAGTCTCCTATTGACAAGACAACTTAATAAGTAAAACCATTTTCACATTCAAAGTAGAGTTTTAAATATGTAATCTGTATTCCTCCCATTTCAAAGTATACTTTTAAACATTTCTGAATTTTATGAATTTTGAGTAGAATGGAAATATGGTTTAATATTGTCATCTAACCATTCATTTATTCTCAATTGCTTATTGAGTATCAATTACATGTTAAGGACTTGAAAAAGACATTGATGAATTGTTTATCCTTCTTTCTTCACTAACTCTAGAAGAGCTTTTGAAAAGAGTAACTTTTTACCTAGTGTGTTTGGCATGAGTTTATACTCTGAACATTCTGACTAAGAATTTAACACACTGCTAGATAGAATAATCTCAAAACTAGCTGTATCAGGTTATAGTTGGTGAATATGAATGTGAAATATAAATATGAGGCCCAAATGGGATAATGGTAATGCTGGGAAGCCCAACACACTCCCTGGCACATACTAGATTCTTAATCAGTACTTGCCATATGAATACTGCATACTAAGAGAGTATTACTCCTAATCAGGTAGTGAACCTGGTGTTACAGCTGGAGGTTGAGTCGCATAGACTGACGTGCCATTGTTCAAATGAATGAGACACATTTGGGACTGCACTGAATTTTAAGACCTCATATCTCTTTTTAAGAAACATTTCTTGGTCGAAAGAAATTACTACATTTTCTCGAACTTGACAATGTGTTGTGGTGGTTATAGTTTGATTTGCAACATGGGTCAGATACTCTAAAGAACATAAATTATTTAAAATTATTTAAATATTCAGAATAAAAATCAGTTGTTCTGTACTGTCCACACTGGAAAGAAATTTATTAAAGAAAATAACCCAGTAAATCACTTCCAAGGATTAAAGTATTCTGATATTGATTTAGAGAAAAATAAGAAAAAATTAGAATTCTGGAGAATCATTTATTTGTTGACATACTTTTTAACTTTATTTAAACTTTATTATTGTTTTCTTGTTACAAGTCTTTGGTGACTGGGGCCATGTAAATCGTAGGGAGCCTGCTTTGTAAAATTAGATTTGGAGTCAGATAATTTAAATTTATACTACTAGATCCAGAATTTCTCTTTTTATTGGATTTTCTTTCTTTTAAATAGTTTTAAAAAGTTACTATACAAATAGGTAAACCTTTCTAGAGAAAGACAGTGTTTTCCCTTTTTATTTTGTAAACTTAATCTTCCTAAGCTAGGTATTATTTGGTTAAACGTACAATTTATAGTCATTCGCAGACTGAAGAAATATAAATATTCTAATAGCACCTAGTTGCTATTGTTTTGGCTAAATAGATGTGTGGGCTTTTATATCAATATTAGTTAGTGTTTTCTAAACTTCATAGTATTTTCCTCCAGGAAAGAACTGTCTGTTTTCTGAGAGGGGAAAAAAAACCCCTGCTTATGAAATGAGGCCATTTTGCATATTAACCAGGAGGTCTTTGAACTCTAAGAATAAAATCCGTCAGTGCTTTGGGTATGGAACAATTATGCATTCAAGGACTTTAATTTTATGCTAATAATGCAACAAGCTTTACATTTTTCTTTGTTTTGTTTACATTTCCTAAAGATAATTTAATGCAAATAATCCATCCATATACTGCATAGAGCACTAGGATGGTTTCCGTATAGTTAAGATTGTATCAGCACTCCCATTATAAATCTCTATTACCCATGGTTTATAATTTAATTGAAAAAAACCCACTGCAGGCAAAACTCAACACTTAGGGTTTCAGGCTAAAAGTAATATTTGTCTTTTAAAAATTGCCTCCTCTATTTAATTTCATAGTTAATGGAAATATAAGAAGGATCATCCTGGAGCTGATTTTGAACAAAGCCAAACAGATCACTGTCTGTAACTAAAATAATTTCTAAGTTAAAGTAGCTGATACGTTAGAATTGGCCTAATACTACAACGTTTAACAAAATGAGAAAAGACAACGGGATCTGTTTATCCTTTCTCTACACAAAAGTATACATAAGGAGAACAGGAAAATTCTGTAAGACCAGACATTTATAAAATATACATTTGACAATATTGTGTGAAGTGTTATGCTTTATTTTATTTCAAAGTGCACACCTCACTCCTCCAGTGGATCTGGGCTCAGGCTGTGGAATTTGCTTTTTTGTCAAACTGAGATAGGAAGGGGCATAGGGTGGGAGAAGCATGCTCTGGATTCTTTACTTTATCTACCGTATAAATCTTAAATTTATGCTTCAGTTACCTTGAGGGGATTCAGGGGTTAATTAACAGGCACAGCAGTCTCAACCTGCTTACACAGTAGAACTGAAAAGATCAGTTTTTAGACACATGGTGGTTTTGTCATCATCTTTTGAACCCAAATCCTGTAGAAGAGAAAGGTTAACCTGCCAGGTAATATGCAATCTCCAATCAAGGCGTCACTGTAGCTTTATGAAGCCCAATGAGACAAAGAAAATATGAGTGAGTTAGAACCAAATGTTCTCTATTTCTCTCAAACCATCAACCTTTTCCTATTTAATTCCTACCTGTAATGCTGCTCATGAAATATATGCTATGCTTTCTTAACCCTAAGCAGTCCTCAGAAGCTTAAAAATGATCTGGCTCTATGTATGAAATGTACTGTGTTTCTAAATCGGTAGTCTTTGAGATCCTAGGAACAATTATTTAGGACAATAATACAAATTCACATTTCTTACAGCACTTAGTAGTATACAGAGGGCTTTAAGAGACATTAATACACACAACCACTCAACAGTAAAGAAAGTAGAGGCTAAGAGATTAAGTAATTTGCTTAAGATCATGCAGCTAACAAGTGGTGGTCAGCCCTCTCATTGTGTCTTCAGTCTAGTCCTCCTTCTCTGGTGGCTCAGTGGCTCCTTAGTTCTTCTAGGGGAACTCAGATTTTTAACCTTGAGAAATAGAGTCTAGTGATACCATGATGAGAACGCCTTGTACTTACTTGACATCTATTGTCAGAGACTGTAAGGGAATTCATAAAATTTGTAAGCCTAAGTCTTTAAATATTCCATATTAGCTTAGATTCATAAGTAAAGAACTTAGAGCCTGGGTAAGAGTCATATATATCTAAGCTACACAGTAGATCAGTGAAGAAGTAAAAGAAAGTCATGGATTTACTATTCCATCTCTCTGATTAAAAATTATTCTCAATGGTGATGTTTTGATTATATCAGAAACATCGCTTGTGTATAAAGGTTATGAGAAAAGATTGTGTGAACACATGTGGTTGTACAGCCTTAAGAGATTTTTGAGAAAATAGTAGATAATTATTTTCCAAGGATGGTGTAAATGTAGCACTGGTATAATGAAGCAGGGAATATATTAGAAAACCCCCTAGGATCGCTTTGAATCTGGAAGTCCATATTTTTTATGTATAGTGAAAAGCAGACTATCTTCTGATATTTACAAACTGATTCAAAGTTTTTTAGTTTTGATTATAAGAATTTTAATATATCACTTCTTACCCCCACCCCTTTTATTTTTGTTGCTTTTGTGTGGTGTAAATTTATAATAGTGCAGGGCTTACGTCTAAATTTTTTATTATAAAAAGTTTCCTACCCCACTAGGTGTTGTGAATAATATGTGATATTTAGTTCAGGCATTCATCTTGACAGCGTGCTGTCAGTGGATGCTCACTCCACGTGGGAACCGATAACCTTGTTTCCTTCCCCTACTCTGTCCTGAGCAGATGTCATCATTTGGTGCAGTTTTTATCTCCCATCCAAGTACTAACAGGCCCCGACCTTGCTTAGTTTTTTTTTTTTTAATTTTAATTAATTAATTAATTAATTTATGGCTGCATTGGGTCTTTGTTCCTTATTTATTTATTGCTGCATTGGGTCTTTGTTCCTGCATACGGGCTTTCTCTACTTGCAGCAAGCGGGGGCTACTCTTCATTGTGGTGTGTGCGGGCTTTTCATTGTGGTGGCTTCTCTTGTTGCGGAGCATGAGCTCTAGGCATGCGGGCTTCGGTAGTTGCAGCACGCGGGCTCAGTAGTTGTGTCGCATGCGCTTAGTTGCTCCGTGGCATGTGGGATCTTCCCGGACCAGGGATCGAACCTGTGTCCCCTGCATTGGCAGGCAGATTCTTAACCACTGCGCCACCAGGGAGGCCCTCCTTGCTTAGCTTTTGAGAACTGGCGCGTTTAGGGTGGTATGGCTGCAGACACTTTTTTGCCTCCTTTATCTCTCTGCATTCCCCCCAAGATGAATTGCTCATGCTCTTCTGTTTTCTTGCACTGAAATTCTCTTGTTTGGGCCACCAGAGATTCCTAATGACAGCATCCAACAGATAATTTTTAGGCACTATCAAGGAGAGGCAGTGAGATGTACTTGAAAGACAGTGGATTTTGGATTTCGACCAGGGTTGGCACACTTTTTCTATAAAGGACCAGATAGTAAATATTTTAGGCTTTGTGGGCCATGTGATCTCTGTCCCAGCTACTTCCTTCTGCCACTGCAGCACTAGAGCAGCCACAGAGAGATGAAAACACATGGGTATGACTGTGTTCCATCAAAACGTTACTTACGGACACTGAAATTTGAAGTTCATTTAATTTTCATATGTCACAAAGTATTTATTTCATTTGTTTCGACAGTTAAAAAGTGGAAAAGCCATTCTCAGTTCATGGGCCATAGAAAAACAGGTGGCAGGTGGGATTTGGCCCACAGGTTGTAGTTTGCAGACCCCTTTAGACAATCCTGAGTTTACACAGCAGCTCTGTTAATTACTGGTCTGTCCTTGGTGTATGGTCAGGCTACTCAAGATGGCAGTCCTCTTGCTTTCTGTACGTCCCCTGCCTGGCCAGTGCCTGCTGCGCCTATACCCTATGCACCTGACTGACCTTCCTGAGTACTTGCCCCAGGCCCCAGCGAGTGATTGTTCTTATCAAAGTTGGGGTGAGGGGCGTGCCCCTCTGCTGGTTTCCCTGGTAACTGATGAGCCAACCTGACATCAATTCCCCCTATAACTGGTAACCTCCCCTTCCCTGAAGACTGCCACCATATCCTGACAACAGTCTGCAGCACACAATGGGGTTTCACTCCAGGACCTTGCTTCAGACATGTAAGCTCCCCCATCCTTTAAACCACTGATGTCTCTGTCGCTGACTCCCCACTCTTTCTTCCATCTTGAAGCTGGGCAAGTACAATCCTTGTAGGCCTGTGGGGTGCAGCCCAACACTTGGGTAAGTTACTTCTTTGAGTTTCAGTTTGGTCACTAAAATAGGAATTGTACCTACTTCATGGAGTGATTGTGAGAATTAAACTTGATAATGTAAAACACACAATGTGGTAACTGTTAATGACAGTTACATTGTAAATGGTAGATATAAAACTTACGCAAATTTTAAGTAATTAATGATTAACTTGCCTGTTGGCTTTTCCTTAATTATATTGTTGAACTCTCTTCTCAAAATGGAAATAGCTTTCTTATTCGTAAATAAAAGTACTACATGTTCTTTTAAAAAATAAAATAATATGGAAATACAAAGATAAAGAGAATGATAAAGTAATAAGAATAAAATTAACCCACAATGTTAATCCCACAACAAACCTATGATATAGGTACCATCACCTCCTTCATTTTATCCATACATATGAGGAAACTGAGGTTCAGAGATGTTAAGTAATTTGTCCAAGGTTACTATGTATGTAGTGTTTATTTACCTTTTTATTGTCCAGAAGAATATTTCTCTTTTGGGGAGATCGTGTTTCCTCTATCTGATACCTGTAGTTGTGGTGAGGGCCAAACAGAATGCTTCTGTCCTTTGGCCACAGAGTGGACATTTGTGCCAGACAGGGCCAGTCGTCACGTCCTGTTGCCCTGGCTTGCCATATGATTCATTCTTTTTTTTTTTTAATTTATTTATTTTATTTATTTATTCTTGGCTGCATTGGGTCTTCATTGCTGCGTGTGGGCTTTCTCTAGTTGCGGGGAGTGGGGGCTACTCTTCGTTGCGGTGCACGGGCTTCTCATTGCAGTGGCTTCCCTCGTTGTGGAGCACGGGCTCTAGGTGCGCGGGCTTCAGTAGTTGCGGCATGTGGGCTCAGTAGTTGTGGCTCACGGGCTCTAGAGCGCAGGCTCAGTAGTTGCGGCGCACAGGCTTAGCTGCTCCGCGGCATGTGGGATCTTCCCGGACCAGGGATTGAACCCATGTCCCCTGCATTGGCAGGCGGATTCTCAACCACTGCGCCACCAGGGAAGCCCTGATGATTCATTCTTGGTTGGCCATGTGATCCAGGCTTGTCTGACCAGTGCCATTTCCTGAGACAGTTTCAATTGAAGCACCAGGAAGCTCTTTTCTCTCTTGCCATGAAGCTTGGAGAATATATTTTTAGTATTGCCAGTGGCCATGGATTAAACTTGTGGGAACAGAGGGCCTGAGAGAATGAAACCAACTATAAGGAGCAGAGCTGGTAGACTCTGGGAGAGGACAGTCAGTAGGTGGGGGGAAGAGAAAGAAAGAACCTGATGACGTTCCATTCTCTGGATCCAGGTGTTTCTGAAGGCTTCCTCATGGTTTGGTGGTGTGAGTCTTTACCAAAACTTTTTTCTCAGGTCAGTTTGATTTTCTCTCTGTTTTTTGCAGTCAAAAGAACACTGACTGAGCAAGTCAATGGGATACAAACCCAGACCTGGCTGACCGTGGAGCCCTGAGCTTTCTTCCCAATCCTCCTCATAGAAAAACACAGCTAATAGTTTGAATTTTTCTTACCAACTTCTTTTCTTTTTTTAAACGACTAAACCAATATTATAGTATATGTGAATATTTATATATATATTTATTTTTTTAATTGAAGTGTAGTGAATGTACAATATTATATGTTACAGGTGTACAATATAGTGAATCACAATTTTTAAAGGTTTTACCTCATTTTTAGGTATTATAAAATATTGGCTATATTCCCTGTGTTGTGCAATATATCCATGTAGCTTATTTTATACGTAACTGTTTGTACCTCTTAATCCCCTACCCCTATCTTGCTCCCCCTCACCCCCCACTGGTAACCACTAGTTTTGTTCTCTCTGTCTGTGAGTCTGTTTCTTTTTTGTTATATTCACTAGTTTGTTGTATTTTTTAGATTCCACATATAAGTGATACTGTACAGTGTTTGCCTTTCTCTGTCTGACTTATTTCACTTAGCATAATACCCTTCAAGTCCATCCATGTTGTTGCAAATGGCAAAATTTCATTCTTTGTAATGGCTGAGTAATATTCCATTGTATATATATACCACATATTCATTATCCATTCATCTGTTGGATAAACACTTAAGTTGCTTCCCTATCTTGGCAATTGTAAATAAAGCTACTATGAACATTGGGGTGCATTAGTGTTTTTGTTTTTTTCGGATGTATCCCCAGGAGTAGAATTGCTGGGTCATGTGGTGGTTCCATTTTTAGTTTTTTGAGAAACCTCCATACTGGTTTTCCACAGTGGCTGCACCAATTTACATTCCCACCAAGAGAGTACGAGGATTCCCTTTTCTCCACATCCTCACCAAAATTTGTTATTTGTGTTCTTTTTGATGATAGCTATTCTGACAGGTGTAAGGTGATATCTCATTGTGGTTTTGATTTGTATTTCCCTGGTGATTAGCAATGTTGAGTCTTTTTATGTGCCTGTTGGTCATCTGCATATCCTCTTGGGACAAATGTCTATTTAGGTCTTCTGCCCATTTTTTAATCAGGTTTTTTGTTTTTTGATGTTAAGTTGTATGAGCTGTTTATGTATTTTGGATATTAACCCCTTATCGGTCATATTATTTGCAAATATTTTCTCCCATTCAGTAGGTTGTCTGTTGGTTTTGTCAATGTTTTCCTTTGCTGTGCAAAAGCTTTTAAGTTTAATTAGGTCCAATTTGTTTATTTTTGCTTTTATTTCCTTTGCTTTGGGAGACAGATCCAAAAAAAATATTGCTATGATTTATGTCAAAGAGTGTTCTATGTTTTCCTCTGGCAGCTTTATGGTTTCCAGTCTTACGTTTAGGTCTTTAATCCACTACGAATTTATTTTTGTATATGGTGTTAGAGAATGTTCTAATTTCATTCTTTTACATATAGCTGTCCAGTTTTCCCAGCACCACTTATTGAAGAGACTGTCTTTTCTTCATTGTAGATTCTTGCTTCCATTGTTGTATGTGTGAGTATTTAAATGTGTGATATGTGCTGTCAAATTATCATCCAGTTTGGCTTCACTAATTTATATTTCTCTGAACACTTATATGCTAGATATCTTCTGTTGCCCCTTCGAGTGCACAGTCTACCTTTCTCTCCCTTGTTGTGTGCTCTGGGAGGCTGACCTGGGAGTACGGGTCCCTTGGCTTCTGGCTTTTGGTAGGGCTGGGTCGACTGATGGAAGTGTTGCAGGGTGGGGCCCTGGCAGGAGGTGAGAGGGAAGGAGAATTCAGCTGAGGTACTGCTTCTCCTGGTCCTCCCTGTGGGGTTGCTGAGGGATGGCTGCCTCCCTAGACCCAAGGTCAGAGTTCTGGTAGGTGAGCCTCTCTGCTCAGCTTTGTTGCTCCAGCCTTGGGGACTGCCTTATCCCTTTTGGGTTCCCTCCACCCTGCCCACACCCTTATGAATAATCCTTTTATTAAATGCTCTTCAAATTTCCTAATTTGAGCATGCTGTTTATTTCCTGTGTGGATTCTGGGTAATACTACTTGTATAAGAGTGGCTCTTCCTTCCACATTTCATGTCAAGATAGGGTATTACCCGTGTTTTTAATCATTTCAGTCCTCGTAAGGGGAAAATGGTATCTTGTTTTAATTTATATATTTTTGATTATTATTGAGTTTGAACATCTGTTCACATGTTAATTGGCTATTTGCATATTTCTCTTAATTGCTTGTTAACATTCTTTGCCCATTTTTCTTTTGGGTGATCTCCCCCCTCCCTTTTAAATTCTTATTTTGAGTGGAATATTTTTTCTATTATATTTTCCAACTGATTGTTGTTAGTGTAAGTGAAAATTATTGCTTTCGTATTTTGCCATTCCTCTGAACTCTTTTGTTTTGATAGATTTTAGCTGATTCTCTTGGATTTTCCAATGTCATTTGCAAAGAATGATAATGCCATATCTTCCTTTCTGATTTATGCCGCATTTCTTTACCCTGCTTTACTACATTGGCTAGGTCCTCCAAATCACTATTGAACAATAGTGGTGGTGGTGCGAATCTTTGTCTGATTCCTGACTCTAACCCAGAGTGTGTTTCACAGAACTCTAACACTGACGGATACCCCCTGAGGAAAGTTCAGACTCATGCGGGAAGCATTGTACGCTCTTAGAGAGTCCCAGTGCATGTGAGTGTGTTAAGGGCTCTGCGTCTTTTTGTTTTTGGTTCTTGCTTAATATAGCTCTGGTACTGAATTTTATGCAGTTCATTATCAGCTCAATAATTTGCATAGGCCCTGGAGAGCCAAAACACAAACAAAATATTTTGTAACAATATAGTTAAACCACTGTGGTTTTATGTAAAAATTCTGAATTATTCTAAGGCTCAATGCTTATTAGTCTAGATACGTAAGCCACTATATTTTGTATTTAAGGGATCATATGACTCATCCTCCACTTTGGCATGTTTTGCTCTCAAAAGAAACAATTGAGATTTAAAAAACTAACTTAAATGAAAGGATGGATATCAGAAAATCATACTGTTCTCTCTCCCTCTCTTTCTTCTCTGGGTATGTGTTTTATACACACATACACATATACACAAACAACCAAACAAATAAAAAATTCCAAGAACCAACAGACCTCAAGCTACTATTTTCTTACAATGTCCATGCTTCTTTATTGGCCCCCTACCCCTTCTCTCCAATACTTTTTCATTGTTCCTTACTCCCTCCTTTCCTTTCTTCCAATGCATGTTTAGTTATCTCCAGAAAAATCTTTCTCCATCATTGCTCTTTTTCCATTCTGATTATTAATTAAAAATTACTCTTACTGTTGTTGATGAAAATCAAGTTAATATTAAAGAATACCTGCAACAAGAGAAGGGAAAGGCACTCGTTATTAAACTTATCTTAGCTGCCCAAGTAATACGTGTTGTTATGTGTTCACATGAAATTAAGCCCTGAAACAGAATTGTTTAGGGCTTAATTTCATGTGAACACATAACCTCCAAAGACCTTGAAAAAGCTCAGAAGTCGCCTTCAGAATTCTGATAAATGTCTCATCTACATTTGCTTTCTCTTCGAATTAAATCTATTATTCTCAGAGCATTTAAGAATAATAAACTATCTTTTATTCAATTTAACTTTCCATTTTCTTTAATTACTAGTATTGAAACAGTTTTGCTTCCTGCTATATTTCATTGTAAGTCTTTCAGCTATGCTATAAGGCTAAATTAAGCTTTTATAGATTTTTTTAGGATAAACCTAATCCCTATTTATTGCTTCTAGGGTAGTATTCATCCTTAGTTTTAAAAAAACTGACATGTAAATAAAGCCTTAGAAAATAACTCACTTATAAACTGGCAATTCCTGTGTGGTGAATTAAAAAAAAAAAAAGAAACAAAACCAAAAGATGGACTCTCCTATTTTTACAGAATTTCTTTTGTTAGTTCAGTAAGGTCAAATTTTGGGGGTGTGAATCTAAATCACATTTCCAGGTTAATACAGAATTAGAGAAATTCAGTGGTACTTCAACTTAATTGCTCTCCCATCATTTTAGTCATATGTTTATTTTTCATTTTTAATAAAATTTCTTTAATTTATGAAGTTGGAATTCCAGTGTTTAAGAGAATAGATCCATGATTTTATGCTAATGGAATGGCATACTGGTTTTTGTTTTTTTGCTTTTTGTTTTTTGTTTTGACAGGGTAGGGGGTGGTGTCTGGCAAAATGCCTTTTCCATTAAATAGATCTATAAGGAAAAAAAGTCATTATTGCTAATGAATTCAGGGATTTTACTTACTGGAAGTAGTCAAGTAGTCTGGTACAAAAATGCACATTGCATTATGAACCATAACATTGCAAGGTTTGTAATATAAGAGCTGCTAAATATATTTTGAACATCACAAAGGCTGTGTTTCTTGCCTGGAGCTTGCTCTTTGTTATACTCTGCATCTCATATTCTTATCTTTTTCATGAGGAGTAGTGAATCTCAATAAAATCTATGGATTGTGTTATGTTTAAAGGCTACTCACTGAACCAATATGTTCACAGATAAGATCAATAATATATGTGTAAACCTTTGAAATTTAGATTGGAGAGGAAGCTGCCTAATAAAACTCTGCTACTGAATTTTATACAACATCTTACCAGCCTTTTAATTTTATATTCAGGTCCCAAAGGACCAAAAGACAAACTGAACACATCTGCAATTATCTGGATTAAACCATGATGGTTTTATGCAAAAACTCTGAATGCATTTAAGGTTTATGTATTGTGAAGGCATTGTGTAATGGTTATTCATTTCATTTCTTTGTTAAGAACCCTTGCCTAATGTTAAAATTTTGAATTACAAGTTTTACGTTTATACCTATTTAGTTGGACCATTAGTTCAAGATGCAGACTAAGGAAGCACTACAGTTGTAAAGTATGCTTCATCCAAAGATTTTTTTTTTATAGAGTTGGTTATCTAATGCTATATTTGTAAGGCCATCAGTTATCAAACCATCTAAGTGCTAAATTCCTTTTGAAGATTTCAAGAGGTATTTTAATTAAGTTTTCAAAATTGCTTTTGGATCATCTTCACAATTCTTTAGTGCTTTATTTCCATTAACAAAATAGTAATTAAAATTAAATTTTAAAGGAAATAACCACAGTAGGTCATACTTCTATTAACTTGAGGTAGATAATGAACCTGTCCTATATAAAGACTGAGCTAAATCTGCTGAGAGGCTGGGGATAGTGTATTTTAATTAAGGAAATCCTTATTTGCATCTAACAAACAGCATTGCTACTTAGAAATTTAAGATCTTAGTGATGCATATTAGTACATTACCTCAACAAATCTAATAGAGATTTAATACTTGTGTTTTAAGGAGCAATTTGTTATAAATTAAGAGCATTTGCATAGTAAATTTCAAGGATGTTATTCTTTGCAGAGTTTTCTATAATTAAGGAACACATCAAACATTAAAATTGTATAATTTTTGTAGTACTAGGAAAGCTTGCTTTGTTATTAAACTGAGCCTCATTTTCAGCTGCACATAACCCTATGGAAAAGTCCATCTTTAATAAAGACATAATGAATGTACTGTCACTAAGATTTTTTTTTCCTCTTAAATCTT
This sequence comes from Eubalaena glacialis, assembly GCF_028564815.1. Classification (NCBI taxonomy): domain Eukaryota; kingdom Metazoa; phylum Chordata; class Mammalia; order Artiodactyla; family Balaenidae; genus Eubalaena; species Eubalaena glacialis. The sequence continues at coordinate 110,892,871 of NC_083718.1, read as the reverse complement.
GAGCAAGGCTTATGTGTTTAAAGAAGGTTTTAGCATGCAAAATGCAACTCCGAAGTCATCTATTCACTTGGATGGAGAGTATTTAATCATTTAAAAAGTAGACCAAAGAGCTAACCCCAGCCACACTGCTAAATACTTATAAGCTGCCTCATATATAAATTAAGTGTTCTCTAACTGGGGCTGTGGGTAGAATCTTTCTTTAGTCAGTTAAGTGTTTATAGTATTAATACCTACTTTAGTTACTTAGAGTAAAGAAATTAAAAAGCTCATTTTAATTAAGAATGACAACTTAATTCTCAAGTTTCTTTTTATTTTGATGGTACTACAAGATAATTTTAGCATTTGTATTTTATTGATCCAGAGAGAGTATTTTTATGAAATATAGCTTAGGATAAGGCTCAACAAGCCCAGTTCACCTGTGATCATATGGATTTTTGACTTGTGGTCAGAGTGTCACTTAGACATTTTCACCTGGGGTGACTTAGGATATGAAGAGCTGAGCTCCTCAGAAAAGAATGAATGTATACTTTATTCAGTTTACGTTAGATTGCTGTGTATCCTTATTATCTTCTTCCATAAACTAAGTCCCCTTGCTTTTTCCAACCAAGAGGAAAGAATCAAGAGAGTGATCGCCAGCAGTATCTACAGAGTTCGTGGGTTCCTCTAGCTTGTAGTAATTTTAAAGTTTCCCCTTGGCAGGGAAGGCAAGTGTTTATTCAACATTCATTCAACGAATATCATGTTTCAAAGGACTAATTCAGGTTATGTGGGTGTGGGCACTGAACGACTCATGATTTTTAATTCAGCATTGCATCAGTTCTAATAAAAACTATAAAATACTTGGGTACTTAGTTTTATCATATTGGAGCCCGTATGGAAGGTGGCGTTTCAAGCTATTCTCAAAATTTAGATATTTCTATGCTATCAATATTTTTTATTATTATTATATAATCGGCTAAAAGAGTCAAATAGTTATAAGGTGTTAAAACGAGTTGTATCTAAGAAATAATAGCAATGAAAGAGGATGTTTGACTTCTTCTTTTATTAGAAGGGCAGGTTAAAGCTATAGAAATAGCAGGCATCTGTTATGGGTTCAAATCTCAAAATTGTAATTACTGCCTGGGTGATCTGAGTTGCAAGGTTAAGTATGAGGTCCCTATTTCCTCAATGTTAAAAGAATAGATTAATTTGAAAGCTTTAGTGATTTTATAGACAAAATTTATGACAACTATTCCCTGTTATTCTGTTTTCACTACCACTTGCTCATCTGTGTGGGATGGAGCACAGAGTTATACCACAAGGACTTAGGGAGGACTTGCCAAATTGTCCATTATGTCAAAGAATTTACAGCCTAATGTCTTGGATGAGAACTACTTTCAGGCTGTTTTGTTGTTTAGGTTGCAATGTATTAGATGCTCAATAAAACCTGGTGTTTGAAAGCTGGTCAACTAACTTGCTGAACTGTGGATATGCAATGTCCAAATGTCCATTGCATTATGGCCAAAAGAACTAAAAATAACAGCCAACTTTATTCAGCACTTTATGTGTGCCAGGCACCAAGCACTTCACATGTATTAACTCATTTAATTATCACTATAACCTCACAATATTGGCATTATTACCACTTCCATTTTATTTAGAAGAAAACCAAGGCACAAAGAAGGTAAGAAAATTGCCCGTGCAAGGAAGGTATAGAACAGGGAAGCTAATCTAAGCCATTGATGCCATGGCCTACACTGTTAACTTCTTTGCTATTCTGCCACTTATATTTTGTGGCCTGTCTAAGGAGAATTGGTACAAGGATATGTATGGGACTCAGATGTTTTCTTCAATGATTAATTTTTAGGTTTGAGGCAGTGCTCATGGAGGGCACACAAGGGAAAGGGTCTGAGAGAAGAGCGGCAGCACAGAGCATAGTCATGTCCCAGGGGCTTTGGAGTCAGACATGATTTTTCGCGTTGGCTCAGCGACTCCCTGGCGTGACCTCAGGTGAGCTGCTGAAGCGCTCTGAATTTCCTGGTCAGTAAAGTGGTGATGCTAATGTCTACATGATGGGATTGTTGTTTCATGCCACCCACAAAGCAGATGCCTGTTCCAGAGCACGGGCTTTCTACACTGTAGTTATTATTACCATTTTCCCACTTATTTCACCTTAGAGACGTATGGTATCTCAGCAGAACTCTTCTGCCCAAAGTGCTCCCGCTCAGAAGTTAAGCTCTGCTCCATTTTTGTTAATCTTGGAGGCCTACAATGTCCCTAGTTTCTATGATATGGGTTTTACAATTGTGTTTTCAAATAAATATCGCTTTCTCTGCAGGTGTATCCATTTTCCCACGTGAGAGAGTAATAAGCATCTGCATGACATTGGAGGCTCACTGCAAGAATAAAAAATATTTTTATAAGGCACTTATTTGTAGTTAATCTCTATGATAACACTTTGTGGGAATTAGTGGTGGTTAAATTGATTTTGGAAAAACAGTCCTAACATAGTATGTTTTCATTTGGAAAGAGGAGAGGGAGTTTCATTTTTTCATTTCAGCAAATACTTAACGGAGTACTTACTATGTGCCAGGTACTGTACCTGGGTAGAGGGAATAGATTTCATTTTAAGTGATCACTGAGTGATTGATGGAGGCCGTTTGTAATGCTGTGTTAAGACGAATTGTGATCTTGAGCTGGCAGAAAAGATTGCCAGGGATTGAGAGAGGGGGATGACAAAATTGGACCGTGTACTTGCTGCTTAGGATGTAACTACAGCAACACAAGCAAAATCCACACCTGAGTCGCTGCGTTAGACACTCCCTGTATTTATAAAGTGTTTTGAATATGTTGACTCTTTTGGACTTTATTATATATGCATATAATAATGTATTATACATATATGATCATTTGGTATATTTTGTCTCACCCATAACATCATTCTATATCATCTTGGTATAACTTCAAAGAGAAGTTATTAATTATCTTCAGATATACAACAAAGACATAGTCCCTTCCCTTTAGGAATTTACAGTTTAAAATAGACACTACTAAGACCAAAACACCCTATAAATATCAAACGGGTACCTCCATTGAATAAAACATTTTGTATTTCCAGAAATGTTACTTACCTACCTTAATCAGCATGTGTGCTAGTAATTTTTGCTTCTGTTTCTGCAAAAACAGAAAGAACTAATGGTTCAGTCCTAATGGGGAACGAGAAAAGATGTCACAAAATCATACAGTTGTTTAAATGAGTTTTCCCCATCCTTCTAATTATTGTTATGCTCTTATCTATGTTTGCTGCTCTAAAATATTAACCTTTTAAAAAAATTCATTGCACAGTTGGTTGCAGCACTGTGATCTGCCAAATTAGAGCATTCTGAATGTTTATGTCTTTGGGAATCCCCAGCCTGTCTGCCTAAATTCCCTGAAGAGAGAGAAAAATTCAAATCATTGTTTCCCCCTTCCTGCTTTTGTTCACAGAGAGAACGGACCTGCTCCTGAAAAGCAAGAGCACAGAGGTGAGGGATCAGGAAACTGTAGGACAAGGCAGCTGAGTTCTGCTTTGTGGAGCATTATCAGAAGAAGGGAGCCCTACTGTCAGTCACCATGAGGTGTCTCGGTGTCTGAGGCGGATTTGTGTGAACTGTCAGTTGAAAGCATTGACAGTGTTCCATTAGTAATGAATTATGGGAGTAATTTCATTAATTTCTTTACCTCAGTCAGTAGATGTTAGTGTAAGTTGCTCAACCAAACATCAAAAGAACCATGGCATTTTAACCTTTTAGTCTTTTACTGTGTAACCAGGAACAGCAAAAAAATAAATTAGCGTAACATTCCTTAAAAAAAAAAAAAACGACTGAAGATAAGCAGTGGACATAATTTTGCCTGTTTTTAATTTAATAGCAGGTTTATGGTTTTATGCAAAACCATTCACATTACATTTGACCCTCTGGGAGCTGCCTTTTTTTTTCTGTGGGTATAATTTTGATCTTTAATAATCTGTTGTTAAATCCAGTCTGAGTTTGATTAATGAATTGTGATGAGACAGTGCATTAATTTGCAGGTTTGGTCTAATGCCCTAAAAGGCTGCTTTGTTGTGGATGTTATTAATGCTAAACTCTTCAGGAGGAGCCATGGGATGGCAGTGTGCTCCAAGTAATGGACGAGCTACTTCTTTGGGAACTCCCAATGATGGAGCTGTAGCTCTAGAAGTGACTATGGAGCCATGTGATTGAAATCAGAAATCCTGATTTAGCTTTATGTTCCAGAACAGGGAGCTGCAGTCTGCAAGGGGTCTCTGGATGGAATTCAGGGGAGTCTGTGAATTTAGATAGTAAAAAAATTCTGTACTTTCATTAACCTCTACTGAAATTTAACATTCTGTTCAATTATGAACATAGGCAATGGGCCACAGTATTATTAATAGTAGCTGTGACTTTGTCATCAATAGAAACCACAGGTATTTTCATAACACATTATAAGGTTGTAAGTACCTCAACATGTCATTTATGCTCCTCACTGCTTCAAAGTTACCAGTCCTTATTACGACAGCCACTCCATCTGGTTATTTACTGTGTTAGTAAAGAAGCACACATATATTACTATATCGCAAATTTCAAAATTGATAACTGTATTTTAATATAATTGGTTTCATTTATAATCTTATTTTAGACATGATTCTGAGAAGGAGTCTATGGCCCCCAAACGGTTAAGAAAGCCCCCCTTTTTGAGTGACTGTGTCTGTGCTGCCATCTTTCCCCCTGGTAAGTCGATCCTCCTCCTATTCCTCAGACTCTGTTGTCAGGAATAGGTCTAAGGTTCAAACATGTTACCCACATGGCCAGATGCTAGCAGTGACTGAGGTGTGCTAACATTGTCAAATTCTCAGTTACTCCCCTGCTTTTCTACCCTAGACTCCTGGAAGCTGTGAACTGTTTGTCTTATTCACTGATAATTTCCCAAGCACATATGGTACTGTTTGACACACAGTAGGCACTTAGTAACTGTCTAATGAACGAATGATAGTTCAAAAGGAGATAATTTTTTGCCCCATTTGAATGAATCTGGGTTTTAAAATCTTTTTTTTTTTTTTACATGAAATAAAATCTGGTATCCACATTCTAAAGAGTTTATTGCATTATAAAAGGTATTTACAAGGCATTAGGAATGTTTATAGGAACTGATATTGACCAGTTTATTGTCCAATAGCTCAGCTTATCAGGGAACTGTACACTCTTGTAGCTGATTTTTAAGAAGATTGTTATAATTAAACAAAGAGAACTGTTAATCTCCAAAGGCGAATATAGCTGCAGAGAGATAGGAAAATTAGATTATAGAAATAGATTAACATGTTTGTTGGGAGTATGTAGAAGTGTATGGATATGTTTTGTGTGTGTCTCTGTGTGTAAACAGACCCAGCCCAGGTGAGAGAGTCTTTAGAGCTGTAAGTTGCCTTGGAGATTATTTTTCAATTTAATTTAACAAGTATTGAAACTGAAGTGCAAAGAGGTTAAATGATCAGTGACCTCCTAATTGCTAAATCCAATAAAGCCTGCCTGGACCTTATCTTACTCGGCCACTCTATTGCATTTTGTGTAGCTCACCTTTTCCTTTTACTAGAAGCCTGTGCATATGCTGTTTCCACCACCCAGAATGCTTTCCTTTTTGCTCCTTTCTATCTCTGCCCCCTACTCTTTCGTATTCCAGAAGAACACATCTTTTAAACCTTCCTGGTCTCCATCTCTCAAGTAGAGCTTCGTTCTAGTTCAGTGCTTATCCTTAAAAAAAAAAAATTCCAACCTTCCTAAGTAGCCTTTTTAGACACTTTAAAAACTCTCCTGGCTCTTCCCCGTGCCCACTCCCCATCCTCTGGCGTACTTTTAGTACCATAGATAGACTGTACATCTGTTTATGTATTGCAGCCTTTGGAGGGCAACAAACCATTATAATATCTAAGATATTTTCACCCCAAGAACCAATTTCACCTCCCTGGGGGTGAGATCACCCCTGTTGAGAATGCATGCTCTCATAGAACTTGAATGTCACCAGACTCTCCCTGTCTTCTGTGGGTTCAAACAAAGTTACAAATGACACCAACCTCCCATTCTGCGAACAGAAATTCCAGTCTTTTCTATGCAGTTTCTTTCCCCCTCAAACTCCTCAGGAGTGTTTACCTGTTTTTATGAAATTAGTCTTTGTCCCATCTTCCTGTTTCTGCCTGCAGGCGAACTGGGAACACAGACACTACCTTCAAGGATGAACTGTAGAGGAACTGGCCTCCATTTTGCCCTTGGTCTTGATGGTCAAGCCTGACCAAGTGCTATTGGTGGGTAGTGAATCTCAGAACCCTCTGCTGTTGCTGCCACCACAGCTGTCTGGTGGGTGGGGAAGATGGTGGCCATCACTGCTCTTGCTGCTGGCTGCAGGTGCCTGTGTTTGCTGGCCTTGGCTGGGATCTCTGGTAGAGTAATTGCTCAGCCAAGTGTGTTTTTTGGTGACATAACTCTTTCAATTCCCATCTTACACACATATGTTCTCTAGGGTACAGCTAAGATACCAGGTGAATTTGCAACTTCCTGGGTAGTCCATGGTCCCTCTGGCCTCCAAGCTTGGCTCATGCTGTTCCATCTTCCTGAAATGCTCTTCTCCTTTTCAAGTAGATAACTTGACTCTTGGTTACAATATTACAATATCACTTCTTTCAGGAAGCTTCTCGAATTCCCCTTCAGAGTCTATGTGTGATATCCCTCCTGTACACTCCCATGGTGTCCTGGATTCCTAGAGTTATTGTATGCAGACTGTTTATTTGTCTATATATCCCATTATACTCTAAGCTCCTTACAGGTAGAAAACATATAGGGTCTAGCCTAGCACAGTTCCAGTCACCTAGAAGGCACTCCATAAATGCTTATGGAACAGATAAATTTATTCTAGATACCTGCGATATAGCGGTGAACAAAATAAACACGTCTTTGCCCTCTTGGAGGTTACATTCCAGTGGGTAAACATAGATAATAAACAAGTAAATATGTAAAATGTATAGTATGTCAATGTTGATAAGAGCTATGGAGGAAAATTAAGCAGAAAAGGGGATGTAACATGCCTAACGCAGAACTGATTTTTTTTTCTCTTTGAACTTGCTGTGTGTTCAGTCTCTCTTATCCTAGCAGATGGCAACTCCATTCTTCTAGTTGTTTGGATCAAAACCCTGGAAGTCATCCTTCCTCTTTCTCTTACACTCCTCATTCAATCTGTTATTGTCTCCTCCTGCTAGAATGTACGTCCCATGAAGGCAGGAATTATTGCCTATTTTGTTTACTAATTTGTCCTCAGCACCAGACCAGTACATGCTCATATTGACATTGGATACATGTTTGGTGAATTGAACTGAAGAGGAATTGGAAGTTGTTGGTGGAGGGAATTGCAATGATAATGGTCAGGGACAAAGGTGATTTTTATGCAGAGACCTGAGTGAATGAGCTGTGTGAATCTAGGGGGAGAAACATCCAGGCAGAGGACACAGCCAGTGCAAATGTCATGGGGCAGGAATGTCCCTGGTGTGTTCTGTGAAGAGTAAAGAGGCAGTTAAGACTGGAGTAGAGTGAATCAGGGGTGAGGTGGGTGTGGGTAGGAGGTGAAGTAAGGGGATGGTAGTCCAGATCATTCAGAGATGAAGGTCATGACAATTATTTGGCTTTTATTGTGAATGAAATGAGAAGGCAGTTGGACAATTTTGTGGAGTAGTAACATGATCTGATTCAGCTTGAACAGTTCACTGTGGTGACTGAATTGACGATAGACTATAGGGAACAAGGGCAGAAGCAGGAAGACTGATATAAAACTCTGAAATAAATCAAGAAAGAGATGCTGTTGGTTTACACAAGATTAGCAGCTGGGAGGTAGTGAGAAATGGCCAGATTTTGTATTAATTTTGAATTAAAGCCAACAGGAAATGCTGATGATCTAGATGTGAGGTGTGAGAAAAAGAGGAGCCAGGAATAGTTTCTGTTTATTTTTTAAGTAAAATTTTTTTACAATATAACAGGCATGTAGAAAAATGCCCAAATCATAAATGTACAGCTTGGTGAATATTTCACAGAGGGACAAGACTCAAGTAGTCACCTTCTCCAGTAAGACCTAGAACGTTACCAGCCCCCAAGAGGCCCCTACGATGCTGCTTCTCAGTCATTTCCCCTCATTCTCGGTGTAACCACTGTCATTGAGTTTTCCCACTAAGCACCGCTGAACCTGTATTCACAAGTTTTGATAGGTCATATTTTCATTATTATTTAGTTCAAAATATTTTCTAATTTCCATTTTGATTTCTTCTTTAACCAATTTCCAAATATTTGGTGGATGTTCTAGTTATTTCGTTACTGATTTCTAGCTTAATTCCACTGGGGTCAGAGAATACATTGATGGTTTCAATATTTTGAAATTTTGGGGAACTTGGGGACTTGTTTTATGGCCCAGCATATAGTCAGTTTTGGTAAATGTCTTATGTCCCTTTAATACATTAGTGGCAGAATTTTATATATGTCAATTAAGGCAAGTTTATTAATATATCATTTAGTATGATTATTCAGTGAGTAATTGAGAAAAGTTTATTAAAGTCTCCTACTATCATCTTGGACTTACTCTACTTTTAGTTAGGTCAGTTTTTGCTTTACTTAATGAGAGAATATGAATTTAAAATTGTCATATCTTTCTGGTAGATTAAATTTTTTTTACTATTTTTTTTTAAATTTTTAAATTTAATTTTATTTATTTTGTTATACAGCAGGTTCTTATTAGTCATCAATTTTATACACATCAGTGTATACATGTCAATCCCAATCGCCCAATTCATCACACCACCACCCCCACCCCCTGCCGCTTTCCCCCCTTGGTGTCCATACGTTTGTTCTCTACATCTGTGTCTCAACTTCTGCCCTGCAAACCGGTTCATCTGTACCATTTTTCTAGATTCCACATACATGTGTTAATATACGATATTTGTTTTTCTCTTTCTGACTTACTTCACTCTGTATGACAGTCTCTAGATGCATCCATGTCTCAACAAATGACCCAATTTCGTTCCTTTTTATGGCTGAGTAATATTCCATTGTATATATGTACCACAACTTCTTTATCCATTCGTCTGTCGATGGGCATTTAGGTTGCTTCCATGACCTGGCTATTGTAAATAGTGCTGCAATGAACATTGGGGTGCATGTGTCTTTTTGAACTATGGTTTTCTCTGGGTATATGCCCAGTAGTGGGATTGCTGGGTCATATGGCAATTCTATTTTTAGTTCTTTAAGGAACCTCCATACCGTTCTCCATAGTGGCTGTATCAATTTACATTCCCACCAACAGTGCAAGAGGGTTCCCTTTTCTCCACACCTCTCCAGCATTTGTTGTTTGTAGATTTTCTTTTTTTTTTTTTTTAATTTTATTTATTTATTATTTATTTTATTTTTGGCTGTGTTGGGTCTTTGTTGCTGCGCGTGGACTTTCTCTAGTTGCGGCGAGTGGGGGCTACTCTTTGTTGCGGTGCGCGGGCTTCTCACAGCGGTGGCTTCTTGTGTTGCAGAGCGTGGGCTCTAGGCGCACGGGCTTCAGTAGTTGTGGCATGCGGGCTCAGTAGTTGTGGCTCGCGGGCTCTAGAGTGCAGGCTCAGTAGTTGTGGCGCACGGGCTTAGTTGCTCCACGGCATGTGGGGTCTTCCCGGACCAGGGTGCGAACACGTGTCCCCTGCACTGGCAGGCGGATACTTAACCACTGCACTACCAGGGAAGTCCCCTAGATTTTCTGATGATGCCCATTCTAACTGGTGTGAGGTGATACCTCATTGTAGTTTGGATTTGCATTTCTCTAATAATTAGTGATGTTGAGCAGCTTTTCATGTGCTTCTTGGCCATCTGTATGTCTTCTTTGGAGAAATGTCTATTTAGGTCTTCTGCCCATTTTTAGATTGGGTTGTTTGTTTTTTTCATATTGAGCTGCATGAGCTGTTTATATATTTTGGAGATTAATCCTTTGTCCATTGATTCATTTGCAAATATTTTCTCCCATTCTGAGGGTTGTCTTTTCATCTTGTTTATGGTTTCCTTTGCTGTGCAAAAGCTTTGAAGTTTCATTAGGTCCCATTTGTTTATTTTTGTTTTTATTTCCATTACTCTAGGAGGTGGATCAAAAAAGATCTTTGTGATTTATGTCAAAGAGTGTTCTTCCTATGTTTTCCTCTAAGAGTTTTATAGTGTCTGCTCTTACATTTAGGTCTCTAATCCATTTTGAGTTTATTTTTGTGTATGGTGATAAGGAGTGTTCTAATTTCATTCTTTTACATGTAGCTGTCCAGTTTTCCCAGCACCACTTATTGAAGAGACTGTCTTTTCTCCATTGTATATCCTTGCCTCCTTTGTCATAGATTAGTTGACCATAGGTGCGTGGGTTTATCTCTGGGCTTTCTATCTTGTTCCGTTGATCTGTGTTTCTGTTTTTGTGCCAGTGCCATATTGTCTTGATTACTCTAGCTTTGTAGTATAGTCTGAAGTCAGGGAGTCTGATTCCTCCAGCTCCGTTTTTTTCCCTCAAGACTGCTTTGGCTATTCGGGGTCTTTTGTGTCTCCATACAAATTTTAAGATGCTTTGTTCTAGTTCTGTAAAAAATGCCATTGGTAATTTGTTAGGGATTGCATTGAATCTGTAGATTGCTTTGGGGAGTATAGTCGTTTTCACAATATTGATTCTTCCAATCCAAGAACATGGTATATCTCTCCATCTGTTGGTATCATCTTTAATTTCTTTCATCAGTGTCTTATCGTTTTCTGCATACAGGTCTTTTGTCTCCCTAGGTAGGTTTATTCCTAGGTATTTTATTCTTTTTGTTGCAGTGGTAAATGGGAGTGTGTCCTTAATTTCTCTTTCAGATTTTTCATCATTACTGTATAGGAATGCAAGAGATTTCTGTGCTTTAATTTTGTATCCTGCAACTTTACCAAATTCATTGATTAGCTCTAGTAGTTTTCTGGTGGCATTTTTAGGATTCTCTATGTATAGTATCATGTCATCTGCAAACAGTGACAGTTTTACTTCTTCTTTTCCAATTTGGATTCCTTTTATTTCTTTTTCTTCTCTGATTGCCGTGGCTAGGACTTCCAAAACTATGTTGAATAATAGTGGTGAGAGTGGACATCCTTGTCTCGTTCCTGATCTTAGAGGAAATGCTTTCAGTTTTTCACCATTGAGAATGATGTTTGCTGTGGGTTTGTCGTACATGGCCTTTATTACGTTGAGGTAGGTTCCCTCTATGCCCACTTTCTGGAGAGTTTTTATCATAAATGGGTGTTGAATTTTGTCGAAAGCTTTTCCTGAATCTACTGAGATGATCATATGGTTTTCATTCTTCAAGTTGTTAATATAGTGTATCACATTGATTGATTTGCGTATATTGAAGAATCCTTGCATCTCTGGCATGCATCCCACTTGATGATGGTGTATGATCCTTTTAATGTGTTGTTGGATTCTGTTTGCTAGTATTTTGTTGAGGATTTTTGCATATATATTCATCAGTGATATTGGTCTGTAATTTTCTTTTTTTGTAGTATCTTTGTCTGGTTTTGGTATCAGGGTGATGGTGGCCTCATAGAATGAGTTTGGGAGTGTTCCTTCCTCTGCAATTTTTTGGAAGAGTTTGAGAAGGGTGGGTGTTAGCTTTTCTCTAAATGTTTGATAGATTTCACCTGTGAAGCCATCTGGTCCTGGACTTTTGTTTGTTGGAAGATTTTTAATCACAGGTTTCAATTTCATTACTTGTGATTGGTCTGTTCATATTTGGTCTGTTTTCTATTTCTTCCTGGTTCAGTCTTGGAAGGTTATACCTTTCTAAGAATTTGTCCATTTCTTCCAAGTTGTCCATTTTGTTGGCATAGAGTTACTTGTAGTAGTCTCTTAGGATGCTTTGTATTTCTGCGGTGCCTGTTGTAACTTCTCCTTTTTCATTTCTAATTTTATTGATTTGAGTCCTCTCCCTCTTTTTCTTGATGAGTCTGGCTAATGGTTTATCAATTTTGTTTATCTTCTCAAAGAACCAGCCTTTAGTTTTATTGATCTTTGCTATTGTTTTCTTTGTTCCTATTTCATTTATTTCTGCTCTGATCTTTATGATTTCTTTCCTTCTACTAACTTTGGGTTTTGTTTGTTCTTCTTTCTCTAGTTCCTTTAGGTGTAAGGTGAGATTGTTTAGTTGAGATTTTTCTTGTTTCTTGAGGTAGGCTTGTATAGCTATAAACTTCCCTCTTAGAACTGCTTTTGCTGCATCCCATAGGTATTGGATTGTCGTGTTTTCATTGTCATTTGTCTCTAGGTATTTTTTGATTTCCTCTTTGATTTCTTCAGTGATCTCTTGGTTATTTAGTAACGTATTGTTTAGCCTCCATGTGTTTGTGTTTTTTACGTTTTTTTCCCTGTAATTCATTTCTAATCTCATAGCGTCATGGTCAGAAAAGATGCTTGATATGATTTCAATTTTCTTAAATTTACTGAGGCTTGATTTGTGACCCAAGATGTGATCTATCCTGGAGAATGTTCCATGCGCACTTGAGAAGAAAGTGTAATCTGCTGTTTTTGGATGGAATGTCCTATAAATATCAGTTAAATCTCTGGTCTGTTGTGTCATTTAAAGCTTCTGTTTCCTTATTTATTTTCATTTTGGATGATCTGTCCATTGCTGTAAGTGAGGTGTTAAAATTCCTCACTATTATTGTGTTACTGTCGATTTCTTCTTTTATAGCTGTTAGCAGTTGCCTTCTGTATTGAGGTGCTCCTATGTTGAGTGCATATATATTTATAATTGTTATATCTTCTTCTTGGATTGATCCCTTGATCATTATGTAGTGTCCTTCCTTGTCTCTTGTAACATTCTTTATTTTAATGTCTATTTTATCTGATATGAGTATTGCTCCTCCAGCTTTCTTTTGATTTCCATTTGCATGGAATATCTTTTTCCATCCCCTCACTTTCAGTCTGTATGTGTCCCTAGGCCTAAAGTGGGTGTCTTGTAGCCAGCATATATATTGGTCTTGTTTTTGTATCCATTCAGCAAGCCTGTGTCTTTTGGTTGGAGCATTCAATCCATTCACGTTTAAGGTAATTATCGATATGTATGTTCCTATGACCATTTTCTTAATTGTTTTGGGTTTGTTTTTGTAGGTCCTTTTCTTCTCTTGTGTTTCCCACTTAGAGAAGTTCCTTTAGCATTTGTTGTAGGGCTGGTTTGGTGGTGCTGAATTCTCTTAGCTTTTGCTTGTCTGTAAAGCTTTTGATTTCTCCATTGAATCTGAATGAGATCCTTGCTGGGTAGAGTAATCTTGGTTGTAGGTTCTTCCCTTTCATCACTTTAAGTATGTCATGCCACTCCCTTCTGGCTTGTAGAGTTTCCTCTGAGAAATCAGCTGTTAACCTTATGGGAGTTCCCTTGTATGTTATTTGTTGTTTTTCCCTTGCTGCTTTCAATAATTTTTCTTTGTCTTTAATTTTTGCCAATTTGATTACTATGTGTCTCAGCGTGTTTCTCCTTGGGTTTATCCTTTATGGGATTCACTGTGCTTCCTGGACTTGGGTGGCTATTTCCTTTCCCATGTTAGGGAAGTTTTCTACTATAATCTCTTCAAATATTTTCTCTGGTCCTTTCTCTCTCTCTTCTCCTTCTGGACCCCTATAATGCGAATGTTGTTGCGTTTAGTGTTGTCCCAGAGGTCTCTTAGGCTGTCTTCATTTCTTTTCATTCTTTTTTCTTTATTCTTTTCCGCAGCAGTGAATTCCACCATTCTGTCTTCCAGGTCACTTATCCGTTCTTCTGCCTCAGTTTTTCTGCTATTTATTCCTTCTAATGTATTTTTCATTTCAGTTATTTTATTGTTCATCTATGTTTGTTTGTTCTTTAATTCTTCTAGGTCTTTGTTAAATGTTTCTTGCATCTTCTCGATCTTTGCCTCCATTCTTTTTCCAAGGTCCTGGATCATCTTCACCATCTTTATTCTGAATTCTTTTTCTGGAAGTTTGCCTATCTCCACTTCATTTAGTTGTTTTTCTTGGGTTTTATCTTGTTCCTTTATCTGGTACATAGCCCTCTACCTTTTCATCTTGTCTGTCTTTCTGTGAATGTGGTTTTTGTTCCACAGGCTGCAGGATTGTAGTTCTTCTTGCTTCTGCTGTCTGCCCTCTGGTGGATGAGGCTATCTAAGAGGCTTGTTTTTTTTTACTATTTAAAAAGTGATTTTATTATAAAATAAAGCATACACGCAAAAGAGAGATAATGTATCACATATGTGTTCAGTTTAAAGAATAATAGCAGCCAGCCAGGAGGAGCTGACAGGCGGCCCCGGGGAGGCCAAGGCATTGGCCCAAGTGCAATGGCGGGGTGCATGGCCGAAGTGAGCTGGAAGGGCTTGGAGCGAAGAGCCCGGACCAATTGCTATAGTTTAGCCTGCGATGCTTATGATTAGAGTCAAGAATTTGAAATGGCCAGCTCACCTGATGCAGTTGTCTCTTCTCCACCAGCTTTCTTAAGGTGTGGCTCAGTTTATGAACCTCTTAAAAGCATTAATCTTCCAAGATCTGATAATGAAACTGTGAGATAAATTGGATCACTATTACAGAACTGTCAAGTCAACACTGCTGCTGTATTGAAGTCCAACTGCAGGTCGCTTTCGCACAAAAACATGTGGTGATGATCAGAAGGCCAAGATCCATGACAGTCTATACTGCACTGCTGTGCCCTGGGCTTTGGCTTTTGTATACAGGGGCATTGATGATGACAAGGGAAGGACCCATGAGCTGGAGCACTCGGCTATAAAATGTATGAGGGGAATTGTCTACTGCTATATGCGTCAGGCCGATAAGGTCCAGCAGTTTAAGCAGGATCCACGCCCGACAACATGTCTTCACTCTGTTTTCAATGTACATACAGGGATGAGATTCTCTCCTATGAGGATTATGGTCATCTTCAGATAAATGCAGTGTCACTGTATCTCCTTTACCTTGTGGAAATGATTTCCTCAGGACTCCAGATTATCTATAACACTGATGAGTTCTCTTTTATTCAGAACCTTGTATTTTGTGTGGAAAGAGTTTACTGTGTGCCTGACTTTGGTGTCTGGGAAAGAGGAAGCAAATATAATAATGGCGGCACAGAGCTGCATTCGAGCTCTGTTGGCTTAGCAAAAGCAGCTGTAGAAGCAATTAATGGATTCAACCTCTTTAGCAACCAGGGCTGTTCTTGGTCGGTTATATTTGTGGATCTCGATGCCCACAATCACAACTGGCAAACTTTGTGCTCACTGTTACCCTGAGAATCAAGATCTCATAACACAGATGTTGCCTTGCTCCCCTGCATCAGTTATCCTACATTTGCCTTGGATGATGAGGTTCTGTTTAGCCAGACACTCGATAAAGTGGTTAGAAAATTAAAAGGAAAATATGGATTTAAGCGTTTCTTGAGAGATGGGTATAGAACATCATTGGAAGATCCTAATAGATGCTACTGTAGACCAGCTGAAATTAAGCTGTTTGATGGCATTGAATGTGAATTTCCCATATTTTTCCTTTGCATGATGATTGATGGTGTTTTTAGAGGCAATCCCAAGCAAGTAAAAGAATATCAGGATCTTCTGACTCCAGTATTCATCAGACCACAGAAGGTTATCCTGTCATACCAAAGTACTACTATGTTCCAGCTGATTTTGTAGAATATGAAAAAAGAAATCCTGGTAGTTAGAAGCGATTTCCTAGCAACTATGGCTGTGATGGAAAACTGTTACTTTGGGGACAAGCCCTTTATGTCATCGCAAAACTCCTGGCTGATGAATTAATTAGTCCTAAAGACACTGATCCTGTTCAGTGTTATGTCCCACTACAGAATCAGTGTAATGTGAGCATGAGGTTTTCCAATCAAGGCCCACTGGAAAATGATTTGGTTGTTTATATAATGCTTATAGCAGAAAGCCAATGCCTTCAAGTTTTCCTCAACACATATGGTATTCAGACTCAAACTCCTCAACAGGTAGAACCCATTCAGATCTGGGCCCAGCAGGAGCTTGTGAAAGCTTATTTCCCTCTGGGGGTCAATGAAAAATTAGGACTCTGCAGAAGGCCAGATAGGCCCATTGGCTGCCTCCATACATCAAAGATTTATTGCATTCTAGGAAAGACTGTGGTTTGTTACCCTATCATCTTTGACCTAAGTGATTTCTAAATGTCTCAAGATGTTTTACTGCTGATAGATGACATAAAGAATGCACTACAGTTTATTAAGCAATACTGGAAAATGCATAGACATCCACTTTTCCTTGTTCTCATCCAGGAAGACAGTATAAGAGGTAGCCGATTCAATCCCGTTTTAGATATGCTGGCAGCTTTTAAGAAAGGAGTGGTCGGAGGAGTCAAAGTTCACGTTGATCGTCTACAGACACTAATATCTGGAGCTGTGGTAGAACAACTTGATTTCTTACGAATCAGTGACACAGAAGAGCTTCCAGAATTTAAGAGTTTTGAGGAACTAGAAGTTCCCAAACATTCAAAAGTCAAATGACAAAGCAGCTCCTCCAATGCTCCTGAACAAGAACAGCAGCCAGATGTTACCATTACTGAATGGAAAAACAAACCCACCCATGAAATTCTTCAAAAACTGAATGACTGTAGTTGTCTGGCTAGCCAAGTCATCCTGCTGGGTATACTGCTCAAAAGAGAAGGACCCAACTTTATCACAGAGGAAGGTACTGTTTCTGATCACATTGAGAGAGTCTGCAGAAGAGCTGGCAGCAAAAAATGTTGGTCGGTGGTGCGCCATACAGCAAGCTTTTAAGTAAACTAGTGGACAGCCTGGCCCCATCCATTACTAATGCTTTAGTGCGGGGCCAACAGGTAACTCTGGGTGCGTTTGGACATGAAGAAGAGGTTATCTCTAATCCTTTGTCTCCAAGAGTGATTAAGAACATCATCTATTACAAGTGTAATACCCATGATGAGAGGGAGGCGGTCATTCAGCAAGAACCGGTCATTCATATTGGCTGGATCATCTCCAATAACCCGGAGTTATTCCATGGCATGCTGAAAATACGAATTGGCATTGTGTGAGGCAGTGCAGTAAGGCACATGACCAGGCTCTAGCATCCAGCGGAACTGAGTGCAAGTCCTGACCACCACTCATCATCTCAGTGGCCTGAGGCCAGTGGCTGAACCTCCCTCCTGCTTTCATACCAGCCTCATTGTTTTGTGTGAGATGAAACAAGATAATATGTTTAAAAGGCCTGCCACAACTGAGTAAAATATAAATGCTTCTTTTCATTTTTTTAAACATATTTTTGATTGTATTGAATACAGGTATCACGTAAATATGTTCTAATTGTAAAAAAGTCAACAAAAAACAATAATTGAGCATATAGAGTAACCTAATATGTGGCCAGTTTGGGGGATGTTCAAGTGTTTGAAAAGAATATGTAGCCTGTCAGGTGCAAATACATGTGAATGTGTATGAGTGTGAATAAGTGTTTAGCTTGCTAATTGTATAATTAGATCATCAATATCTTTACTATTTCTGTCCTACTTGACCTTCGATTCCTGATAAATTGTAAAATGTTCTCCTGATTATGAATTTGTCAATTTCTCCTTGCATTTTTATCCATTTTGCTTTATATATTTTAAAGCTTTGTTTTTGTCCATGTTACCATATTTTAACAATATATCTTTCCTTGTGTCATTTATTTTGTAATTGAATTATTTTTAAAAAATTATTTTTAATTTCAAACATCTACAAAAGTATAGAAATAGTATAATAAAGCCCATACTATTACTCAGCTTCAACAATAATAATAAAAAAAGAACAACTTAAAGATACAGAAGCCCCTTAATCTTCTCATTTGTGTTGCTACCTAGTCCACTCTCATACTTCTATCCTGAATTTTTTGTTACTCGCCCTTGCTTTTAAAAACTTTTTCATTAATATAAGCATCCCTAAATTATTGTTTAGTTTTACCAGTTTTCATTTCCATATGTAGTAGATTAACTTTTAAGCATCAGTTTTAAATGTCCTTTTTTATGTTTAATCATGGTATTTACATGATATATCTCCATTCTTTTACTGTCAGCCTTTCTGTATCCTTATATTTAAGATGTCCTTATTTAGGCTACATATAATTAAATTTTTATTTTTTCATCTAGTTGGACAAACTTTGTCTTTCAATCGAAGTATGTAGTCCATGTACATTTAATATAATTACTGATATATTTGGAATTATATTTACTGGATATAACAACAGCCTTAACCTAATAAAGTCTAATGTAAATTAATAGTTTTACCACTTCCCAGACAATGCTAGGATTTAAGAACACATTAAATCCATTTATCCCTTTCTGCTGTTCGATTTACTGCTGTCATACATTTATTTTAATTTTATATGTATGTAAACTTCACCACATGTTATTATTGTCATTTATATATTTAACTCCTGTTGCTCTTCATTCTTTCCTGCATTTCTGTCTTTCCATCTGGGATCATTTTCCTCTTGTCTAAACTCCTTCAGCATTTCTTTTAATATGGATCTGCTGACAACAAACTTTTTTTGATGCCTTTATGTTTGAAGGATATTTTCATTGTGTATAGACTTCTAAGTCATCAGTAATTTCTTCCAGCACTTCAAGATATCATTCTGTTTTCTTCTGGCTTCTATGGTTTCTGTTGAGAACTTAATTATCATTGTTGTAGTTTCTTTGAAGGTACTATGCTTTTTTGTCTGGCTGTTCTTATGGCTTATTCTTTGTCTTTGTCATTTGGCAGTTTTAATATGATGAGACTAGTAATGTCTGTATCCTTCTTGGGATTTGATATTGTTCATCTGTTTTGTAAATTTCTCAGACATTACCTATTCGAACAATGCTTTTGCCTCCATTTCTCCTCTAATCTATTTCTGTACTTCTGGAGCTCCAGTTACACTTAGAACTTTGCCATCTCCCATGTGTCTCTTTCACTTTTTTCTATATTTCCATTTTTTTTTTTTTTGGTCCTTTGGTCTGAATATTCTCTGCCGACAGAGAATACTAGTATTTAGTATCTTACAGTACTAATTCTGTTCTTATTTGTGTTTAATCTGCTAGTAAGCTCATCTGTTGAGTTCTTAGTTTTAATTACTGTATTTTTCAGTTTTAGAATTTCCACTTGATTCTCTTCTTATGGATTTTTTTCTCTGGTAAGGGTATCTTTTCATCTATTTTTTAAAAACATTTTAATCCATGTTTCTGGATCATCTATGGCCTATTTTTACTTTCTTTCTTGTTTTTGATCTGATTTCTTGGTATATCTGGTAATTTTTTTTATTGAATGCCAGACATTTTGCATGAAAAATTGTAGAGGCTCTGGATGATGCTATTTTTCTGTAGAGAAAAATACATTTTATAAAATGGTAGGCAGCTAGAATAGGAACAGAACAACTCAGTCCAATCAGTATATGACTGAAAAGTCTGGGTTTCAGAATTTTTAAGGTTCTAGAGTCATCTGCCTGGGTTCAACTTGCAGGCTGGATAATCTTGGGCAAGTTTTATAATATTTCTGTTCATCAATTTTCTCATTGATAGCACAGGGAAAATAATAGTACTTTCCTCATGGCATAGTTAAGAAGATTAAATGAGTTAATATATAAAAAGTACTTAAACTAGTACCCAACACATAGAAAGTATCCATTAAGTGTTTGCTAGTGTAGGTATTAATTTTTGCCTAAGGCCAAAATCATCTCCTTCTGTTACTGCATTTAACAAATATTAATTGGAGTGGCTACTGGTAGAACTCAATATGTGGAGAAAGGTTAGACCTCGTTAGAGGATAGGATCAGGAAATAGGGTAGAATTAAAAGCTCTTGCTATATTGAAAACAGAGTCAAAGAGGTAATGTAAGCATCTCAGTGTTGGTCTATGGTTAGCTCAGATCATTTCCTACATGTAATTCAGTCAATTCCCACAGTGCTAGGTGAAGTTTCAAGGTGCAAGTCTATTTCAAGAACTGGTCAGTTTTTTACTTACTGTCTCTGGAGTGGACTTCAGGGGTGGTTAGAGTCAGCAAAGCTCAGGAAGAGGGATATATATATATATAATATTCCTCTAATATTCTCCCCATTCTACTTCTCAGGCTTTGACTTCATTTCCTTTTGGAGTGGTGCATTCTTGATCTAGGATCTAGGAAAAATGTTCTATCAAACCACAAACTAGACACAATTTCATCAGAGAAGTTCCTAACTGATGTTTCATCCTTGCTCTTACAAGAATCGTCCTAGTAGGATCATTCCAGTTTGATCGGATTCAAGGTACATGATTATGCCACAGACACTGTACCTGAAGCAATCTGTGTTTTGACTGGCGATAAATTGATAATCACCTAGCCGGCTAAGCCAGTCCAGAGAGGCAGTTAATATGGTGAAACTTCAATAAAGTCGGCTGTCAATGCGATAGATGTTACAGGTGAACTCCTTGATCTCTCATTGCAATCCTTTGAATCTCTGTTATCCATCACTCTATAATACATGTGTTTAGCAGGGAAATAGGCTTCTCAAATCTCACCATCCAAGTAAGCCTTCACAATAACATTTCTAAGTCTGACACACAAGTCTCAACAACACTGTCAGAACACTAGTTAGCTCTCAAATTTAGTGAGGTGACGTAAATTTACAGAAGGGTGGCAAGAAACTGAAGAGTGTTCCCCGTTGTGCTCTTGGACAATAAAAAAGTTTTAGAAGCATAGCCTCCCCAGTCCCCTTACCAGTCGGACTTTTGAGTAGCAGGTTTTGGTACAAAGTTTCTGAGATTTTCCTTTTGCTAAGTCTTAAGTGGTACAAAGTGGAGTAAATTAGGTTACAGAAGGTACAGCTTTATTTCATGAATAGAAGCAAAACTTTGACGAAGCAAATAATACTGAAAGATTTTTTTATTTAGGAAAAAGAATTTCATTTTTTTTAGTTATCCTGTACTTGGTTTCATTGTCAAAATGAGTTATCACCTCAGTAATTCTTCCTGGAGCACTTGTACACACAAAGGCCAAAACTCAAGACTAAAAACCAGTCATGGCTCTCCTTAGCATTTCTAGGGTGTTACTTTTTATGAAGAAGACACTCTTCCTGTGGCATATTTTGAATTTATATGAACATTCTAATGAATGATCTTATTGTGTGTGGTTCAATTTCCTGAGGAAAGAATTTTCTTCTGTTTAATCTCAGGAAGTAGGATCAGCTCTGCCAAAGTTATTATAGAGCCCAAGGAAACACTTCCTATATTTAAATTAAGCAACTTTAAAACTGCTTAAAGGGGTCTTACTAATTAGAATTCCAGTGGAGAAAGCTTGGGAAGGTTTCAGAGTGCTGTATCTGAATCCACTTCTCTTCTACTCCTGGTGGGAATTTTGAAGGGATTTTGCATAGTTTCCCTAGGTGGTCAATTACAGACCTACTTTTCCCAATAATTTTTGAATTCATTATTCTCAAATTTCAAAATGCACGAAGGAAAATATATTCTTTAAGCTGCGGTATAAGACAGTGATTCAACCAAAGGTTTCTTACAGTTTAGAAAAAAAAAAAAATTGGCTCTCCTCATCTTTATTCAGAATAGTTTGGAAGAAGTGTGTAATCAAAAGCTTCTAAAGAAGTGAACTCTTTATGACAGCAAGCTCCATGAGGACAGGGACCCGCATGGTACTTCCTAACTTCTCTCAGAGCAACATGCATGATATTTTGTGCAAAATTAATGTTCATTGAATGTGTGATTAAATCTACTGATTTATATTTCTTAGAGAAATACTTCTCAGGTATTCCAGAGCATTCTGATGATTTTGAAAAAGATGGATTGTTTCACGCAATCTTTAGGCTGATCGACTTGTAGTTGACTTCTCATAACAGTAGGACTTTCCTAGTGTCAATAGAATGCGACTAGCTAACAGGATGTTTGCTTTGGTTTTTGACCCTATCCTAGCTAAATTTAATATAAGGTCTGAGAAGCAGGGGAGGCAAGAATAGATTAAAAAAAATTTTTTTAACATAAAATTCATTATTATTTCTAAAAGTAAAATTATATCTAACATGGCAATTAAAGCAAATTTTTACAGACTTATTAGAGGCATTGTATAATATTTTTAATCACACTAATAAGCAGTAAGTTGAAATGTTCAGAAGAGAAATAGTAATAACAGCTAATACTTATTGACTATTTAGATGAGCCATATCTTAACCACTGGAAATATTACCTTTTAAAGCTCGTTCACATTTTCCATTTTTTATTCAACAGTTTACTTTCTCATAAAGTGACCAGCTATGTTTTAGGCCCAGCTTAATCTCTTTCAGTCCTAGGTATGTTGGCCTACGCTAATTTTCATAGTCATATTAGCATCTACCTTGTGTTTCTAAGCCACATTCAGTTCTCCATTCCAGAACATCTTCAGTCATTGGACTCTGAGGAATCTGAAGAGCTCATCAAGACACTTCATTTTGTTAAATGTTCCCAGTGAGCCTTCATGTGCTATGTGGAATTCCATTAATTTGGAACTCAGTGTCATGCCATTCAGACAGGGCCAGTCCAGAGGGCAGTCAGAGGAATTCACAGAAAGAAGCTAGAACACCCAAACATAGAGGAACATAGAGGGGTACTAAACCAGTATTGTTAATTTACCAGAGAGGATGGGCTTAAAGGGATATTTAAACCATTTAAAACCTCTTTGTATGAAAAAGCTGATAGGTGAATTTATTGGATTTGAGAAAGAAATATGGTTCCTGCATCATGACTGCACAGTGACAAAGTGGTGAGCAGATAAGCAAGAGAGCAAAAGAATGCTCTTTCTTAGTACTCTCTAGGGCTGGTGCACAGTGAGCTTCCAATAACTTTTGTTGAGTGAAGGAAAGCAATTGCTATGAAGGGAGACGTTTTAGGACACTAGACCAAAATACCATAAACACGATTATCTCAGAAGACCATTAACTCTGGATTTACCTGTGCAAATGAGAAGTGGGAGGTCAAAGGGGATAAGCGATAACCAAATGTTGGCTCTGTCTGGATTCAGTGTGTACACCCACTAGCATACTTTACAACATGAAGGAGGCTGGTATAAATAGGTGCCTGTAGAGCCAATTAGGCTTTTGTTTGATCCTTAACACTTTTTTGTTTGTCCTATACCCAGTAATACCACTATATGGGAACAGTGACGTGGCATAATCTTAGACAAGTCACTTGACTTGGATTTTTCACCTGGAAAGAAATGGGGTTGTAACAGGTGAGCCTTGAAATCTTTTTGAGCTATAGTCTTGGATTTTCTCCTTTCTTTCCCCTTTTCTCTTGCTTGCAACCCACCTCCACTAACTGGGTTTTGTGTATGTTGGTGTATACAGAGTTTCTGATTTTACAATTATCTGCAAGTGGAAGGAGTAGAGAAAGAAAATGAGAGATTGATTTGGGTGAGGTGGTGAAGTATAAAGGGGCAGTTGAAGAAAGACTGATTCCCTGTTCCCTTATTTTAAGGAGTTTAATAAAGTGAAGAATAGATTCCCCAACAGGAGAGACAGGGCAATGGTTTCCTTTCTGCCTCCAGGACCTTACATAATGTTTCTGGAAAGGCCTGTGTGCATCTCATCTCTGGCAGCCCTTGAGCGGGAGGGCGTTCCCCAGCTGGTTCCTGTTCCCCACCTGTACTCACACACTTGACAAAGGGGGCCGCCCACTGCTCTCGTCTAGGAGGCCTGGGACAAAATTTTTAAGATGGGATGATCTTTGAGAAAGGGAACAGTAGGCTGCCGTAACCCCTCAGCTAACATTTGCCTCTATTTATTTATTCCTCTAGGTAAAACAAAGATTTTCTTTTCCTTATTTTACGAATTACCCTATTGGTCCCGAGTTAGTATGACAGGGAGGAGGGGTTATTGAGTTTATTGGCTTGAATTCTCACTTTTTGAAAGCAATCTATCCTCTAATTATTTCATATATCAGTGAGTTTTTTGCGTCATTATTTCCAGTGAGCACTGGCATGTGTATGGAAAAATTAGTGTACATCTGAAAACTAATTCTTTAAAAATTATGACTAGCACCTTACTGTACTTTAGGAGCTTCATGGATTTTAAAAAGTGGATTTTTAAAAATTAGATTAAAATGTAAATTAGCTATAACCTCCAGTAAATTAGGAAGCTCATGCCTCTGATAATACTGTTTACTTGGGACTAAAATAAACCCTAGTATACCTATCTACTTCTTGGGTCGTAAGACATCCAGTCACAGTCGAATACCAATTGGGGACACCATTAGAACTCTACTAAAGAATCAAAAGCTATAACTAGGGATCCAAATAAAACTGCACAGGTGATCTCAGTAAAAGAAGTCTTGGCATGCGGAAGATGGTCAATAAATATTTACTGACAGAATAAAACTGAAGAAACTGATAACTGCGTGGTGGGGATAAGGTTTGTGATGCTAACTCTGTAAAGCACAGCAAAAAGTAGACAAATACTTGTGTAGGAAACCACAGTGTAGAGAACATGTGGACTTGAACTAAGTGTCATAGATTAGCTCAGCCTCTGCTACAGACGTGTGTCTGTAGACAAGTTATTTCACCTCCGTGGGTTTCATTTTCCTCTCTGTAAAAGGAAGAGGTTGTCTGTGGTTTTCAACCTGTGGTTTTCTTTTTTCAAATTACGTCTTCTGAAGAATTCTAATATACACAGTAGGTAAAAGCAGACCCTCTTGGGTTGAATCAGGGAAGGCAGCCTGGAGCGCTGCCTGCTCTGCCCCCCATCCCACCAAGACCCCCACCACACACAGTTTGAAAGCGATTAGGCTTAACGACCTGTCCTCTCCAGCTGGGACATTTGTGGGCAGTGTTAATAATCAGCGTTACAAATAGTGTCTGGAGGCCAGTGGAGGGTATTTGAGGACATATTTTGAGAAGTACTCCTTTAGCGTGTCATCTTCGACCCTCAAACCTATCCTGGCCCCGGTGTCTGTAACTCACTTGGTGGCTTCAGTCTACGTTGTCTCCTACACCTGAACCCTGGGAGTGATGCAAGCCTCCCCCTCACTGCCCATATCCAATAAGTCACTAATTGCTCTCTGTTGGTGCCTCTGACTATTTCTGACCCTTTCCTCTTCAACCCCATTTCTACCACCAGGATTCAGGTCCTTATCCTCTTTCTCTTGGATAATCACAACAAATCCCTGACCAGTCTCATTCTTCCCCCAGCTATGTCAGTCCTTAAATAAGTCTTTTCATTGTTCCCCGTGGCCTACAGGACCATTCCAATCTCCTTAGGAGGGCAGACAAGGCTCTCCATGGCTGTCCTTACCCTCCTCTCCAGCCTCTACTCTGTCATTCACCACCTTGTACTTTATGCTCTGGCAATATCAAGCTGCCCGTAGTTCTTTGAATACACCTCGGAGTTTTACACTTTCACCCTTGGGTCAGTGGTTCTCCTCCAACATTGCCCTCTAACCCTCTTTTCTATAGCTAATTTCTAATACTTCGGTAAGATTTCATGCAAGGGTCACTCCTATAGAAAGCCAGCTAAGTGCCCCACTGTGTCTTTTAGGACTCTGCATGCTGCTACCACAATATATTAAAATTATCCAGGTAGATCTATCTCCTTCACTAGATTGTAACTCATTGGAGACCAAGTATTATTTCTTCTTATACCTCTTATTCCCCAGTGTCAAATACAGTGCTTGGAGTCCATTAGGTAGTCATTAAGTGACCTACATGGGATGATCTATGGTCTTAACACATTAGCTCACTCATTCAGTTTCACCTGAGATCAGCCAAGAGATCCAAGTGACCTCAGGGACAAGTGACAGGCTACTGTGAAGTACAATACTTTCAATATTTAAAAACCACTTTTTCATATAAATTCATATTTATCTATTCCAGTATTTATCATAGAGCTATTTTAAGCTTTAATAATACTATTTGCTTTTCCTTTTAATAAACTGCATCATTTAAGAAAAGTCAAAATACATAAGTGACAGATGTTGACTAAATTTACTCAAGTAAACTTTTGGGTCTTTTGAGTTAATTTCCAATTGTTCCTTTGTCCTAACATGAGCCCCTTGGAGGGTGAATGCTCACCAGGTCCCCCAGCACTGGCACACTTGAGAATCTCAGCCAGGAATGCAAACTTCTTCAGGATATTGTTTTCCCTCTGCTTGCCTAGCACCAGGGCCACCTGGAGCCGTTACGGCATCTTTGTGTGAATTAGGAAAAAGCAACCTCTCTGCAGTGATGCAGCCCCAAAGGCACGGGGCTTTAGCAACAGAGCCATGCCTTTGCGCTAAGAAAAGGTGACTGTGTTCTAGGCAGAGGGCCCCACAGGAAGGGGAGCCGGATTTGAGCCCCTCTACCAGGCACCTTTGTGAAGCAAAGACTTACCCTGCCTATGCAAGGAGCCACTTGGCTCCCCTTGGCCCCCAAGTGATAATCTGTGGCTGCCAACTAAGCAGGAAAAGGAATATCATGGTCTCTCTGAAGGGCATTTTCTGGGCTGTCTTGTTAAGTCCAGCTTGCATTTTGATGGGGCCAGACAGTGGCTTTATGAGCTCCTACCAAGAGAACTCCTTCCTTTGCATACAATTGTCACTTTGTATAGCTCATTTTGCTAAGTGACAAGGCTGAATCTGTCACAACAGGAGCCAAACAAAATGGTGATCGCCGGCTTGTGTGTGTGGAGCCTCTTCGTTTCACGCACGCACTCTGTGGTAAGCATTATTCACGAGCAGTTAATTATTGGTCTTCTTGCATAAAATGAATGTGACATTTGAGACAGATGTTTATTGTTTGTGACATATATATATTTTTCAAAACTCCAGCTACTGAAATTGGCCTAAATTACCATCATAAAACACAGCATTTGTACATTCAGGGTCTTTTCTGATCTCTGACCCGTGGGAACAGCATGCAGATGTGGTAATATACACATGGATATACTTTTCTTTTTATTGACAGAATGGATGGAGTTTCTTTAACAACCGTGCTCGGGCTGAAACAACTGCTGAGCTCCACCAGGGGCTGCTGTTGAACTTCTAAAAAAACCCATATTTTGGAGGAGAAGGGGGGTGGTAGTGGATGGGGAGGGAGGGATGGGAATGGGGGAAGAGGAATAGGGAAAAAAAAAAATCTTGGAAGAAAACCTGACATTTCTGTCTGAGGTGGAGCATGCTTTGCTGATGCCACACATGGAATGTTTCGGAAGTGTCAGTAATAAATACTTCTCTCAGAAATCTTCATATTCTAAATCTCTGCATATGATACCCCAAGGAGAGTCATACAAAGACATAGCTGTCAGGGTCTAATTTTGGATCTGAAAACTATGGCGGTTGTCAGGCATCTTTTCCCATGAGTGATATTTATCTTCTCTCACAAACAAACTGAGTGCAGAGTTTTTAATTAATTTCCAGTGTGTCCCGTGATAATTTCCCCCTACTATATTAATATGATGATTTAAACCTTCATTCAGAGGTAGACTTTCAGTTGAAAATCACTAAAGGTTTAGTGTTATCAATAAGCTACATGTACATTGGTTTGTAGGGAATCAATAAAGTTGCCCTTTCCTTCATTTTTATTTTTAGAGGCATCAGTGGGATTTTATCTCTTTTAAGTATATTAAGGAAATCACGAGTGAGCTGATTTTGTAATTTTTCTTCTTTTGATTGGAGGCAGTACTTAGGCTGTTTCTCTTATTGCGTGTGGAAGACTTACTTTAAGAAAACTTCTCAATTTGATGATGAGGAGTGAATTTTCTTCTTTAAAGTATTCCCGTCAGAGAAACTTAATTTCTTTTTTATATAAAGGAACCAGAAATAGACCATTGAAAAGGGCATATCCCTGAAATATACAAATCAGATGGGGACAGCAAGTGAATAAATCTCTTCTTTCCTTGTCCAATATTCCTCTTAATAGAAAATGTGGAATAAAAAGCATACCATCATAAAAATTCTAAGGATAGGAGTAAGATTAAGTTATGATACATGTTTCTTAAACAGCATATTTTTTAAACAAATGGAAATGAAAATTATGTCTTCCATAATAAGAAGTCATGTTGGGAAGAATTTTATTTATTTTTGGTGATACGTATATCTTTATTTAATATTATTATACTCAGATTAAATGTTGCCTCAAATTTCATAACAATTTTTTTTCTCAATTCACCTTTAAGATATTTGATTACTGGGGTGATAGGGCAGTTCTTGAAGAAATATTTATCTTTCTCTGGAAAGGACATTCAAACACCATTGGAAATCATGGCAATAAAAGGTAAATTCCTAGAGTCTTATATAAGGCTTTTAATTATTGGCAATCAAAATATTAAATTCTTGGAAATGCATGAAACTCCTTATAGGACTGGAGCTTACATTTGTGACTTTTTTTTTATGTATTTGGATGTGTTTCTTGCCTTCTCTCTCCAAATCCCAGCATCTACCATGTAAATGCTTTTCCTAGATCCATTAGGAACATTTAATAACCAAATATCTATCTAGTGAGAAAGGAATTTTTAAGGTTCAATTGTTCTGTTAATAATCTGTATTTTTTTCCTGCCTTGCAAGTTGCATTTAAGCACCACAAAAATCAACCTTTAAACACAGATTGATTCTGACAGCTTTTATTTTACTTGATGTCCAAGAATTGTTATAGAAATGCTTCTTAATTGAAATAGTTCTCCTTTTTGGCTTTTATTTTATTGTCCTTTACTTCTTGACATCTTGTACATTAAATCAGAGGCTGTTTTAGAGACATGAAATGACAGCTTTTTCAGAGCCCGATTCTGGATCCTGATAGATCTGCACTTCTCAAAGCAGACAGGCTGCTCTCGACAGCCTCCGAGAAGATTCCTGCATGATGGGCACGTCACCTGGAAACACAACCATAAACTGCAGGTTAATCACTAAGGACCAACTTGTGTCAATTCCCCATTGCCCTGCTCCCCATCTAAGAGGAATAAAGCCAAGAACTATTTTTTCTTTGCTATTTAATTTAACAGAATCTGGGCTCAACTTTAGTTTGAAATTATATTTTCAGCCAGGATGGAAAGGCTACTCATGTAATTTAGTAGTGTGTTGTAAAGAAAAATCAAAGCGTCCTCATGGAATATTTTCCCCCATTGTATCTCCTGTGACGAGAGAACACATAAAGTGAATGAGATGTGACACAGGCATGCACGGAGGACACATTTGTTACACTGAAATTCTGAGGAAAATGCTATTTGTGTTACTGTTGATGTTTTGGAGTTAGAAAAGGGTTATTTGGGAAAAAATATATATTCATATCAGTCAGTAGGAATAAAGTGAGACAGGATGCAAAAATATGATAGGGCAGGGAAGAGCCGCGCAACAGACCAGACCAGTCCTCTTTCGAGGTAGAAAGCAAACATTTGATAATGGGAATGCTAACAAGATGAGTATTCTAGATTTGTTTTTTAGTTCTACCTAACTCTTTGTAACTTTACAATGTAAGAGTCAGAAATTGGAGCCAATTACCATAATATGTGGTGGTTTGGTGGGAGCATGTTCTACATCAGACAGTTAAAAGGTTTTATTGCTATTAGGAGCATGTTAATGCTCTTGATAATGTCTCTACTTGCATTGTAATGTCTCTTGTTGAAGTATGGAATTCTTTTATCTTCTTATTACATTATGCAAAAACTTGAATTGAAAAGATATTTGTAGGAACATTTAAAGTAGTGCATCAATCAGCTTCAAAGAAGAGAAAATGTTCTCGGAATAGCTTATAAAAGGATAACTGTCAATTTTATTTTGGATGAACAAAGACGGCAACGTAAAAAGCACTTTATTGTAAAAGCATACTGTGCAATTCAATAAATATGCCATATAAATATAAGAGAAGAAAGTTCACAGTTATCAGATGACTTAAATGTAATTTAAGTAATACTTTTAAAATGCAACTAGCAGTGAAGTACTCTTTTTCTACTGGTTCCGAGTTCTAGCCTCTGAGGCCCCATTAGGTGATAACTTAACTCTCTCTGATAACGTAAGAATTGGAATGGATTAGTCATGGTCCTGTTTTTAATATATCTTGGGAAGATACAGAAAAGAGCGTGTGTGGAAAGCGTTAGAAAAAATTTTAAGAACCACTTAATGGTGCAAGCTTTTCAAAATGATTTGTTCTTATCTGCACGGTGTTCAGTTGTTTCTCATTCTGTCTTTGCTGCTATAAGACAATTTTGCATTTGAACGTAATGCTATCGTGACTTGAAATAGCATTTCCAAGTGTTTTATGTTTGTTAGGAAAATCCTTTAGCAGAGTAATTTCTGGACTTTCTAAATTAGGGGTGCTTTGTTACCTTTTATATAAGGGTGCTTACATCTTTTCTTATAATTAGAAATATTTTTCTTATTTTAGATAGATGGATTTTTAACTGTTAACGCTAAACATATAACCTTGTTTTCAAACGTGTTTCTCAGGTAATAAACTTTAGCCTGGTAAATGCTGCAGAGATGACTCTTTTTGATAAGGTTTAAGAATCTGCAAAGTGAACTGTCTATTCAAAGAAAATAGATCCAGCATATAGAAAACATTACATAAGCTTTCAGAGTAGAAAAAAATCATCTACAGAACTCAGTTTTTCTATGATTTCTGTTTAGGTACATACCTGTACGCACCTAAGTATGGACAGTCAGCTCCTTGCACGTGGAAGGCACTTGATAAATACTTGTTGATTAAGGTTAAAATTTAAAGAGAAAAAATTCCAGTCAGTATGTCTTTTGTTTTGTAACCTGACAAAGGGATGCTAATTCCTTGTTAAATATAGCAGTATAAAATTACTCCCAGACTCAGGCCTTTTCGAGATTCAGAAAACTTCATTTGAAGTCAAGTAACCAGGTGAATTCACTCCCCACACCATTGTAGCTTGTAAAATTATATTAATGCTTGTTACATTTCTAAGAAATAATCTTCATTTATTTTAAAACTGCAAATATGGCACCTTGTAATAAGAAATCAGTTCATAACTTTATTTGTAGCATCATTTTGCTAGTGACTTATTTCTCATTGCTGTTGTACATGACGCCTGATTAATTCAAATAATTTTCTCCTCCTTTCAGTGGGTTTCATCCAGACTCTTTGTAGAAAACTGTACTCAGTCTGCTGCTACTTTCTGATATGCCCCGTTTTCTCATGCCTCCGTTCTCTTGGCCTGTTTGGGAACACTCTCATTTTGAAAGTACAAGGAAAATTATCTCATAAAAGAAATTTAATAACAACAGAACTTCGGAGATTTCGAAAATGTAGAATTCTTAAGTTACTGAACTATGGGAAAAGCTGTAATTTATAACCAGCAAGTTAGTATGTTGTACACATCTGTGTACTGTTTCAGAAAATAAAGGTTGTTACCATAGCAACTCCACGTAATATGGAACATACGTTATTTGTGAGATGCCAGGCTTCGTGTTGCAAAAAAAAAAAATCTCCCTCCTCATGGCTGCTCTCTGATGTTTCAGGGGTTTCTACCTTTTCTTTACCATTACAAGGGATTCTCTTCTTTCATGTCCTGTTATTTTAAATATTTTTGTTATTTTCAGTTTCCCATACTTTTAGAGTTTGTCAGCTAAATTGATAAGTTTGCAGAGTACTGCTATGATTTGGTGACCACCACTGAGATATTTTCTCATCTAGTCTTATTTTAATTTTAAAGAAATTCTGGTTAATTTTTTAGATATAGCAACAAGTGCATATTAAAGACACATGTAGCTACTGTGAATACAACAGGTAATGTAACATTTTGTTTGAGTTGGGCCATTTAGGGTTTTATAATTTTGTATTGCAAAACCATTATGGTATTTAATCTCTTTTAAAAAAACAAAAATGTCACAAAATATGTACCTATTTATGGATGTCATATTTAATTTGAAAATTTGCATGTCATATTTAATTTCATTTGAAATAATTGTTTAGACAGTATTGATCATTTTATGATGAGAAAATTGAACTCCTTTATGAAGGGGAGGTTTCCAGTCTTTCTTGTTAAGTGTTAGTGTCGAAGAATAAGAAAGTTGCAAAAAATTCTGAAATCTCAATTATAGGTAGAATAGTGAATCAATAAAAGAAACAAGGTAATAATAAAAAAATAGGGTACCCTTCAATATGGCTGGACAAGGGATCAGAATGTCCAACTAGTTTGAAATAAATGTCTAAAAACAACTTAACACTTTCAAACAATCCAGAGATTTTTTTATATGTAGAAGCATCTGACATGATTGAATTTCTTGTGCGTGGTGACTTTTTAGTCTAGATTTAATATATAATTGCAATCGCTGACATATTTTATCAGGTTACAGGTTTCCTGGGGAGCAGCATCTGAGTTTCCCTTTGCAACAGACAGGATGCAGGGTACTAGCTCTCCTTAGATACAACTACCTCTGTATCTTCAGAATAATGTGTCATAAAAATGTTCCATATCAATCCTAAAAACAAAACACTTCTGGTGAAAAATAGCAGAATGAATAATACCTTTCCTTTCTTCAAAAAAACCTTAATAGTTAAATCAATACAAATTTATTAAACATCTACCATGTGCCAGGCACAGTTTTGGGGATGTAAAGATGAATAAATACTTCTCTGTCTCCAGGGAATGCGCCAATCTGGTCAGAGAGAGAAGGGCACCACTGACCCAGTGCGGTTATGTGCTGTGACCTACTTCTCCGTGGGCCTCACCTGTCAACAACAACCAACAACAGCAACAATAACAGCCAACATTTATTGAACACATTTTCTGACAGGTACCTCGGGTGCATTTTGTAATTTAATCCACACAATAGCGCTCTGAGGGTTTTACTCACAAGGAACTGAGGCTTAAAGAATTTCAGTAGTAACTTGCCTAAGGTTATACAGCTGAGTTGGGATCCTTGAACCTGTTATACCTGAGATAATACATCTTGACTACTCGTCCCCATCTGCACCGCTGCCATCCTCAGCCACGGCACCTTCCTCTCTCCCTGGGCTCTACGGCGCATCTGTCTAGTTGGTTTCCCTGCTGCCACGTCAACCCTATGGTCCATCTCCACACAGCTCCCAGAGTGGAGAATATAAATCAGATCGCATGTCTCCCTTGCTTGGACAATGGCTTTCCATTACACGTCGAATATAACCCGAGTTCTTTGCCATGGTTTATGGTGTCCTACAGTTTGCTGCCCCTCAGCACCCCTTAAACTTCAGTTCTCATTGCTCTCACTCAGGCTCATTGGCTAGGCTGTAGACCGGCGATCAGCACGCTTTTTCTGGAAAGGGCCAGGTAGTAAATATTATAGGTTTTTCAGGCCATACAGTTTGTGTTGTAACTACTCAACTTTGCTATTACAGCACGAACGCAGCTGCAGATAATAGATGAACAAATGTTCCGATAAAACTTTGTTTATATAAACAGGCAGCAGGCTGGATTTAGCCCACAGACCAGAGTTCGCTGACCCCTGTTTGGGACTTACTCTGCTACTTTTCCTTCCTCCAATATGCCAAGTCTCCAAACCTTAGGGTCCCACTCTCTGTCTCCATATCTCCCCTGAACTGCCATCAGCCCTCACTCTGAACGAGAGGTTTTACTTGACTGCCATATTTAAGGAGCTCCGTCTACCCCACCTGTATGCGAGATCACCTGTTTCACTGCCTTCACAGCTCTCAAACAGGAAAGATCTCATTAACTTGATTTCTTACTTGTTTATTGTCTGCATTCCCTCTATAAGGTAGGCTCTGTGTGAGGAGAAATTCTTTGGCCTTGCTCACTATGGTATTTCCGCCAACGAGAGCAGAGCCTGAGGCACAAATAGATGCTCAGTAAATATCTTCAGTTGAATGGAGCAAAAGCCTGACTGAAACCAAAGCTTGTGCTTTTCATGTTGTCTCGGTATTCCCCTTCTGAAAAAAAGCAGTCATGCCAGTGACAATTTGACTCATCACATTGGACTCCTAGAGGGTCTCTGCACCCTGGCAAAGCACCCCTCCGCCCCCATATTCCTGGTCAACCTCAGGGAATGTGTTCCACAGACATCAGCCCGAGGCGTCCACTGAATATGACTCCTCTTATGCTGTCATCACTGCCTCTGCTGACACTGTTACCATGTCCACTGGATGTCCTCACTTCAACCAGGCTCCTCTGTCACATCTACTGCATTGCTCTGCACCCTCTAGACACCTTGGATGTCTTGCAACACCACTTCTGGGTACCACAGAGACCACACAGCGACAGCCATCGCTCCTGCCTGGCCCTGCTGCCGTCTCTGCAGAGGATGGACCTCTCTGAGTGCTGCTGCCTCAGTCAAGCACCCAAGCCTTCTGCTGGGGCTACAGTTGCTTCTAGTCCCACTAGATGCCACCACACTGCCTCTGGTCCATGGTGGAGCTGGGAAGAACACCCTCTTTTTGTTTTCTCTCAACCCAGAGGTTCTGAATTAGTGCTGCACGTGCCCCAAGGCCTTACAGCATTTTCATTTTTTACTTAACTGCCATCTCTCTTCCTAAGTATAATAGCTGATGCTTGTTATATGATGCTTTATTGTGTGACAGGTACTGCTGGGGAGCTTTATATACACTTACTTGTATAATCCCTATGATAGACACATGAGGTAGGAACTCTGTTATTATCATCTCCACTGAGGCTGGAGAGGTTAACTAACTCGTTCGAGGCAACTAGTAAGTGACAGAACTGAGATTTGAATCGAGGCACTGAACGTTAGAATTCATGCTCTTAATCATCAGTCTATAAACATCTGGACATGTGTCCATGGGGTTAGACTGGGGACAAATGCAAGAGACCAATACCACATGGTACTCCAAATCTCCCTTCCCCTGTCATCGTGGGGCTTGTTACCCAGTCAGCTACCCCCTCAGTGCCCTGTGTGCAGAGATTCCTGGATGCACACCATTGGTTTTCTAGATCTGTGCAGATATGTCTGACCTCAGACTCAGGGGAGAACTGCTTTCCCCACATCCTTCCCCAAGTAAGATGCTAAAGTAGATGCTCGAACAGTGTCTGTAACACAAAGGAGGAGTCATGAATTCTTCAGGGAAGGAGGTGAAATTTGAACTGGATTCTGAAAGATGAATATGATTTTGCCATTCAGAGATTTTGGAAAACAGGACATACCTAAACCAAAGGGCCAGTACAGACTGGCCTGTAAGACAAGGAACAGGCTAAGTTGTGGTGAGAGGTAAGGCTGGGAAAGGAGAATGGGTTGGATCTTGAAGGGCCTTGATGCATGTTAAGGAATTTGGATGTTTTTTGTAGGCAAGGGTAGGGGTGAAAGTGTAGGGGGAACTAGCAGCAGCTTAAACGTGTGAGTGCTAGACAGCGAGGAGTATTCTAATATTCCTGTCAAGTGGAGATTTTCAACCTGTGGTTCAAAGTCTACTTGATGTCTGCTTAGCCTCTGGGTATTTTGCTGACTAACTTCTTATAATATTGATGGGGACAGGACTCTGTCTTCATGGTTCTAATATGAACTAAATACTTACAATGCCCTATATTAAAATGTTTCATTTTCCTCATTCCTTTTTTTGAAATTGAAGTATAGTTGATTTACAATATTAGTTTCAGATATATAGCATTGTGATCCAGTATTTTTACAGATACTCTATTGAAAGTTATTACAAGATAATGGCTATAATTCCCTCTGCTATACAATATATCTTTGTTGTGTATCTATTTTATACACAGCAGTTTGTATCTCTTAATCCCATACACCTAATTTGCCCCTCCCCCTTCAGTAACCAGTAGCTTGTTTTATACATCTGTGAGCCTGTTTCTGTGTTGTATATACATTCATTTGTATTATTTTTTAGATTCCACATATAAGTGATATCATACAGTATTCGTTTTTCTCAGTCTGACATTTTACAATAAGCATAATATTCTCTAGGTCCATCCACATTGCTGCAAATGGCAGAATTTCATTCCTTCTTATAGCTGAGTAACATCCCATTTTACATACATATATATTACACTTGGGTTGCTTCCATATCTTGGCTATTGTAAATAGTGCTGCTATGAACATTGGGGTGCATGTATCTTTTTGAATTAGTGGGGTTTTTTTGGGGATATATCCCTAGAAGTGGAATTGCTAGGTCATATGGAGTTCTATTTTTAGTTTTTTGGGGAACCTCCATACAGTTTTTCATAGTGGCTGCGCCAATTTACATTCCCACCAACAGTATAGGAAGGGTCCATTTTCTCCACATCCTCTTCAACATTTGTTTTGCAGACTTTTGGATGATAGCCACTCCGACAGGTGTGAGGAGGTATTTCATTGTTTTTGGTTTGCATTTCTTTAGTAATTAACAATGTTGAGCATCTTTTCATGTGCTTCTTAGCCATCTGTATGTCTTCTTTGGAAAAACATCTGTTCAGGTCTTCTGCCCATTTTCTGATTGGGTTGTTCGGGTTTTTTTGATACTGGGTTGTATGGGATGTTTATATATATGACCTTGTAGGTCATAGTGTTTTCTCTCATTCTGTAGGTTGCCTTTTTGTATCAGTGATGGTTTCTTTTGCTGTGCAAAAGCTTTAAAGTTTAATTAAGTTCCATTTGTTTATTTTTGCTTTTATTTCTTTTGCCTTTGGAGACAGATCCAAAAAATATTGCTGCGATTTATGTCAAAGAGTGTTCTGCCTATGTTCTCTTCTACTTTTATGGTTTCGGGTCTTACATTTAGGTCTTTAATCCACTCTGAGTTTATTTTGGTATATGGTGTGAGGGAATGTTCTACTCTCATTGTTGTATATGTAGCTGTCCAGTTTCCTCACTCCTTCTGATAAAGTTTTCTCTCTCTATGCCTGCTCCCACCCCTTGCCTCAGCAGAAGTAGAGGTGATTCCTAAATATTTCGTTCTACTGGAGTGGCCCCAAGAAGTTCTGGAACTACTGCTCTAGAGGACCCCAACCATGTGGACGAAGTTACACCTAATTGTCTTGAATGCTTCATCCAGGTCAACCTGTCTTCTGGGGACCTATGTGGAGCCCAGCCACCTTCCAGCTGTTATGGAAGGTTATGACAGCACTAACCCTCAGTCTAAGAAGCTGCCAGCCAAGCATGGTCTTATCTAACAACTTTGGAGACTCTCCAGTTTTCATGGACACCTAATTAAGCAGTTATTTACATTTCATTTTACTTAACTCTCATGACTCCTTTCTAATTGGCAGACTAATGAAGTTCCTCTGTGACATCACAGTGCTCTGACTGATGATGTATGTCTTCCCTTTGGGAGTCAAATGCCCGTTTGAAATTAATGAGTCTCTTTTACCCAAACTACTTTTGAATTTTGTCAGCTCTGTCTTAAGAAGTGTTTAGACTTGCCTGGCTCTTGTCAGGACAGAGATCTTAGTTATTTGACAAATTTACATAAAACTGTAGAGGGAGAGTAACCCAATCAATCTGATCTTTGTGACTCCCTCCCCACCACAAGGAGTAGGAGGTAGGAGGAGTAGGGAGTACTTTCCAAGGTCACAGAAGAGCAGGATATAACTTAATGAGTCTTTTGAAGAATTAAATAGAAACTGTTAGTCTGAAAAAGCATTCACCATCTTTATACCCTTTTCCATTTTCCCAGGGTCAATGCAGGCACATGAATTTTTTTATTCCCATGACTTTCCAAATTTTAAGAACAGTGGAATCCTTTTTATGTTTTTTTTAGGTGAAATCTTCAATGATTCCCATATATAAAACAGGTAACAGCAGAGTTGCTGTAGGTGAAGGGGGTGGAGGAGCCTGGAGAACTTTCCACATAATGCTCCTCCCCTTCCCCCTCAGCTCCTCACCCTGCACCCCAGCCGCTGCAGGGCTCTGAGGAATTTAGTGTGAAAACCCCTGCTCTATCCCACTTATTCATTCTGACATTTGCTCTAGGAGGTAGAGTTTACATGAAAAAGGGTATAAAGAAACATTTTTAAAGCATGATCTGTTTTCTCTTAATAGTGAATTACACTAGACTTCCCTTGATTACTGTTCAAAATGGCATGACTTCTTCAGGATACTACAAAGAGCAACAAAACACAATGGTTCTTCCCCTCCATTAGTTATTCTTATGTTACATGTATTACTCTTCCTACCAAGAGGGGAAAATTGGTCCCTTTGCTTCAGCTCTGATTATCGCTCTACTTTCAATCTTGGTGGTGGGAGTGGGCACTGAATCATACAAACTATCTATCTATCTTAGAACCACATACAAGTGAAAACCAACCTAGGGCTATTTTTTGAAGCCTGATTCTAGCCTTTTTGGGGAACTGGAAATATAAAACTTTGAAATCACACACATTTAAAACTCAAGAGAAAACAAAAAGGTGTATATAAAGACATTCAATAATGAAAAAACAGATTTCCATGCTGTTATAGTTAGTTCAGTTGGTGAAAGAGAGAAGAGGAAGAAAGAAGGGCAGGGAAGGTGCGGGGGGAAGGGAGGGGAGAACAAGAGATGTGGAGCGGCCAGAGCTGGGGAGGGAAGGGGGGCTCCGAGGCTCCAGTGTTTGCTTCCACCTCTGGGAGCTCCATTCAGGGTCTCTTTCTGGGGCAGCCCTTACCTGCTTGTGAGCATCACTGCGTTCCTGCCCTGATGTGGCCTGAGCCTCGAGGAGCAACCCGCACCATGTCCGCAGCTCGGCATAGGCTCTTCTTTATCCCGTCAGGTCTTGGCTTGTGGTGAGGTCCCTTCGGGAAAATTCCCACATTTTCCTGAGAGTGCCTGTTCCGCATTTACTCTCTGCATTCAAGGAAAGCCATTGTGCTGTGGTGTTTTTACTCTTTTTGAGAAATGTCTTCCATAAATCAAGGAAAAGAGTAAAAATTAAAAATAATTCGCTCTTCCTTGGGGTTTTAATTTCCTTCCAAAAATTTTTTTGAGAAATTCTTTTTTTTCTTAAAAAATTAAGAACTCAGTCCCTGATGGAGAGGTGATTTTTTTTTTTTCCAGATTTTTATTCATATGATGACAGGGGTCAGAAAGACAAACATTTGAGTATACTTTCAATCAGCCAGGCATCTCAGCTATGAGTTCTATGTACAATCACTTAATCACTATAATAACCCTGTTGCATAATCTGAGGCTCAAAAACTTTGCTTATGTAACAAGTGGAGAGTCATACCTAGATCTGTCTCACTTCAAAGTTACAGGTCAGGTTACTTGTACTGACTTCAGAAATTACTGACCTTAAAGGTTGAATGATTAAAAAGCATTTTCCAGTGTTATTTCCTAATACTGGTTCCTACTACATACCTTGGACATCTAGAACAAGTCATGAACCCCTGCTTTAGTACTTTTGAACCAGTTCTCACTGCTTGCAATTCCCATCCTCCACAGAATTGCTCATTAAGACCCTAAAAGCCCATTACAAATCCACCTGTTTACTTATGTAAGCCATGATAGGATTGGCCTTTGCTCTTAAAGGTCTTTCCAGTTCAAAGGTTTAGTGGTTCTGTAACTGAAAATATGAGCCAAGGAGTGTTATTCTCTACTGCAAATAGTTAACTGTAGTCGCAAAGAGTAGAAAAACTTGTTTCTTAAGATTTTTACTTCAATACCTAAAATATGTTTAAACACCAATATAAGGAATGAGACAGATGATAATATATTATTTCATGTTTATTTTGATCTTTGTTTATATCATCCCTACCAGTTTTTGAACCTCTTTAGTTACTATCCTGTTTAGTTGGTAAGATATCTAAGGCATTAAAGTAATATTCACATTTAAAATAACTTCATAATTGAAGGAACTAAATTATTCATGATTTCCAGTCACACTTGTTCAGATCTACAGTGATCATATAATAGGAAACATTTGTATAGTACTTACTAAGTGTTAGACACCTGTCTAAATGTTTTACCTATATTAACTACAATGAGGTATTACCTCACACCAGTCAGAATGGCAATCATCAAAAAATCTACAAACAATAAATGCTGGAGAGGGTGTGGAGAAAAGGGAACCCTCTTGCACTGTTGGTGGGAATGTAAATTGATACAGCCACTATGGAGAACAGTATGGAGGTTCCTCAAAAAACTAAAAATAGAACTACCATATGACCCAGCAATCCCACTCCTGGGCATATATACCCAGAGAAAACCATAATTCAAAACGATACATGCACCCCAGTGTTCATTGCAGCACTATTTACAATAGTCAGGACATAGAAGCAACCTAAATGTCCATCAACAGATGAATGGAAAAAGAAGATGTGGTACATATATACAATGGAATATTACTCAGCCATGAAAAGGAATGAAATAGTGCCTTTTGCAGAGAGATGGATAGACCTAGAGACTGTCATGCAGGGTGAAGTAAGTCAGAAAGGGAAAAAAAAATATCGTATAATATTGCTTATATGTGGAATCTAGAAAAATGGTACAGATGAACTTATTTGCAAAGCAGAAATAGAGTCACAGTTGTAGAGAACAAACTTATGGATACCAAGGGGGGAAGGGGGGTGGGATGAATTGGGAGATTGGGATTGACATATATACACTACTATGTATAAAGTAGATAACTAATGAGAACCTATTGTATAGCACAGGGAACTCTACTCAGTGCTCTGTGGTGACCTAAATGGGAAGGAAATCTAAAAAAGAGCTAGACGTATGTATATGTTGTATATGTATAACTGATTCACTTTGCTGTACAGCAGAAACTAACACAACATTGTAGAGCAACTATACTCCAATAAACATTAAAAAAAAAAAATCTCACACCGCTACTGTGAGGATATGTTAATATAGAGAAGTGATTTTCTTAGGATACTGTTTCCTAAACTTTAGTCATTTCTGTACCTCTTTCATGACTTTGCTATGCCTGCAGACCATCTGTGATATTTTTCCTCAATATAATTCTAAGTAATAAAATTGGTGAGATCACAAGTTTAATGTAATATTATATTTTTTAAAATAAATAGATAGCAATGAAAATATTTGGAATATGGCAATTAAAATTATCTCACCAGTGGTAAAAATGTTCCACCGTTTGGGAAATACCATTTATTCTAGGAAATGGTCTGCTTCTGGCTTATGACTCTGAACGTAAACTTAGGGTCTGATACAGTTATCCACAGTGCATCAAAGAGAAAAGAAATGAGAATGCTGGTGGGCCAGGAGGTTGACAGGTGCCTATAGGCCCCAGGATAAAGCTTATTAAAATCTTGGAAGTTTTTCAATAAAAATAAAATGTATATGTATTTATCATATATATGTATTAAATTAATATCCCAGTTTTGAATGATGAAGTTATTGTAGGCTTGTTGCACAAAAGATGACTATCCACAGGGCCATCATTTAGTTAGTTTCCTTGTTCGTTTCAGCGAGTCATTCTAAGCAGCAGTGCATTTTCCTGAAGGTGGTGTGGTGCTGCCCTCATTGTCCTGTATTTTTATTCCATAAATAAACAGGGTTTCTGTGATTGAAAAAAATGATGCTACGTAATAACACTCTCAATCAAATGACCACCTTTGTGGTTTCTCAGGAAAAAGATGAAATAAGGTTATATTATTACTTTATATTTTTCTGTTTCCCATAGAATTTCCTTTTCAGATTCCAGGGCAAATAGAACAAAGGATCAGTTTTTATAATTCATTTTTTTTCCAAGAGTATGTTCTGATGTCTCATTATTTGGAGATAGCCGTGAAAGGAAGGATCAGGAAAATAGAAAGGCATAGTTAATTGTGTAATTCAAAATAATAGCAATTTTTTCCATTTATGTGTCTTTTTTGATCCATTTTTTTTTTCTGAGAAAGATTGAATGGAATAATTTTCTCTTTTTTGTCTCTTTTTCAAAACTCATTGATGCCACACAATGCACGTTACATAATAATCACATTTATCACGACTTTTGGGAAGCAGGGTTTCAAGTAAACATGCTGTACAAAATATTTTATGAAAATTTTGATTCTCATGTTTGAGGATAATAAAAGGATTCCTTTGTTTCTTAGAAAAGAAATCCTGAAAACAAATGAACAAATGGACTTGGTGCATGGACACCTAGCCGAGCCTGTGTCTGAGAAGAATGACATGCCTTCAGCATGAAGTCGCTACAAGAAAAGGACATGTAATTAAGGAGGGAAAAAAAATCAGAAGCTGGAGCCATTAAAGAGACTGTGATATGAGGAAAACATTATACAGGAGATGTGACCAAAGATCTCAGATCTGAGAGCTGAAAGGGAATGAAACTAGTTAAAATTCCACTGCTCATTCGCTCCATGGGAGAAATAACATTACTGTTGGATGTCACTTGCCACTTCATTTTTGGAAACAATTAAAAGATGCAAATATTTATGAATTGCTGTGTATGTTGTAATCCTATTCAAAACAAACAGTGCCTTGTACCTTAGATTCTCAATGCTGGTTAGTGTTGGGATTCAGGGGTTAAAGCAAACCATTCAAAATGAGTTCACTACTGATACTCAGACAAAGGGATGCAACTCCGAGAGCGTGTTCTGTTTCCCTGCAAGCTGTTGCCTATGCCAAATGAGTATTTTAAAAACCATTCAAATTAAGTTGAAAATTTGTAATTATATTTTCTCTTTTAATTGTAACTTATGCAAATGTTATATTCCAGCTGTACAAATAATTTTCGCTTCAGACTACAACATCCACATTAAATCTAGCACGTAATGCCCTGATACAAGATTCTTCCCAAGCTTGCAGATTTAGAAGGCTGGGGCTGTTAGTTATGGCTTCTATTGCTGTTACTCTGCAGTTAAGTATAGATCGCAGAGTGGCAATAGAGAAGGGAGACACCTTTGCTATAATTTGCTGGAGACGATGAATAA
The DNA here is from genome assembly GCF_028564815.1 of Eubalaena glacialis. Taxonomy (NCBI): domain Eukaryota; kingdom Metazoa; phylum Chordata; class Mammalia; order Artiodactyla; family Balaenidae; genus Eubalaena; species Eubalaena glacialis. Next base: position 110,850,103 of record NC_083718.1, on the reverse strand, counting down.
AACAGGTAGAAAGAAAAGAGAAATGCAAACAAACAAAAAAGGCACAAAGTCTAGGAAACCTGGGTGTTTGGTAAAGTGGATATTCTATCCTTGCTGTAATTGATGAATCCAGCTTGCAGTGCATTAGTTACAGGAAGAGGCTGCCTGTGACTCATTTGTTAATTGTCATGTGTTTTAAACCACTTAGTGAAAACAGAAATTGAGTATTTTCCATTTTCAATAAAAATTTCACTTGGGGAAATCATGTACAAAACCATTACAATTTTTAATCAAGAGTGAAAGAAGCATGGATTATTTTAAATACACACACACACATACACACACAAGGGAGGACACATATGTGAGAAATAAAAAAGAAGGAAAAAAAACACCAAATACAGCATGTTGTTTTGATTATTGAAGTGTTTCTTTACATAAATTTGGAAAGGTTTTCATGTTGATAGTTTTTGGAAGGCAAATGTGGGGAACCTTGATTTACTTCAATCCAGTTGACTGCTGATTAGCTTTTTGTGTTTAACAGTGTCTGGAAGCAATGGAAGATTTGAAAGAAGAAAGTTTATGCCACATCCTCAAGTAACTCACAACCTCAATGATAAACAAGGTGAACTTATGGAATAAGATGGACTATAATAAATGTCATGTGTGTGTTTATAGATCTAGCAGAGAGTTCAACACTTCATTTTTCAATGGGACAAACAGATCCAGTGTGACAGTGATTTACTCAAGTTCACACATCTAATAGTGGTGAAAACATGTTTCAAACCTAGGAGGTCTAACTTCTTGTCCTTTTTGTTTTTTCCATCATGAAGGCATCTGTCGATTGAGAGCTGCAATAAATAGAAAGAATCTATTTATTAAACGTGGGTCCTTCCTATGCTTGCCCATGAAATGAACTTCAACTCAGCTGGAAAATTGTATGGGTTTTTTTTTAATACTTTCCTGGCCCCTGGATAGAGATTGGAAAGTTTTGTTGATCTCAAATTAGCTCCAATTAGTTAAGATTAAACTTTAAACAATGGAAAATCCAAGACAAAGATCCCATAGCCCTGAAAAGTGTGCTGTAAATCCATATACTTTAGGTCAAAGAGCAAATGATTAAAAGTTCAGACTGATTCTTGTAGTAAAAGGGCAGTGCAAAGAAATGCTAAAAAATAATGGCCCTGGACAGAAACCCTGGTGCTGGGTGAGTCATCAGCCTGGGAATGCTCATGGCCTGAGCCTCATTTATTTACTGCTTTTGCCACAGTCTGTTACATAAGCAGCTGTGACTATGACTATACCCTCTTTACTCGTACAGAAGCTTGGGGACCAATGTCTGGCAAAAAGGATTGATGATGGTGGGGTTGGTGTGCTGGTCTGTGTGCAATGATTTTCTACAGGTGAATATGGGGATGCATATTTCTTTGAACACTGATTCATCCATTCACCAGTTCATATATTTATTTACTCATTCATCAGGCATTTACTGGGCACTTACCATATGCCAGGCAATACTGTGTTTAACACTGGGAATACAGATTGACAAAGTCAAAATTAAATAATTAATTGAATGAATATCCATTGTCTACGTATAAGTCTGATGGAACCAGGAATTCTTTTTTTTATAAATTTATTTTTTTAAAATTTATTGGCTGCGTTGGGTCTTGTTGCTGCGCGCGGGCTTTCTCTAGTTGCAGCGAGCTGGGGCTACTCTTCGTTGCAGTGCGCAGGCTTCTCATTGCGGTGGCTTCTTTTGTTGAGGAGCATGGGCTCTAAGCATGCAGACTTCAGTAGTTGTGGTACATGGACTTAGTTGCTCTGTGGCATGTGGGATCTTCCCAGACCACGGCTCGAACACATGTCCCCTGCATTGGCAGGCGGATTCTTAACCACTGCACCACCAGGGAAGTCCCAGGAATTCTTGACTTCTGATCTCATCCCTCATCCAGAAAGTCAACTGTGCTGCCATGTCCAAAGCCATGTTAGTTTCCTTGGATCTCGCAGCGTCTCTCATTTAGCCAAAGTGAGTGTAGATTCACAGATGCAGACTCTTCCTCCTCTGTATCTTACCAGAATGGCAGCTTTCAAGCCTATACCACTAAAGGGATCCAGCGTCTTCCATAGTAGGATTGTGGTTTAAAGCATGGACTTTGGAGTTAGATGTGTATGGTTCGTATCCTGCCTGGCTCCACTACTCCCTAGATGAGTGTCCTATTACATATTTAGTTTCCTCATCAGTAAAATGAGTGTCATCTGGAAATGTTGCAGTGAGGATTAAATTTAAATAAATAAATGCTTGACAATAAGACCAGGCACATGGTGGCTACTTTTGCGCTACTTTAGTAACACTTTGCTAAAATTTGCTCTTCTCTCAATACCCGTTTCCATTTGCAAGTGATGCCTCTTGTCTGCCATGTATTAGCCCGGTGTGCCCATGACATTTTGAGCAGTAATTTAGGCATCTGGAGTTTGCAAGAATCCTCTGGCTCCCTGTGATTACTTTGATATGCTGCTAATTGTTTGATTTTCTAGTGGTAACCATGGGTAGGGCTACTGAGCTCATCTGTGGAAACTTTCTGGAGGACGTCCTGAGGTGCAGCCTGGTAGAAAGCCAGGCCAGGCTGGCTTCCCTCCACTGCAGCAGAATGGTTTCTGGGATGTAAATTGCGTCAGAGTTCCTTGGTATTTTCTCCTGGTCCCCTCCCCCCACCTTCATTATCTACTTTCATGTTTCCCTCCCTACCTCCTCTTTCCATCTAGTCTTGAGACATTTACAAATATACATTAACTCCACAGTTCCTGACTAGGGCATTATCTTTATTAATGTTTGCAATTTGTGTGGATTATAGATCTCTTCATGACCTCTGCAATGCCTCAGGATATGCCACTGCCATTTATTTGTGTAGTCTTCTACTTTGATGAAATGCAGATAAATTGAAAAATCTACCGAGGATCATTGTCCTCGGGATATCGGGAAACAAGCACTTCCACGGTTAATTGTGTGTGTGTTTTTAATCGTAGCCTAATAAATTGGCATTTCTTTTTTATTCCTTTAGATTGGCTCTCAGAAAAATCTCAGAATATTAACATTTTTGCTTCACATGTGGTCAACTGCTCATCCTCAGAGTGCATGCCAGGCAGAGCAACAAAATCAGCAAAATCAGGTGGAGGAGGATGAGATTTGTTTTGTAATTTAGAAGTAGGAGAAATTGTTTCCTTCCAGCCTTGGAACCATATTAGGCACGTGAGGTAAGGAAAATCCACACACAAAGTGATAGAGTTCTAGTGGACTAGGCTTCACAACATAATATTTTCCCATCTTGCTGACTTTTTTCTGGGCAAGAGGTCTCCATCCAGAGCTTCTCGGTCTTTAGGGCACAGAGGAAACATTGGGATGCCTATCAAAATGCTGATTCCCAGGTGCCACCATCCAGGGATTCTGATTCACTAGATGAATTGGAGCCTGGCGTCTTGCATTTAAAACCATCGCGATGCATGGAGTCTGCTTTGGTTTCTACTCTTGGCTCTGCCTATTTTTCCGGGCTTGGCTAAGAAAGCTGGTGCAAGAGGAGGTGCCTGGCAAAAACAGATGGAGCTGTGTCAGAGCTTTTTATTCAGAGCTCACAGTACTGCCTAACACACAGTGCCAGCAGTTTGTTGCTGAGGGAGACACCTATGATTCCATTAATTATTTAGGGATCCAAAGTAGCCATCATTAATGAATCTGAATGTATTACAATGATCCTAATCAGAGTAACAGATGCAAAATGACAATACGATACACACAATTTTCCCCCAGCGAGTTACACACTATTAAGGTCTGTTGCAGTCAATGAATCCAGATGCTTCCTCACTCTGACTGACCATGAAAGATCCTGGTTTCATTACATGAAAGAAAATAAGTTCATTCTGTCATCTTGCAGAGGTAAAGCGGGATCCAGTTCAGCAGCTGGTAAGGCATCATAAGTTGGTTTGCAATAATCCTGCTTCCATTTCAGGATTGACTGAGTGGAAGAATTCTGTTGCAACTGGGCTTATCATTCCCTTTACATTATTTTTATGCTTTCCCAGATGAGATGGTTTACTCTTGCTCAGAAAGCCTCAGTGTGTGTATAAAACTAAGCACGTTTTATACACACACTGAGTGAGAAGAAAGCGAACTGTTTTTATAGAGGGTAAATTCATTAAAATCAGAGTAACAAAACCAAAGTCAACCACGATAAAATGGGAGGCATAAAGCTTCTCAAGAGTGTCTCCCTAATAATGTCATCAGACTTCTGGTATGCATGAGGCTGTGCATGACAGCATTTGCCCTTTTCGTGTCCTAGGGATCATACAAAAGGAAAAAAAGAAAAGGAAGAATCTCTGCCATTTTCAGAAAAACCAGCAGACAAATATAAACCACAGACTCTGTAACACCTGTAAGAACTGCCAAGAAAAGCTGAACCTGTGCAGCAGCTGCAGAGGAGGAAACAAAAAGAAGTAGCACAGAGAGTGCAAAGAGTCAGGGATGGCAGATCACAGCAAGTGCCCGTGAAAATACCATCCTGAAGAGGAAGGGTGCACTTGAAGTGCTAAAGTGAACACAGTTGCCCAGGAATTCAGGTTAGCAGGGCTGGTGCAGGACTGTGCCTTTCCTGGTTTGGCGCCAAGAAGTACAGTAACCAGCTGAACCAAGAATCCGAAGATGAGCTATATTTGCAGGGAACAATCGAAATCGTGGGGCAGCAGAGGAGAATATAGCCTGGAAGGCCACCCTGGCCACTCCCCAGGCAGAGAACTGCTTGAAAATAGCTGGTTTGGGAAAGTGCAACTCATCTAATGATGACAAGTTGAAAAAAGAAGGCATTGATAGAAAGATCCTATTGGAAAAAAATGTGGGAAGAAGAAGCAAAGCTACCCGGTAGATGGAGAACACTCCCAAGCAGATGAAAATCTCATCCTGACAATTTGCTATGAATTAAAATAAAAGTATACTCGATGAAGCAATTACCTTGATGAATGAAGACCACAAAGAAAAAATTGAAGAACACAGAGGAAAAGTGGGGGGGTAAATGGAAAATATAAAAGATGAGCTGAAATGCAGGGAATAATCACAGAATGAAGACACAATTGGAAGAAACGTGAGGAAAAGAGCCACAATAAAAACAGTGATGGAAATAATGGACATAAAAGACAAGAAAAGGACATCCTGGATACATACAATTGAGTTCTAGGAGAAAAACATAAAGAATGAAAGAAAACCCAAACATTTAAAGATGCAATTCAGGGAAACTCGCTGATTATAAAATGTGACTCTACAAACTGAAAAAACTGTGTATCAGGGAATATTGACCCAGCTCATCATAACCAGAAATCTCACCAGAAATATCCTGGTGAGATTGAACTCTAAAAATGAAGGAAGAATACTTCCGGCAGTAGAAGGCTGAAGTACAATGACTTAGAGAAGGAAAAATATCAGGCTGACCTCATACTCATATCCACAGCCACATTCAACACCAGGAGCCGGAGGGGCAGTACCTCTCAGATTCTCAGGGAAAGAAAGTGTGAAGCAAGGATGTTATATCCACCTCAACAGCGTGCGGAAAAATCTCAGGGATGACTGTTGCCACGAGCCTTTATTGAATAAACTACTCATGGGATAAGTTCTGCCAATCAAGCGATGGCTGGCATGTCTGGGGCAAAAGTACTGGCAGTGAACTATTTTTTTTCTTTCTGAAACTGAAATTTTTTATTAGGAAAAATTTCAAAGTAAACAAAAGTAGAGAGAATAGTATAATGAACTCCCATGTACCCACTACCCAGCTTCAACAGTTATCGTGGCCAATCTTGTCTCATCTATACCCCTAATCATTTTCTCCCTATCCTCCAATTGGGAAATAATCCATTATGTCATTTCATCCATAAAAATTTTAGTAGTATCTCTAAAACAAAAGAGATGTAAGGAATATTTAAAAAATACAACCCCAGTACCATTATCACACCAAAAAATAAATGACAGTAATTCTTTAATGCCATCAAATATCTAGTGTTCATATTTTGTGATTATCTCATAGATTTTTAAAAATAAATTTTAAAAATAATTGATTTGTTCAAATTGAGCTCCAAATAGGGGTTATACATTGCAGTTGATATGTCTTTGAGATCCTTTTCATATACATGTTTTTTTTCCTCTATTTTCAAAACTTTTATTTTTAATTGCAGTAAAATACACATAACATAAAATGTACAATCTTAACCAATATTTTTAAGTGTACAGTTCACTAGTGTTAAGTGTGTTCACATTGTTGTACAACCAATCTCAAACTCTTTTCATCTTGCAGAACTAAAACTCTATACCCATTAAACAGCTCTCCATTTCTTTTTCCCTCATCCCTTGGCAACTACCATTCTACTTTGTATGAATTTGACTATTCTAGATATCCTGTTTAAGTGGAATTGTACAGTATTTGTCTTTTTGTGACTGGCTTATTTCACTGAGCATAGTAATTTTTTTGACCTTTAAATGGTTTGTTAAGCTTTATTGTAATAGACTAAATTTTTGGTTTCATAGAGTCAGTGATACTAAATTGGCTATTGGGTTTAGTGGCTTCTTGCATCAGCTCCTGCAACTGTCCAATTTGTTCAGCACCAAAGTCATTATGTTTTTCTTCTGGGAGGATGGTTCCAAAACATGCTTTTTCAGTTGAATTTTGTGTTTTCTTTAGCTTGTTGCCATAGCACTGTGGCATATACCTCCCTTTCCTGCAAGAAGCACTGAGCCTTGTCAGAACCAAAGGTCTTGTGTCTCCTAAATTCATCCTTCACATACTCCTTGCCTAGGGCTTTCATGTCCAGGGGAAGAACCCCGTGCAGCAACAAGGTGCCCGATTAAGGCCGGGGAAAAAAAAAAACGACCTGGCCTAGCATAGCGCAGGCGTGGACCATAGACTGCACCTGTGCAAAGGTTCATCCATGTCATAGTATGTGTCAGAATTTCCTTCCTTTTTAAGTCTGAATAATAAAGGCATACCTTGTCTTATTCTGCTTCGCAGATACTGCATTTCTTACAGATTGAAGGTTTGTGACAACCGTGCGCTGAGCGAGCCTATGGGAGCCATTTTCCCAACAGCATTTGCTCGCTTCATATCTTTGTGTGACTTTTCATCATTATTATTATATTTGTTATGGTGATCTGTGATCAGTGATTTTTGATATTACTTATTGTAATTGTTTTGGCATTTTTTAGCAATAAAGTATTTTTAGATTAAGGTAAGTACATTATTTTTTAGACGTATGTTATTGCATACTTCGTAGATTACATTATGGTGTAAACATAACTTTATATACACTGGGAAACAAAAATTTCTTGTGCCTCGCTTACTGTGAGGATATTCATTTCATTGCAGTGGTCTAGAACCGAACCTGCAACGTCTCCGAGGTATGTCTATATTTCATTGTATGTATATGCCACATTTTGTTTACCCATTCATCCATTGATGAGCATTTGGGTTACGTCCACCTTTTGGCTATTGTGAATAAAGCTGCTATGAACGTGGATATACAAATATCTCTAAGAGATGTGGCTTTCAATTCTTTGGGGATATACCCAGAAGAGAAATTGCTGGATCATGTGGTAGTTATCTTTTTAATTTTGGGGGGACCAGCCACACTGTTTTCCACAGTGGCTTCACCATTTTACATTCCCACCAACAGTGCAACAAGGGTTCCAAATTCTCTGCATTCTCACCAGCACTTGCTATTTTCTGTTTTTTTGATAGTAGCCATCCTAATGTGTGTGAGGTGGTATCTCATGTGGTTTTGATTTGCATTTCCTTAGTGATTAGTAACGTTGAGCATCTTTTCATGTGTATCTTGAAAATTGACCATCTGTATGTCTTTTTGGAGAATGTCTATCTAAATTCCCTGCCCATTTTAAAATTGAGCTTTTGTTGTTGTTTAGTTATTTAGTTGCTGTTGTTTAGGAGTTCTCTATATATCTGGATATCAACTCATTATCATATATGTGATGTGCAAATATTTTCTCTTATTCCAGTGGTTATCTTTTTACATTATTATGTCTTTGATGCATTGTTTTAAATTTTGATATAGTCCAATTTATCTGTTGTATCCAATACAATAAATTATTGCCAAACCCAGTGTTGCTAAGCTTTTCCCCTATGTTTCCTTTTAAGAGTTTTATAGTTTTAGCTTTTACATTTAGGTCTTGATTCATTTTGAGTTAATTTTTGTATGTGGTACAATGTAAGGGTCCTACTTCATTCTTTTGTGATAGTGAGTTTAAATGTATTTAAACATACATACTTACCTGTATATGTGTAAAGGTCTGTGTGTATATGTATATACACACAAACATACATTATATTTATGTATGTATATATGTGTGTGTTTGAATTTTATATGAGCAGAGTTCAGAGTTGGTGATAGATTAATGTACTTAGGTTATCTTCTACCATATGTATATATACTAATTGTTTGAATATCTCTGGTTTTCACAACATTCATATAACCAAGGAAACTAAAGTGCAGACTAGTTGCAAAATTTGCCTAATTTCTGTCTCCTATGCTTATATATTTTTTTCCTCCTGGATAATAGTGTGCTGGAGCTAGCTCGTACCAAGTTGTGAGAGTCAGTTATTTTTTTTTAATTGTTAGCTATTATTCAACATTGAGTATATGCACTTCAAATTAAATATGATGGTAAGTACTCAAAACTCATCATTTTATAAGAATTTGACTGCAATTCACTATTATCTGTACCCTGAAGGTTATTTACATCTATCGTATCTATACGTGTGTACCTTTTCCTAATTACAAGTTTGGTATTATTGCGGTAGTAGCTTGAAAACCAATGGGAATATTTTCACCAAGGACATCAGCAAAGTCTACAAATCAGGGTGTGGTTTATTATTTTGATAACTGTACAGATTTAAGAATGTGCTGAAGAAAATGTTAATAAAGCAGATTAAATGTAAAACTGTATCATGTCTGTAGCCCTTACGTCATGAATAGCACAAATAAATGGAGGAAATATTCTTCCAGTATTTGAAATTTATTATTAAATTAGCAAAGAAGTTCCTCACTGTTACCAATAAATGAATGAAGTTCCCACATAGGTCTTCACTGTTTCACTTTTTCATTACTCATTCTTGCAGTGAATTTGAAAAATATGGAACAGTGCAAGCACAATAAAAATTATTTGTAATAAAAAAAAATTTAAAAAATTACAATGGAGCCAAGACTAAGACAATTGTGGAAATTAGGATGAGAGAACAGAATGCAAGTATTATATGCATGACTATGCAGGAGTGACACAACTAACTACAGTGCAGAAAAGAAGGGGGCAAAGAAGGTAAGCGGTGGAATAAGTTTGCTGAATCCTCATGGGTCGTGACTGACAAACGATTTCATATAAAGCTGCCAAATGAAGTAATAAAAGTGAAATGCTTATTTAGCACTACAGAGATAAAAATTAGAAAGATAATAATATACCACTGGGTGGCGGAGGAGAGAGAGAGAAAGAGTGGTATGAAGAGGAGGAAGAAGAGGAGAGCGAGAAGGAGGAAGAAACTAATAGCTACTATTTAAAAATAGAAGACTGAGAGTATTTTATAAAGTTATAATTATAGATGTAACTCATGGAATAAAAACAAACTTTTCTGAAGAGCAGAATAACCACGCACACATAAACACACACCATCTTTCTTTCTCTCAAAGTTGACCACATGGTGAAAAACTACACTAAACTTAAACAGAGAAAATAAAAAATAATATAAAATAATACAACTGAACTGAAATCCAACATATCTGTCATATTAAAATTATAAATGAGTTTGGCTCAACTATCAACTGAGAAAGATTTTTAGATTGGAGTATAAAGAAAAACCTAACACTCTGCTGTATTTAAAAGAGACAAAGTAAAATGATTCAGAAAGGTTGAAAATAACATGATAAGCAAAAGAGGCAAATTCAAACAAAAGAAATTAAGGGTTACAATCTAAATATCAGACAAAGATGAATTCAGGACAGAAAGTGTAAAATGAGACAAAGAAAGGTATTTACATTTGTTCTGGTTATCTACTGCTTCATAACTAACTGTACCAAACAGTGGTATAAAATAACCATTTTATCAAATTCTCAGATTCTGTGAGAATTTAGACAGAGTGTAGCAGAAGTGGCTTGTCTCTGCTTCAAACTATCTGGGACCTCATCTAAATGGCTGAGAATGAGAACCATTTGGGAGATTCTTCATTCACATGGCTGGTGCATGGAATGGAATGACTGAATGCTGGGTTCAGCTGGACTGTTAACCAGAGCCCTTATGTATGATTTCTCCATGCTGCCTGGGCTTCCTCACAGCACGGTGGTTTCAGGATCATCAGACTTCTTACAATGGCAATCCAAGGGCAGATGTTCCCAGGGAGCAAGGAGAGAGCTGCCTGGCCTATTATGAGCTAGCCTTGGAGGCGCAGTATCATTTCTGCTATCCACCCTGATCCTAGAAGGAGGCAGGGACCTCACTTCTTTAGGGAAAGGGAGTAGAAGAATTTATGGCCATGTTTTTAATATGCCACAGTGTTAAAGGATCCAAATTATAGTCTAAAAAAGTAGTTATTGATATCTCTGTACTCAATAGGAATAGATGAATATTTCCTTAACATGATTAGGTATATCAGGCTCAGTGGAAAAGCCGAATTAAATTGAATGGCAAACAGTACAGGCATTCCTTTTAGAGATAGGAAAATGGTAAAGATGTGCATTATCGCTGATACTATTTAATGTTATTTGAGAGATAGTAGGAAAGCACACAAATTCTGTAACTTCTACTTGATTCTCATCTCGATGGCTGACAAAAGAGGAAAAAACCCTCTGTACCTTCTTTTTGATTTTATAGTATTTTTGAAGCCAGCAAAATTCCAAAGTTGTTAGTAGCTTTTACATATGATAATAAATTGCTAACTTAGTCATTACACTATAGTGGATAAGAACACTTAGATAGTGAAGTAAATGTGACCCAGCAAATTACTTAACTGCTCTGATCTCATTTTTTTCATCCATGAGCATAGTAACACCTACCTCATTAAGTTGGTGTTAATAATTAGCAAGGGTTTTGACCCATGATAAGAATGAAATAAATGTTAGCTAATATTATTATTATTTCAAAATATATCTTGATAAAATGGTGGAGTTTTTATTTGGGGGGTGGAGGGCAAAGTTTGGAACCTTACCAAAAGTATCACGTAGAAATTTTGCTTATTAATATGGACTAGTCTTTTTTTTTTTTTTTGAGAAATGTCTATTTAAATCTTCACTTTTCTATTCTTTTTTTGTCATTTTCTTCTTTGGAGATTTTATTGTCTTATAGTCTCAACTCCTGGAACAGTAGAAGATTCTCTACAAGGAATCAGCCTCTCTCTTTAATATAAAACTATAAACCCTCCAAGTTAGAGGCAGAAAGAAGAACTTTAAAAGATAGAGTAGCCATATATGTATGCCTGACTCTTCTGGCTCCTCTTTTCCTGTTTTGCTTCTCTTAAGGATTCTCTAAATGTTTTCTTCTTCTTTAATCATACCTATACCTGGGTTTTTCCACTATAGGGGACATTTTCAAGAAAAGATATTTGAAAAATTCCAATAAGAAACAAAAAAAAATTGTAGAAACTTTATATGGCACAAGAACAGTTAATTTTAAAAAGATAGATTTCCAAATTTGACAATTATATGAAAGAAATATAGTCTTACTTAGGATAGCTAGCCTTGGTTGAGATGATGTGGATTGTCACCAATGCAGTGAGTATGGGAATAGTGAAGTAAGGATGGATTTGTGAGATATTTATTGGAGGTGGGGCTGTGATTCATTGGCTAGGCCAATGAAGGCCAGGAAGGAGCTGAAGACGACTCCAAGGTGACTCACTTGGGCAACTGAGTGAATGGGGATGATATTAATCAAAATGAAGGATGTAGTAAAAGGAACTCATGTTGTAGGGAGGGTAATGAGTTTGATTTGGGACATTTTGAGTTTAAGCTACTAGTAGGATGTTTGGAAATATGAGTATAGGGACCATATTATTGGGTTGGCCAAAAAGTTCATTTGGGTTTTTCATTAATATTGCACAGGAAACCCGAACGAACTTTTTGGCCAGCCCAATATTAAAAGGTGTCTTGGCATTTTTTCCTCATTGAGAGTAGAATAAGACCTCATCCATCTTCTTGGCTTTAACTATTGTCTTCATGACTGTGATTCCTATGGCCATGATTAGTGCTGTTCAGCCAATACTTTGGATTCTGCTTCCCAGCCACATCATAGGATTGTCCTTGCTGCCTTTTTGAAGTTAGATGTGACCGCATGGTTTGCTTTGCTAATGAAACATGGGAAATGACATGTGTAACTTCAATGTGGCAGCTTAAGAGACAATAAAATATGTTCCATGTTCCCTCCTCAGTGTCATAGTGATTGTGAAAGTACTTTTCCAGGCAGAGCCAGGGGCCCTAGTGAGTATGACACAGAACACCTGAACTTGCACGGTTTTGAGAAATAAACCTTTGTGATTTTAGGCTAGGTGTTTGTTACCACACCATCACCTGCTATTCTAACTGATATAATTCCTAAAACTTTATCTCTTGCCCTCTCCTCTACATAGTGATCATAAAAACACTAAATTTTCAGGACAGCACTGATTTTGGGTAATTTTATTATTTAAAAAGGGTCAGTTACTGGATGTAAAACTAAATGTGATTTGCTTTTTTATATACCTTTATAAGATCTCAGAACAATGGCTTTAAAACTCTTCAACCATGATATATAGTAAGAAATAACTTTACACTGGGACCCAGTAGACACATAAATTAGGAAAACCTCATGAAATAATATTTAGTGTTACCGTAGGTGAAGGATGATCGTTTATTCTATTTAATCTTATTTCACTTAAAAGTAATTATTATAAGCCACTAATTGGATGTTATGATTCAATAATGGGTCTTAACCTACAGTTTGCAAAACCGTAACTTAGGGTGTGAGCTTTGGGGTTGGAATGCCTACGTTTAGTCCTGGCTCCTCCACCTACTACTTCTATGTAACATTCAGTAAGATGTGTAATCACCGAGTCTGCTACCTCTTCTATAAAGTGGAATACTAATTCCTACCTAATTTCCTATTTTGTAATTGAATAATGAGATTGAAAATAATTGGATTGAATATTAATCTAAAATTAATTTATATTTATATGTAGGCTCTCTCTCTATATATATATATTTGTATTTATTTTTATTTTTTTGGTTGGGAAGATAAGACCTGGCATAACTGAAAGATCAGAGGATCTAACTTTTCAGGAGCTGTGGTGGAACAGATACATCATTCACTGATGTATCAAAGCTCCCTGGCCTATCTGTCCCCATGGCCCTGTGACCTCCCCACCACAGCCTCACCTGGAACATTCTTTCTACGCAAGCTCCCTATGGGTGTGAGGCTTGGACACGGGGACCCTATGCATGATGGGAACAGAATTTGTAGTGCATTTGGGAGCAGTCTGCTCTTATTATCATATTATATTGTTTCTCAGCCTTCTTCTTGCCGGTCTGAGTGACTTTGTTATGGAAGAGCACCGCCTTGCCTCAGTACCCAGTTCACATGATTAACCCTGATACCAGTCAACATCGCGTGTGCTCTTACTGATGGCCTGTTGTCTTGTCTTCCCAAATGATTATAAGCTTGTAGCGGTTGCTCAATAAATATTTATTGATGGAGTCTACCTATAATACACTTTACCCTTTTGGTTTTCCTGGACATCTATTAATCTTTCAGTTCTCTGCTTAAAAATCACTTCCCTTGTGTGCTCCTATCCTGAATGCCCAAGGTATCCCTTTGTTTTCTCATTTTAATATTTCCAACTTAATACTTTCTAAGCAGTTATGAAATTTCTTATATAATTGTTTGTCTTTCCTGCTACAGTATGAGCTCTGAGAGGGCAGGAACTGTTCTGACTGGTTGTAACCTAGGACCATTCACAGTACTTTTTAAAAAAGAGCATTTCGGTATGCCTTTTTAGACCAGACATCACGCACCTGAATGTTTGTACGAACCAGACAGCTCACATAGGTGAGTCAAGCCAGCCAGCTGAGATCTGGGGAAGTCGAGATTGCAGGCCTTAATAAGGGGGCAGCTGCTACTTAGCCTCAATAGGACATTACCCAAAGGAAGTGCATTGCTAAAGCTTCTGGGTTTTTTTTTTTTTTTCTTTAATTTGAAATCTCCTGGATTTTAAATACTGACAACTAAAGCTTTTTTTTAAATTAAAAAAACCTATAGCCTGCTAGTTAACAATCTTTATTCTAGACTATATATATAAATATATGCATATATTTATAAATATATATATTTATAATCTGATTTTTTTCACTTATTTGTGAGCTTCTTTCTCAGTCAATTTTACATATATTTTCCAGTTCCCTTATCTGTTAGATGAGGATAACAAGATATTATTTCACAGGATTGTTATGAAGATTAAATGAAATTGTACATGAAAGCACAGAGAGCAAAGCTAGGCCCACAGCAGGTGATCCATGAATGGAGTCCCTCTTCCCTCTCTCTTGTTTAACCTTCATGTCAGAGAATCAGTAGCCCTAGAAATGGCTAAAGAGAGTGTGTTCCCTAGAATGCTTTGTGAGGTGTTAATAGATATGGGGAGGGGCTTCTGGGCAAATAAATCTGGAGATTATGACTTAAACCAGTTTAAGCATATATCTTTACAAAAGACTTCTTAGAGACTTTAATATGCTAATATGCCTTGTGACTCTTCAAAAAGGGGATAAAGATGCAATATTTCTAAAATTTAATTGACCTGAATGAGTATCTCATAAAGCACACTTTGGAAAATGCCTGAATCCTAATGCCTGAATCCACTGAACTCTGGTTTTAAGGTCTCCTTGGAAGCAGTGGTCAGAGCCCAGGAAACAAGTTCCTGCCATGAGGGCCTGCGTTTCCATGCTGTCTACCTCATCAGCCCACATGGGGCTGGTACTAGTAGCTGTACAGGGTAAGAAATCTAGGGCAACTTCATTGATCCTGCAATGCTTTAGTAGCAAAGCCATAAACAAATGCACCCACTGAACAGCAATAAGTTGATCCTTGCTAACAAAACGACCCCTCTTGCTAGCACTGATTTTTATCTTTAACTAGCTATTCTCCCAGAAGAACCAAAAGAGGCAATTTTATTTCTGTTGATTCCATTCTTGAGATCGTTATGTTGATTATGTGTATTCTCTTTTCTTGTGTAGATGTTTGAAATTTCCCTAGGAAACATTTTCTTCTGCCTAAGATTGCATAGAACATCATTTTAACACACAGTAAATGTTGCTGGGTACAAAAATGCATGCATTACCACGTATTTTTGCAAAGTAAGAGATTTATATCTTTGTAATTATTTTCAATGTGTGTTTATTGATTTTTATAATACAGGGATATTAACTTGAAAGGGAACAAATTACATACAACAAATTAAGCACTTGCATGGATTAGAAAATCGAGGTAGTGCACTCAAGGCATGACTAATACGAGAGTGCTGCACGTTAGAACTGTGTGGTTTTACATCACATCTGGGAGATTTTCATCCAGCCACTTGTCTGAAAGAATGTTTAATTGAAATGCAGGTGCGGGATGACATGCATTTGTAGAATTGTAGGATTTTAGAGAAGGGAACCTTATACGAGGAAACCAAGGACCAAAAGAATTAAGAATCGTAGTCAAGGTCATTGAACTTTAGTGGCATGGCCAGGGCTAGAACCTTGCTTCCTAGACACCAGTCCAGACACCAGTCGGTTGACTTCGCAACCACATCCAGTGTCTTTCTGAGTTCCAGTGCCACTATCAGCTTTGCGTCCTTGGGCAAGTAACTCTTTTCTCATTCATAAAGTAAGAACGACTCCAAACTGATGCGATAATGCGCATGGGCACATCATTGGGTTTGGCGCTAATTAACGCTCTCTAAATAACACTTCATTCATTCATTTGAAATGTATTTATTCAGTCCCTCCTAAGTCTCAGGCACTTATTTCTTTGAGAACGGATTCTTCCTTCCAGTACATATATTTACTTTAAGTTTTAACATAATTTATATGGCATATTTTTAAGTCTGTAGGCGTAATGCTTCACAACTGAATTAAAACAAACAAATCCCCCTCCACAAAGCTGGCGCTGCAGGACCGTCAGGGCAGGCGGGCGGCGGGCACAGACGCGCGCCCCCTGGCGGGCTCCTTGTGGGGGGGCACCGCCGGATCGCACTTCCGGACTTCCGCTCCCAGGGGGCGCTGCGGGCTGGAGACCCGGTCGCGCGGAGGCTCCTGGGTACGGGCATGGCTGGCGGTGGAAGCGGCGGGCCCGGGTACGCGGGCGGCACCGGGCTCCTAGGGAGCGGATTGGCTCGGAGGGGGCGGTGGGTGGCGGCCCAGCCGGGTGAGCGGGTGGGTGGAGGGAGGGTTGCGGGCCGGAGGGGTGTGGAGAGGGGTTGTCCCAGGGGCGTGGGCTTTGGGCCGGGGTGTCCTCTCCGGGCTCCATTAGCAGGCCCTTCTGAGATCCACCTGGGGAACTCCCTCCTCCTCCTTCCCCCGCGCCACAGGGTGTGCGGCTTGAAGTAAGAGTCTGAGAACGCTTGGCAGTTGTCGTGTCACAGTATGATTATGGTGTATTGGGGCTGAGAGGGCGGGAGTTAATGCTTTGCTCAGCATAACATTAAAAATGCCCCACAATTTTTGTAAAAAACAACCCCCCCCCCACACACACAGGGATAAAATCAGTAATCCCCAAACTCTAAAATCCAGTGACTTGTAGTATGATCCTGGAGCTCGTTGGACTGAAGTGGCTATGTGGATGAACTTCTTATTGTTATTACCATGACCACCCCCTGATGTCGGTTTTTTAAAAAATTAATTAATTAATTAATTAATTTTTGGCTGTGTTGGGTCTTCGTTTCTGTGCGAGGGCTTTCTCTAGTTGCGGCAAGTGGGGGCCATCGCGGTGCGCGGGCCTGTCACTATCGCGGCCTCTCTTGTTGCGGAGCACAGGCTCCAGACGCGCAGGCTCAGTAGTTGCGGCTCACGGGCCTAGTTGCTCCGCGGCATGTGGGACCTTCCCAGACCAGGGCTTGAACCCATGTTCCCTGCATTGGCAGGCAGATTCTCAACCATTGCGCCACCAGGAAAGCCTCTGATGTCGCTTTTTAAAAGGGCAGTGATAAGTGATGCTCACTGTCTTGAGTAATGGATCAAAAGCTCCAGGAAGGTGGCAATGCAGCTAGTCCAGTGGGGCAGAGCTTACAAATGATGGAGTAGCTGAAAGGGTTTGGGCATCTCCTGCTTGTCCTGCATCACAGTCAAATTCTTTTGATTTGTTTTCTTCCCAGTACAGTGACCTTGTTTGATTTATATATGAGGCTTTTGGGAAAGATGATTTCAAAATGGGTTATGATAATTCGTCAGGATCCTGGGAAGATTCAGTTCGTCGTGCCCATACCCTGGTTCTGCTTCTCTCTAGATGTTGGAGTTGAAATTTGCAGGAATAGAAAGCATAGTGAGTAGCGATCATGTATCATTTGTTGATCAGGGCTGGACACTTCCTCCAAAGATGTCTTTAGATATGCCAGTAGTTTTTAAGAACTTGAAAGTGGGGTTGGAAGGAGTAGGGTAATAAACAGTAATAGATTTATTTGAACATCCTCTTCAGCAGGACCTGATGTGTCCTTTAGTCTTCTAGTGTGACAGGTGGTTCGTGACATATCTTGGCTAGCTCTGGGCAGGGGAAGGTCTGCTCTAGGACTGCAAGAGTCCTTGGAATTGCCTTATCGTTTCAGATTAAGAACTGGCGGTTTTTGAGCAGAACACATCTTCTCTTTAGGGGAAAGTCATCTCTATATCTCTGTGGTGCTTTCTTGTATCTTTCCTTTTGGTTGGTTGTCCTTGGTTCTAAATGTTACAGAAATAGTTGGTTCCTAGAATATATTTTTTAAAAAGTTGTTTTGAATGAGTGTCAACTTTTCTAAGAAGTTGGATAGATTTATTCAATTCCTATTTGGAAACCCTGGCATTACAATGAAGTTTTCCACTTTCATGTAGAATCCAATAATTATACATTGGTACTTGCTGTCATCTGACCCTTGTGTATCTCTCTCTCTCCCTTTGTAAAAATTTCTAAATTTAATTATATTGCCTCAAATCTTAAATATTATGTTGGTAAATGTGATGTCTTTTACAGGATAGTCCCCAACTTACAGGCAATTTCTTCCCTGTAAGTTTATTTTTCAAAAAAATTGCTTATTTGGAACTCATAAAGCACTTTTCCCAAAGACATATTATGAACGGGTTAGTTTCCCACACAACTCTTTTCATCCATAATGCGCCTGAAATGTTGTATATTTATATTGAAAAGTAAAGAGAAAAAAATTGCTAAAATAGCAAATAAGACTAAATATGTGAAGACTGAAAAAGAAACCAATATTTATTTATAATATATTAATTGCTAGATGTTGGGAAAAACAATTTTAATTAGCAGAGAATTTTTAAAACTTTAGGGGAACACTTGAAGGGGTTTTCAGGATCATTAAAAGGGTTTGTTATATGGGTTCTTTAATACATCAGATTTTGTCTTTCTGTTCTTTTATACAGGTGTATGGTAACATTATTCTTATATATATGATCTCAGCTATTACCAGGGCAATTCTTTGGCTTTATATATAAGTTTAAGATAGGGGGTATGACAAGACTGAGTGAAAGAATTGCTGTTGAGCACTGCTGAGGATATACATCAAATGTTAGAAATGGGGCTGCTATGGACTCAATTGTGCACCCCCATCCAAATTCGTATGTTGAAGCCCCAACCTCCAATGTGATGGTATTTAGAGATGGGACCTTTTGGAGATAATTAGATTTAGATGAGGTCATGAGGCTGGGGCCCTCATGATGGGATTAGTGCCATTATAAGAAGATGAAGCGACTCCAGAGCTGTCTCCTCCATGTGAGGACAAAGTGAGAAGGGAGCTATCTGAAAACCAGGAAGAGGACCCTCACCTGAAACTGAATTGTCCAGCACCTTGACCTTGGACTTCCCAGCTTCCAGATCTGTGAGAAATAAATGTCTGTTGTGTAAGCCACTCAATCTGTGCTGTTTTGTTACAGCAGCATGAGGAGACTAATACAGGGGCCAATTTATGGATTTCTGTGATCTTTTTCACAGGTGAAAAATATGGATTGTAGCCTGGCTCCACGGTTGAGTTTTCATCATATGGTAAAAGGGAAGGACAAGTGTACTATGAAGTTGAAGGCAGGAGAGAGACAATGATTTAGATATCAAATTTGGAGTCCAAGCTACGGGGGAGGGAAAGAGTCAAGAAGAGCTCGTCTTGGGAGGGCGTGGAGTTTTGAGAGAACTGGAGGCTGGTTATTGGATGTTCATGTCTGGGAGAGCACAGTATTGAGCAGGTTAAGGCTGTTATTGCATAGCATTGTGAGTAAATGTGGCTTTACTGTGATATTCAGATTTGGAATTTGAAGCTTTATGTGGTTTTTTTTCCTAAGTAATACCCAAGGATTTTCAATTTCTTTATTTTTTACATTAGAACATTATGACATATTTTTTAAGACCTCATAATTGGACACTGTTCTTTGGTTTCATGGTATTTACAAGCTTTGGTTCCTCTCTCTGAATAATTTTCATGTTTGGTGCATCACAGAGTCTTGTGCAATCATCTAATAAACTAGCTTAATTAATTTAATAAACTAGCCTATTTGTATTAAAAGAAAAAAAAGTCAAAGACAGGGAATATTTATTGTGGTCAAATGCAAATATGTTGGATTTAGGGGAAGATGTTGCTGAAACACATCCCTCCCACAACTCCACTCTAATTTTGAAAGGGAGTGGATGTGGATGGGTGTTCAGACTTTTTCTCAACATTTTACAGATGTTTCCAAATGTCCTTTTGCTGCTGTAACACAGGAATGCTTTTCTCCATTTATCTCCTGAGGTTCCTTTAAGGATCAAGTGAGATAATGCTCCTGTAAGCACCTTGTAAACGGTCAGGTTCTATGCATGTGTTAATTCTTCTCTGCCTTGTACTTAGATACAATAGCTGTACTCAAAGAAATGCATTGAGGGCAACTTCCAGGACCACGAGTTACAACTTTGCACTCTTCCCTGCTGCACTCTTGGGCTTACTTCTTAGTGAATGCTAAATGCATGTGGCAGGATCCTGACCCCAAATCATTACAATGGATAGACCGTGTGCGCAGAGCTTAAACTATATGTGTGCTTGCTGCAACATGATGGATATAACTGCTTGCTGAGAATTTGATTTATTTTCCAATAGTTTAGCATCCCTCTGCTTTTATCTGATATGACCATTTTACAAGCATGTGTACCAAGCATGGCTTCAAAATTGCAGCTTATGAAATACAGAAAATGGAACAATTGCCATGCATAGCAGAAATCTTCCTGTTCAGTCTGTGTGCTCTATATTTTAAAGTAAGATGGCCTGCTGAATGGTGATGGGGGCTTGCCTTGGGTTTCATCATTTTTTCCCCTACAGGTGAAAGGAAATGCAAGACTTTCTTCTTCATTTTCAACTTCATATTGTTAATTGGTTTTTCACAGGCTGGTTTGTGGTGATGGGTTTTTGCCTTATCATTTGTTGGCATAATAAAAATGACATGATGATGGGGAAGAGAGTAGTTCCCCTTTAGGATGGAACAGAGCAGCTGATACTAGTGATGAAAACATAGCAGGCTCATGGGGATGCCTCCCCCTTTCCCATTTCATCTCAACTCAAATCTCTATTTTTTCAGTAATACACTTGCTCGCTGAGAAATGCCCATCAGAAACTCACTGCTATTGTGTACATGCATATGTTTGTGTGTAGAATAGACTGGCTAGTCGACAGTCTGTGTCGCTTATGTACCAGCATAGGAACACAGTTCTTAGAATGACAGCTTGCTTCCTTGGTGGGTATATTTATTTTAGCATTCTTACCTGAAATATCTCTCCTTCCCCCTGGTCAAAATTGACTCTGGGTTGTGAGTAATTGACATCTAAGAACAGAGCAAATCGAGGGCTGGTTTGACTCTGATAACACCCCTACTCTGCTGGGGGTTTCCTTTAGCTCGGCTGTGTGGAAGGGATTGCTGGGCAGTGTGGAACCTTGATTGTCATCATTCCAAGCAGACTTAGGCAGAAGCCAAGTGTGACAGACCTGGGAAACTTGTGCTGGCATAGCTGAGAGAAAGCATGTTTTTTTTTTTTTCTTTACTAATTAATTAATTTTTGGCTGCGTTGGGTCTTCGTTGCTGTGCATGGGCTTCCTCTAGTTGCAGCGAGTGGGGGCTACTCTTCGTTGCGGTGTGAGGCCTTCTCATTGCGGTGGCTTGTCTTCATTGCAGAACACGGGCTTTAGGCGCCTGGGCTTCAGTAGTTGTGGCATGAGGGTTCAGTAGTTGTGGCGCACGGGCTTAGTTGCTCCGCGGCATGTGAGATCTTCCCGGACCAGGGATCAAACCCGTGTCCCCTGCATTGGCAGGTGGATTCTTAACCACTGCGCCACCAGGGAATTCCAAGAGAAAGCATGTTAGTGGGCAGTGCAGAGAAGATACGGTGATGAAATGTGCACCTGTTCATCGAGTGTATCCGGGATGGGGTGTCAGTCATCTGGGACCTTCACCTGGGCTAAGCATTCACCACTGTGTTAAAATGCTTGCTGAAAACTCAGCTTCAGACCTTATGAATAACTACTGCATGTTCATAGTTCAACAGCATCCTGTCAACTTATGTTCCTTACATGCCTTGGCATTCCTGAAGGTTTCCATTTTGGGGATACTCTGCATTATATGTCTCTTTCCATTGATCCACTGTTTATCTTGGATAATTGATTGTTTGATTATTTTAAGTAAGTTAAGTCCATACAAACAGAGAATTTAGCAATTAACCTCAGAAAAGCGGATGTTTTTCTATCTCTTCTTGATAATAGTTCCTTAAGTGACTTTCCATATAGGATGAATACCTAAAATGTAGTGAGCATTTACTATATTTCAGGTACTGTGCTAAGCACTTTACATGGTCCTCATGACACTCCTATGAAGTAGATGCAATAATGATCTCCATTTTATCGAAGGGAAACTAAAGTATAGAGAGGCTAAGTGACCTGTCTAAGGTCACACAGCTGCCGGTGGTAGAGAGGGATTTAAATCCAAGCATTTCGATCCTGGAGTCTGAGTTCTTACCCTCTACTCGATGTTCCTTGGCTTGGTACTTATCAGGCACAACAAATATTTTTCAAGTGCTTCCAATGTACTAGATTCTGATTTAAGTGTTAGAGTTATAGCTAAAATAGGTAAAGTATCTCATGGAACCTTCATTCTAGTGATATGGAAGAGGTCAGACATCATCAAACAAGCAAAAAAAAAAAAAAAAAAGATGGTTTTAAATAGGAATAAGAAAGTATAAAGAACCAGGATCAGGTACTTTAGTGACTGGTGGGAAACAGAAAGAGTAGGTCGGGTGGTTAGAGAAGGTCTCTCTCAGGAGATGGTATTTGAACTTGGACCTTAATAAGAAGGAGCCAGACACGGAAATTTTGTGGGAAGAAAGAGCTAACTGCAAAGGCAGAGGCCATGAGTGGGGATATGTGTGCTGTGTTCAAAGACCACAAAGCAGGTCACCGTGCCAGTGTGCGGAGTAGAGGGGAAGTGACGAGAGCCGAGAGCCGGGGGATGCGTGGGAGCAAATCACACAGGGCTTTGTGGCATAGAAGTGTCTTCAGGAAGGACATGAAAGTGTCCCATCTCTCCTGCCTCCATATGTGGCGCTTTGCACTTGACACGACGCTTAACTGCTTGTGGTTCCCCAGACCCCATGCAGTGTCACTCCTCTGTGCCTGGGCCTTTGCTTCTCCTGCCTGGAACATCCTTTCCCAACGTTGGTACCTGGCCAACTTTTATTCCTTCTTTGAGACTCAGCCCAGGGGTCATTTCCTGTGGTAGAACTTCTCAAATTGTCTGCTTGGACCCAATTTTTGCCCCTCCACTGGACTTCCCTTGGCCCCTGTCTGAATACTTAGCATGCCTTTATAATTTTTCATTTGTATGCTACCCTGAAAGACCACGAGCTACTTGAGAGCAAGAAGTGTGTGGTGCTCATCCTTGTATCCCCAGTGCCCAGGCCCGCGTGCACCTTATAGAAGGTAATATATGTGTGTTGAACTCACCCAAAGGCAGATTAAACTAAAGAATAAGAATATGCCAGGGCAAACGAAAGCATAGCAAATTCAGCAGAACTTGGAGTTCCCAGACTTGGGTGTTAGATATGTTTGTTATTCTTCTATCCATGCTCCATTCTAAGGGTTGGTTGGGGTTTCCTACCTTCTTCATAACAACAGATAGTCTATTAATAATACTAATCATTTGGCTAATACAACATCTGCATTATCTCATTTAATTCTCACGATAACCCATGGGAAAGGTGCTCTTGTTTTTACATTTGACTACTGAGGAAACTACAGTTTAAAGAGATTTGGTAATTTCCCCAAGGACACACAGCCATTTAGAGGTGGAGCTGGGGTTCAAGCTGAGGTTTGACTTCCAAGCCCATGCTGTTGACTGTGATGTGATGGTAGCCATTCTAGACAAAAGCTGATTCAGTTAGTGTTTTCATCATCCACAGCCTGATGGCCCTGGAGTTCCCTAAGATCACCTGGAGGGTTCATGTGGAGGCAGCTGTGTTCAACAGCAGCCATCAGAGAACCCTGAAGGGCAAAGGATTTTGGTCCCCTGGCCACCCCTTCCCTGCAGCCAGATCACCATCCTCCTGATTTTCCACACTCTCCGGAATGCCTCCCTTCCCCTTGCCTCCCCAAAGTCCCCTTCCTCCTCCAAGGCTTTGCTCACTTGTGAATTGAACTTCATATGATTAATGAATAGAGATAATGATAATAGCAACAATTAAAAAGAAGCGGAAATTTATGGAATTCTTACTACATACAAGATATTATCTTGTTTAATTCTGCAATACTTTGGGAGGTTGGTAGTATGATTATCTCTGTGTTACAGAGGTGGAAAAAGTAAGCAGAGGTAGTATGATTATCTCTGTGTTACAGAGGTTATGGAGTAGGAATAAAGGACTACATATGCTGCAGGGTTTTTCCCCCCTCCCCTCCTCCTCTCCCTCCCTCCCTCCCTCCCTCCCTCCTTCCCTCCTTCCCTCTCTTCTTCCCTCCCTACCTTCCTTTTCTCTCTCTTTTTCTGCTGAGCACCACTGCCCTTTTCTTCAGCTAATAGTTCTCTGATGGCATTCTGGAATTATCTTTTCCACATTGGGTGCAGCCTTGGTGGGAAAGCTAATCTAGAGGTCTTCCACCCCTCCCCCCCCATACTACCACCCCCCTGTAGCCGGGTAGTGACATGTGACCCAATCAGGGCCAATCAGTGTTTCTCTTGAGACACTAAACTTGAGCAGAAGAGCACCTGGATTGAAAAGCAGCTGGAGATGATTCACCCAAGCTGTGCCCTGTCAGGATATCAATTTGCTGCTGCTGCCTTGATCCCTGGAGCAACCTTTATTCTTGCCCCTTCTGCATCCATTTTTTAGCTACTCTTTCAATTCTGTGAGCTGCTTTTCTATAAATCCTCTTTCTGGTTAAGCAAGCCAGAGCAAATTTCAATAGCTTATAATGAAAGAATCCTATCAGATGTAACTAATGACACTGACACTCATCCCATATTGTGTGACACCTTCCTGGATCACTTTGAGGATCCCTAAAATAACTCTTCCTTCATCGACTGCCTAAGGTTCCTAGAATAGTCACCATAATTGTCAATTCTATTTTTCTATCAATTTAGGTTTTGGATCTCTTAATAACCATTCAACACGTACATAATTGGAACCATATCTTTCGGTTCTTTTTTATCCAATACAGTTGTGGACATGGGGGCCATCCCCCACCGAGTGTGTGGGACCTAAAGTCATCTTTAAGGAGATGTAACATCTGGGGCAAATTGCAGTGTTTGTTTCTGCCTCCTTCAATTTTATACAGTGAGGAATCTGGATTATCAGTTGATTTTTGATCTTTGCTCTGGTGCTGCTGACTTTGTTTTGACATGACTGGTTTCAGGTGTTTATTCTATAGTTCTGAATTTAAAATTCTGTTAGTTATTGGTATAGCTGAACTTGCCTGTGGTCTTGTTGATTGACCCACCATCAATAAAGAGGGGATTTACTTTAAAAGAATGTTAGATAATCATCAAGGACAACTTGGAAGGGAAAAGAAAGTAGCAATAAAAAAGCTGTATTCTGCAGTCTCAGGATGAGCAAGGGTGGCTGGAAGAGGGAGAGTAGTCATTCCACTTGGTTTTCTAGGAAAGGTGGTAGGCTTCGGGCCTACCCGAAAGGTGATTGTGCTCCTCAACAAAGAATGTTCTTTCTCTTCTAACATTGTTCCCTTCCCCTCGTTACCGTCTGGTTCTGCGCATTGTCCAAAACCCTGAGTATGGGGCACTTGACAACTTCTAGGGTCAGCTGGAAATGAGCAAATGCTTGTTGGTGGGTTGATTGTTCACCTTCATTCATCTCCCTGTAGCGGTTTATTGTCTTTGTATGTCCAGTACCTGCTCACTCTTTTTCTGGTAACAACAACTTGATTTCATTTGGGAGCATTTCTCCATGATTCACAGTTTATGTGGTTCCGTCTATAACCTCACTGTCAGCTCCTGGGTGGGCACATGGTCTAGACATTTTACCCCCTCAAGTCATGGCAATGAAATACAGTCCTAAGATTTTCTTTGAAATTTTTGGGAAGAGACTCTCTTTCCAGTAGGTCTTATGAGATAACAGAAATGGACGTGGAGCTGCTGGCAGCCTTCTTGCCATGCAGTGGGGAGATGGGGGTAGAGAGAGGTAAGCACCTGAATCCAGCCTTGCCAGTCCAGAGCTACCCCAGGCTTTTCACTGACACAAACCAGTACATTTCCTTTTTGCCTTGAGCAGTTTGGTTTCTAACAGATGTACCCAGCACCGAGTTCTGACTAGCTCCAGGCTCACTGCACGCCACAGAATAGAGGGCCAGTAAATTGCGGAGACAGGGACACTCTCAGCCTCCAAAGTGCTTCTTGTAGTTTTCACTAGCCGGCTCTAGTGGAGAATAGTTAGAAAAGGGATATAATGACGTCTCTGTCAACTTGAACTAAAATAGGAAAGATCTGTGCGGGTGGTCAAGGTGAGAGCCCCTGCAGAAATGTCCCCATAGTGTGGGAGGAGCTTCACAGCTTGGATTATTACAGCAGAGGAAAACCTAGGTTGTCCACAACAGTTGTGTGAAAGAAAAGAAAAACATCCTTTTGCTCTTCTTCCCACTTCCTTCCTTTTTTTTATGTTGCAGATATTAACTGGGGAAACAAACTCTCGGAACAGATTTTTCCCACCAAACAGTAGGCATCAGAGTTACTGTAAGATCTGGTACTTTCATTTCGGGGGGCTAGGAATAAATGAGAACCAGCCTGGAAAAAAAGGTTGCCCCTTTTCAGTTATCACTAATAGTGCCTCCTGTCTTTCCTTGATAAAATCTCCCAGATCATGACTAAAGTCTGGACAAGCTTCCCTGGAACCAGGGTCACGGAGTCCATTAGAGTGAGTGCTCTGCAACATGGCATGATGTCATTTATTCTAAGGAATCAACTTGTCACAAGCCTAAATACTTTGCTGGTTAACTAGAGTGACAGACGATAGAACCCTTGTCTGTAGCCACTTGATTTTCACTAGACTCACAGCATCAAAGAAGCAGAGCAAAGTTTGTCTGATTGAAGGTTGAGTCACATAGAGAGGGTCTAAAGACTAGATGAAAATGAAGATATAAACAAGAAAATGGAAATGCAGAGAAGGCTTGGTTTCGTGGTGTACAGAGCCAGACGCACTGACTGTGAGGTGAAATGGAGGATATCAGGGATGTTATTGGTGAGAAGATAATGGAGAAGGTGGAAAAGCTCCAGGGAAATAAGACTTGACTTGCTTTCAGAACTCCTTTGGTGCTGAGAGTTGATTGGCTACAGTCAGTCTAAAACCTTGGTGATGTTTAAAATGAACTGCATTTGTGGCTTTCTTAGGGGAAAGAGAAACAGGAGAGCACACTTGATTCTTTGGAGTTGCCTTAGGAAACTGCATTATATATTTAAAGTGGAATGATGTTTAGATTTGGAAATAAGGCAGAAGCAAGTGGGGTGTTCCATATGCCATGATTTCCCTTCACTTATTAACTCTCTACACTTCTGCCTATTACCTTTGCCCTTTTTTTTTCAGACATGATGTGTACAGGTTTGCATAAGTTTGTATTAACTGGGGTGCTATGATTCAAAATTAGTGGATTTTTTGGGTCCATTTGAGTTTCTGTAGGTTCTTGCTTTAGGTGGAGGAGTGTAGTTCTAAAGTGGCAACAAAGCACTGTGTGTGGAGGACCTGCTTCCATTCACCACTTCATGGAACTAGATGATGTATGGAATTAGAATGGATTTTGTGGTTGGGATGAACTGAATCTCAATATTGATTTCACCTATACTCATGATAACTTGGACAAATGACTGTCTCTCAGAGTCTCGGTTTCCTCATCTGAAAGGCAGGGATAATAATACTTTTCTTCCAGGAGTGTTTTGAAGATTAAATGAGGTGATGTATGTGTAACTTGAGTGTCCCCAACAAGGCTGCCATCTCATAGATACGGTTATGTGAATGGTGGCCCCTGGAGTTGTGCAATGAGACAGTCTGGTCGCTACCCCCTCCAATAATCTGAGACCTACCTCAACTTTAAGGTAAATGTAAAACAACTTGAGCTACAATCCCTTGGATTGATGCAAGCCCCATACCTTTCTCAAATTTCCAAGGATTCTCTGAGGGTGTGGTGGAGGGGACTCTCATTTGCCTGGTTGTCTCTTGCTTTCAACTCTGGTTTCTGCTAAGACCTTGTTTGCCATCTTGTTTTCCATAGATGCTGTTGCAGATGTAGCCCCTCATTTTTCAGTCTTTAAAGGCAATATCAGAAGGTTGCTTTTACTGCAGACTCAGACAATGGAGAAGAGCTATAACATGGAATTAAAAAACATTTAAGATGAAATATTTATTTTTACTGTTCTTAAACTCCCTGCCCATTCTGGCCCCAGGGGATTCTCATTTGCTGTCTTGCTTCTTCAACTCTGGCAGCCCCTCAGATCATTCACTCCCACAGTCTCTTCCATCTTCTCTCAGATCCTCATGTTTCCTGGTCCCCGAACCCCAGTCTGCACATCTGCCACTAGAAACAGAAACATTCTCTTAATTGATTATGTTGTGCATTTAACACTTCCGTTTCACACTAGGTTCTGGAGTCCACCTTTGTTGAATCTAAAAATGCACTTAGGAATCTATCTATCCTGACATAAATTCTGTCCCTCCCCTACTGTGTAAAAGTGCTATAGTAAGTTCTTTTATAAAACAATAATTGTTCCTCTTCTTGTTATGAGTGCAAAATACTAAATCTATAATAGGTGTTCAGCAAATCGGGAGCTAATTATAGAATGAAAACAATCATATTAACAATAAAAACAAGGCAGACATGGAGTTTGTCTCTGATCTATAGAGTATGTGGCTCCTATTCTTACACTGAGGGAAAGTTGCTGGTTTCTGGGGTTTGCAAAGAGGGGTTCACTTAACAATCAGGCACTGTCCCAGACACCTCAGTAAACAAATAAGTTCTCAAATAAACTGTTCACCTGGCTTGAGTTTGTGCCTTTGTGTGAGTTACTCATGGCACAGATAATAGCTAACTACAAATGATACAAGAGGGAAGAGATATTAACAAGTAAGGAAAACTCTGCAAGTATTCTGAATGAATCACAGATGTATAAAGACCAACTAAGTCTAGAATAGGTCTGAACGTGCTCTTTTTCCAAGGTGAACTCCATCCCCTCAGGTCTTTGGTCAAATTTGCCTTCTCAGTGAGGAGACCACGGTTTCTGACTTCGTAACCCCTTCCCCTGCAACATTTCCTCTTCCCCTTTTTCTTCTTTATTTTTCTTTAATGTGCTTATCACCGTTTGAAAAACTATATTTTTGTTTATGTTGCCCTTTGTTCTCGCTCTTCTCATACTAGAATATAAGTGCCACATGGGGTGTGATTTTAGTCTGTCATTCATTGCTGTGCCCCAGGGCCTAGCAGAGAGCCAGGTATGTTGTGGACTTTGTACATATTTGTTGAATGTTTATTGACTGACTGACTGAGGGACTGGATATGATAGCAATGTCCTATTCTCTTTTATGCTGGTTTATTTTTTTCAGAGAGCTTTCATGTACATCATCTTGCTTAACCTCCCACCAACTTGGGGGGCAGACAGGGAAGGCAGGCTGGCATGGTGATGTGAGCTCTCTGGGTCACCTAGCTTATAAGTTGTAAACCTGGGGGCTTGAGCCCTTCTCTTTTGACTCCAAATTCAATGTCCTCCCCACAACCTATACCAAGTCGCAGCAAACGAATGTTGTTTGCATAAAACCTAGCAAATACTTTGGGGTAGAAAGAGTGATGGAATGTTCTGGGCTAAGTATCCCACAGCATCTCTGTTGTCCCATTATCCTAGTCTGAAATGCTTGGATGAGAGGGTCTTGCCTGCCAAAGTGAGGACAGGTACCATATATTTTGTTATAGCACCACACCAGCTGCAGTCTCAAGTGCTGAGGTTCCGTGCCAGGTTTAACAAAACCAGACCAGACACACTGTAAGCCTTTCATGTGCAAGTCTTAACTTACCCAACCTCACTGGGGGGTCCCAAGGAAAAGAGCAGACCCCTGAGGGTGGAAGGACTTGGAGGCTCAGGTTCATGATAACAAAATCTCACATTTGTCAAGAGATTCACAGTCACCACATTTCTTTAACATTTACCATCAAATTTGATTTAAAACATTTCAAAAGGAAGTCTCTTGTTAAAAAGGTGACAGACATGAATTTATCTGCTTTACAGACGAGAAAAGCTGAGGACTGGACAGATTGTGCAATTAGTTTAATGTTAGACTATTCGTAAGGAACAGAATTGAATTTTTAGCTGAGGAGTTTTCAAGCTAAGATTGATGGGTTCTTTTTTTTTATTTAAAAAAATTTTTAATTTAAAAATTTTTTTGGCTGCGCTGGGTCTTCGCTTCGTTGCGGCGTGGGGGCTTCTCTAGTTGCAGCGCGTGGGCTCCAGAGTGCGTGGGCTCAGCAGTTGCAGTGCGCAGGTTCTCTAGTTGTGGCATGCGGGCTCCAGAGGGTGTGGCTCTCTAGTTGTGGCGTGCGGGCTTGGTTGCCCCGCAACATGTGGGATCTTAGTTTCCCGACCAGGGATAAAACCCATGTCCCTTGCATTGGAAGGCAGATTCTTAATCACTGGACCACCAGGGAAGTCCCTGACGGGTTCTTCTATTTATTACAGAGTGTTTCTCAAACTGTAGCATGAATGAGAATCGCATTAAGAGTTCAGATACCCTCAGACATTATGACTCAGTAGGTGTGGGGTGACATCTAAGACTGTGTATTTCTGACAAGCTCCCAGGTGATGCTGACACTGCTGGTCTGCTGGCTACGTGTTGAGTAGCACTGACATAGAGGTTCGAGTGGACTTTACTGCTCAAATTTGCATTGAATTTCCTATGCAATTGGGCTTCCCTCTAGCCACCTGCCCCATCCCTCATATTACGCATCTGACATCATTTCCTGCTACACACCCCTTGCTTATTCCACTCCAGCCACACTGGACTCCTTGCTGTTTTTTTGAGCACTCCATGCACACTCCCACCTCAGGGCCTTTGCATGTGCTTTCCCTTCTGCCTGGAATGTTTTTATTCGTAGGTAACCACATGGCTCACACCTTCTCTTTCTCAGCCTCTCAGATGTTACCTTTGCAGTGATGTCTTCTTGACCCACCCCTAGGGCTCTGTCTCTATTACTTTCTATAGTAGTATTTATCACCTTTTCAAATACCAGGTAATTACTTATTTAATTTGTTCATTGTCAGTCTACCCACTCTGGAGTGTAATCTGAGGATGGATCTCCACCTTTTCACTCCTGTATTTGCCAGCACGTAGGACAGTGCCAACCATAGAGCAGACTCAAAAAATAGTTGTTGAAGGAAAGGAGGGAAGGAGGGAGCTGAAACAAGGGCTCTGCCATCTTGTAAACCCAGATTTTCTTATAAAAAGGGGAAAATTTGTCTTTATTAGGTAAGAAAATAAGAATATATTTTAAAATCTTTAATATATTTACTTAAATTTGAGAAATTTAAAAATTGCAGAAACGCACAAGGAAATCACCGTCCACAATGAACAACTGTTGCCATTTTGTCAGATTTACTTCAGTACTTAGTACAATAAATAAACCACTACAAACAAAGCTCACATGCCTTTTGTCTGCCACGCCCTATCTTAGTCCCCTTCCCAGCTTCCCAGAAACAACCTCTATCATGAACGTTTTCTTTCGGTCAGTGGAAATAGATCTATCTCTATGTAGCAATGTGCATCTTAAAAATCTCACCTTGAGAAAAGGTTGCAGAATGAATTTTTACAGTACAATGTCTTTAACTGAAACACACCCCCAGAGGGCAGTGCTATATATTGTTCGTCCATTAAATAAAGACTTCTTTAAGTAGAAAAGAGCACTTGGGGAAAGTTTCAGAAAAATCAGTGATATTTAAGAATAACTCTCCATAAAGGAAATCTTTATAAAAGAGGAGGGAATAACGATCTAATACTGTTTAAGATAATGTCAATTTCATTTTACACATCCTCTTGAGTTTGTAAGGATTTTTAAAAACTTCATAGTGATAAAATCTAGAGAAATAGTAACAGAAGTAGATTTGATTTTACTCACTGAATAATTGTACAGTTGAAAGAAGCTCTTGGAATGAATTAGATACATGATTGATTAGTGATTAGTTTCATTCATTCTTGGTGTATGGTACTTGGGGATAAAGCTTTCCGTACTATGTTTGTTTGCAGAACTCTATTTAGCAAATCTTTGATCTTGGTGACTACATAAATTGGCAATTACACGCACTTTAAACAGAGGAATATTGTGTTGAATTAAATTGTACAGTGGTTTGGGTTGAACCTAGTTCATGCTAGCAAGTCTTTTGCTTACTAAATCTGTGCAATAGCTATAAAATCCTTATATTATCTGAAGAGTTTTATTCTTTTACAAAACAATCACATTATCAGATGGTTTCTCAGAGTATGAAAAGAATAAGATATTAAAATATATTTGAATCCTGAATCATATTTGATAGCACATGTTCTTTTCTCCTTGCTTAGTTTATGCGTAGGGCTCAGTCCTGAGCTGTGCCTCTCAGAGGTTCTGTCAAAGGACCCCTCATGTCAGAGGAAGGGGAAGGATGGCTCAAGGGCTCTGGGGCTTTGCTCAAAGCTGCCTCCTGCAGGCAGGAAATATTTTGAATGTTTGTGTTTTCTGAATTTCACAAGAGTTTGCATTTTATTCTGAAATATTTTCTTTTTTCTTTTTTTTTGGCTGTGCAGCATGTGGGATCTTCGTTCCCCAGCCAGGGATTGAACCCGTGCCCCCTGCAGTGGGAGTGTGGAGTCTTAACCACTGGACCGTCAGAGAAGCCCCCGAAATAGTTTCTTTAAAATACATATATTTAAATTTACTTTTAAGTTAAATTACTTCATTTTTTGATTCCAAAATCTTAAAGCAAAATTGATACTTCAAAGAAGATGAACCCTGTTTATTCTGGCATTTTATGACATTTTCCTAGGTCGATGGGAGTACAAGAGTGATAAACATAACTATAAGGTATTACATTAAATTTGTGGGAAAACTCTATTTTTTGGACATGGACAATAGCCAACATTTACTGAGTGTTGACCATGTATCAGGTACTGTTCAGTGTGCTGCTGTGGATTATTTTTTTTAGTTCTCACAACTCTCCTTTGAAGCTTTTATCATATCCATGTTCAGATTAAGAGTCCACAGTACTTGGAAGTTTGGAGACCACTACAGTAAAGAATTTCTCAGAAATTCTCATAATTAATATCAAATAAGTTCTGGAAATCCTGCATATTATACAACACTGGAGAGTCACTATGACAGTATAATCTAGGCCCTGAAAAGTGTTGCAGTGAAAAAAAAAAAAAAAAAAAAGCAAAATATTCCTCCCTTAATTTTGTTTAATAAAAAATTTCCTAAAATATTTTAATCACAGGGCCTCTTTCCCTCGCCTCTTCTTGCAGAACAGTTATTACTATCTCCCAGAAGTTATTTTCTTGGAGCAAACTCAGAGAATCAGCTGATATAGCCCCATGGCTCTGGCAAGGGACATGGGACTCTGTGGTTGGGGACAGGAATTCTCTATTCTGATGCTCTGAAAACTGAAGAAGCAGTTTGCTGGATCCTTGGCATAGCTCTTCGGAGAGAACTATAGTTAATTCCACTGTAGGGCCAAGGGTTCGATTGGGGCACTAAGATCCCACATGCCGTGCAGCCCGGCCAAAACAAAAACAAAAACAAACAAAAAACTGTTGAAGACCCTTGTGAGCAGCCCAGGCTACAGCAGCCCTGGGTCCCATCACCCAGGAGGGACATGGTCACCAGACTTAGCCCTTTCTTGGCTTAGTTCCTTCTTTCTTGGTTGGGATGTCCTTTTCTATTCAACCAAGAGTTAAACCAATATTTAACTGGTTCTTCAGCAGTCTGACTCAGGTGGGTGAGTTATCTCAGGGGACATGGCATCCCTCTGGTGTGGGGATTGCAGTAGGATTTTTGTTCTGAGGGTGAGGAAGAGTTTTGAGTTACCTCTCATGAATATTTGCAACCTTCCTGTGAAACTACGGGGGAACTTGAAATTATTTGAATGCATTGTTTTGCTTTAATAGATGAAAATGGAGTTACACCTAAATGCCTTTGTTAGTGTCACATGCTAAGTTGATGACCAAAGTGGAAGTGGACCTTCAGATTATTAACTTGGGGGGCACTGTCTGCCAGACTGTGCTAGCTAGCATGGAACCAAAGACCTTGATTTACAGTAATTGCACATTTCTAGACTTTTGTGTTTAAAATGTAGGAAAGTAATGATGCATTAACTTTGCATTACACGGTTAATCTTCTTGTTACTTTTGTGTGTGTGTGTGTGCATGTGTGTGTATGTGTGAGGGTTTTTCTTTTTTTTGAGTGAAAAAAGAAATCTGCATGTGTGTAATATGCTTGACTTGGGGGTTTCACACTGAGCTCATTCATTTGAATGACTCCATAATTACTCTGTCTATTAAGTGCTTTGAAGTTGTTATTTTGTTTTAATATCGAACATCCATGACATCTTCCAGCCAACAATCGGAAATTATTTACTGTCATGTATCAAAGTATTCTGAAGGTATTAACTTATTCTCCCCTCTCAGTGTTTAGGAAGATAAAGGAGTATGCTTATCTTCTTATGTATAGGGGAGCAAGCCCCAGGTAAAGGAAACAACTTGCCCAAGGGGCTCAGGGAGGGGACTGGCCAGTGCTTTGTAAGACCCAGGACGGAGTACCCTCTGTGATAGAACATGCCACATGAGAGTTCTCCGGCTTGTTGTACCTAAAAGGCTGTAACTTGAAGGAAGCCAGGGAAGACAGGGTAGAGAATCATCCAGAGACTCCCACCAACCTGCTGGAGTTTGGGTGGCTTCAGGCTGAACTGAAACCCCTCTATCCCCTGCATGAACAAGAGCATGTCTGGTCACCCTTTGAAAAAGAATGTAATGTTCGGGGGAGAGAAGGTTTTAGCCAGGATTGCCTTCAAAGTGTTGTGGAGCAGGGGAAGTTGCTCTGATGAGAATAAGATCTCCCACCCAAGGGGCAGACTATTCAAATTCCACCCAAGAGCTATACTCTTTAAATTTGAATCCAGCTTCTCTCGAGCTCTCTGACTTGGATACTCAAGAAATATCTGTAGATTTGTTCATTTCTTTGGGTTAAGTGATTGCCCTCTCGATTTGGCCTCTTTAAAATGCAGACTGCCTGGAGAGATAGCATATTAAGCTGTTAATATTTACACCTTAGAGGCAGTAGATTTATAACTTTCTTTTTATTCCCTGATGAGAGGGGCCTTTCAGGCAGCACAGGGGTGTTGAATTGATGCTTGCAGTGGGGTGTTGCAAATGGGGGAAGCATTTAGTCCCACCCCTGTTTTGGGCCTGGGAGTAGGAGTGCGGGTGGAATAAGTTGATTGGTTATGTGCACTGATGGTAAAGTTCGGTACTGGGACCCTGAGGTCTGCAACATGAGCTCGGGAGGTGTAAGGTGAGAGAAAGAACAAGAGCTAGGATGCTGTCTAGGCTGGGTCCTCTGAGAAGCGTATGCCAGGCTGGATTAGACAAACTAGAGATTTATTAGAGGAAACGCCTGTGAGAGAACACAAGGAGGGAGCTGGGAGACCTGTGAGATCACGATGCAGGTCTGACCCGAGTGAATGAGAGAAAGAAGGAAGGAAAGTTGGGTGGAAGAGTTTTAGGTTGATAAGGAGCCAAGGGTGCCCGTCAGTCCCCTGTTTTCCAGGAGTGGCCCCGTCTTAGTGTCCCTGCTGTGGTCCGTCCTTGTATGGGGGAGTAGGCGGTAGGGAGTGTGGCCTCTGTGTGAATGTGGTGAGGAAGTTCAGAGAGTGGCTATCGGGGCTGTCGCTCAGGCATGCACCTTGTCAGCAGAGATCTGAGGGGTGCATGGTCAGGCCATGGTGGTTCCTATAGTCAGGGGAGCCCACTTGGAGCTCTTTCTGGGTGTGGGCCACATGGTGGGGAGTGGAGCTGCTAGGGTTACAGTGGTGTCTGGAGTAGCCAAAGGAGGATGAAGGGAAAAACACAGATCTCTGAAGACGTACACATTCTACCATGTAGAATTAGGGTTATTGTGGGCTTGGTGGAAAGAACGTCAGTGCTTTACTACTGATCCGGTTTTTAGCTCTGCTGTTAACTGGCTGCTTGGCCTTGAGAAAGATACTTTGGATCGCTGAACCTCAATTTTCCTATCCGTAAAATGGGGGTGATAACACTCATCTTGCAGGATGCTGTGAGGGCAAAATGAGATGATGTCTTGTACTGTGCCTACCACAGAGCAGATATTCCATAAGGGGAAACGGTTTTGTGATTCTGTTTTAGGGTTGACTAGATTTTTTGTTTGCTCAATACCTTGGGTTTTAAAATGTGCTTACATATGCTTCTGAAATAACAAAAGCATGCTTTTAGACACATCAGTTGTCATATTTTAGAAGTTGACTCCCAATGTGACTGCGTTTGTGTGGTCGGGCCTGGCTGAGAACTCTAATATGTGATCAAATTTATTTTCTATTTCAGCATGCCTTAAGGATGATTTAGTTTGGGACCACATGGAAATTTAGCAGAAGCTATTCTACTTGGTGTCTGCTTTTTTCGGACACGTTCATGATGTCTTTCAACATGTCAGAATGACCAAGTCGTCCTTGGTAAGAGGAGTGGCATGGAGTGGCAAAAAAGCAGGAATCAAAAGGTAATGACAAGTCATTTGTGTAAAATGCTTCACAGTTTGTAATGTACCTTAGCAAAATTTGGGCTTCAGGGTATGGTAGGTAATAGCATTCCATTACCCAGATATAGAAACGGAAATACAGGCGGTCTCAACATGCATAAGAATATCCGTGTTATGCGTGCCTTGAAGGCCACATGAAGAAATTAGCAACTTGTTATGAATACCCTTCCAGGAGAGAGTCATTGTACTTTGCGGCACTTCAAGGGAGTAAGAGGCTTGAATCTTGGTGTGGGGATGGAAGATGACATTCTTTGTTTGGGGATAGTCACTGCACCTGATCCTTGGGCTGGTATATTCCCACAATTTGTTAGGAGGAAGCTAAAAAAGGTGATAATATGGAATACCACCTAACATGGTTTTAAGCAAATATGAAGCTCTTTTAAAGAGCTACTTCTTGGGAAATAAGGATAATGGCTATGCTAATCTTTTGCCCATTTACCGTCAACTTCATTTCCTGCCCTTCCAAACCCTGACCTACATTTTCCAGGCTCCTGTGCCTTTTAGCTTGAGAAGAGGTTTGGCCAATGGGAGACACAAGCAGAAGACTGGAGGGCAGGGAGAGAGAGAAACCAGTATTTTTCCCCTTTCTGCTTTGGGCAGCTTCTCTGGTGGCAGCTGGGTCTCCTCCGTGGCTCGGGTTCCCACTCAGCACACCCACCGTGGTTCTACCTTCTGCCGTGTTGTCCTGTCTCTTCCCTTCAAATTAGAGGTGGTAGCAGCTTCCTGTTGTGGCTTATCTCTGAATTCCCTCTCTATACCTCTCTGACTCCTCGTCTTTTCTATCATCTTCCATGTAATCAATTCCCTGTATTATATGTCCTTCAGTTGAAATACCTAGAGTAGTTTCTTCTTTCTAATTGGATCTTGGCTGATGCAGTACCTCGTGTTTATTAAGTTATTAACATGTACTAGACATTGATCTCAATTTTTAAAATTTTACTTCACTTAGTCCTTACAACTCATTCAACTCTGAGTAGGTATTAGGATCATTTGCCGCAATTTAAAGATGAGAAATGAGAAATCTGAAGCACTGAGGCATGAAGCAACCAGTTCAAGGTCAAATAACCAGTGCGGAGCTGTCCCGGGTTTAAACCCAGGTAGGTGCTCAGGTTGGCCATTTCACCACACCGCTTCTTTGCTGCAGCCTCAGGATGCTGCTTCCCACCTGCCACTCCAGGGCTTTGACCTGCCCTCTAGAGGTGACACAGACACACATAGAACTGTCTATTTCCTGCCTCGGTTTTAACTTAATTTTTCATTTCTGATTAAAAAAGTAATCTGAACTCATGGCAGAGATTTCAGAGAGAATAGAAAACAGAAGTAGAAAAAAAATCACACATAATAATACCTTCATCTAGGAATCATTATTAACATCTGGGTATTTTTTCTTTCAGTCTTTTTTCTCATGGGGAAAAATACCTTTGAAACTGTTTTTGCATAATTTAATTTTAAAGGAGAAAGCTGACTATGATT
Organism: Eubalaena glacialis; assembly: GCF_028564815.1. Lineage (NCBI taxonomy): Eukaryota > Metazoa > Chordata > Mammalia > Artiodactyla > Balaenidae > Eubalaena > Eubalaena glacialis. The sequence continues at coordinate 110,812,097 of NC_083718.1, read as the reverse complement.
ACAAGCATCTGAAAAGAGAAACTAATATATAATAGAAATGTTGTGTTCTATTGACTACATTGTCCTGAAAGTTTGCTCAAATGAGTCACTGTAGATACTTGACCAGGTAGACCTGTGGTTAAAGAGGAAGTATAAAATCAGCAAAACACAAGCTCTGTGCATACCCTGGAAATGTGTCTACTGAATCTTATTCAGTGTGTGTCAGACTCCTTACATTTCGATTTTCCCAGAAGATGACTTTGGGATGAAATATTGGAGCTCTTTCAACTGGAACAAAACATTCTCTATTTGTTATACCAATAATGCTTTAACTTCTTGCATTTTACTAGTGTTCTCCACTTGAGTTCTCCCTATCCACCTAAAAAAGCAAAACCCAGCAATAATTCAACCCCCTGAGGTACATTATGAAAAACATGTGCAGCAGAATGGCTGCATGCTAAGGCAGGCACCAGGGATGTAATCCTGAGTTTTATTCCCTGGACTCTCTCTGCTACTCTGTCATGTGGAGGGTGGTTCGCTCCACCTTTTACTGTGCTTCAGTGTTTCCAGTCAAGGAGAGGCAAGTGGATGATATATCTGGCAGGTACTTTCATAAAGGCATTTTGGGAATGTAGGTGATTATAGGAGGAATGCTGCGTGATGCTTGCTTGCTGTGCCCTGTTTCAGCTTGGGCTCAAGTTCTAAGAGTCCTGATGATGAACTGTGACTTAGAGGCAGTGATTTGGGATGCTTTTGTGAGTTTAAAGGTTTAACTTGGGATTCTCCCTAAATTACACATGTTTGTACCCATTCATCAGTCTTGAAAGCTTCCTTGGAGCTGTCATTGTACATGGGTAGATTTTCTTTCTCTCCTGCAGTTTTTCGCTTCCTCTGTGATTGTTCTGACTCTCTTACCACCCTCTCCAAGGACTGGCCCAACAATTACTTTGGTGTAGGGTATAAGAAAAAAAGGTGATAAAAAGCAAACAGCGGCACTGGCTGGATGGGGTATGGAATGGATTCTCATCAGTAACACAGTGAAATGGTAGAGCTGGTTGGTCTTCCATCAGCAGGAGGGGAAGAGGAAGATGAAGGGGAGCAAGGCACAGAGGCATCATAGAAACCTGCAGGTGAGAGTCAGCGCTTTGACCTGGAGGTAACTAAGAGAGACTGATAAAGATTGTGGTATGTTTTGTTCAAAGAGGCTGCTTAATTGAAATGACGAGGTCTGGGCTGGAACTGGCTGCAATCTCTTTTTGGCAAATAAGATCCTAAGAGGAACCATAATTAAGCCTGGGATCAAAGAATTGGAAGAAGAAAAGGTCTTGATTCCAGCCTCTTACTGTGTTAGTTCATTACAACCTCTGGCACCAATTAAGATTTCTGGAGGGAATATGTATACAAATAAAGTGATTTTATCATTTTCTGGAACAGTGGAGGAGGAAAACAACCTGCTACTTTGTAACTCTGTAACATCATAGATCATCAAACAAGAACATTTCTCAGGATGGTCCATATGAATGTTTGTAACATTTTCTTGAAACCCCCATTTTTCCTGTTTTCCTTGAGTTTTTTCATAATTTCATGTTCAATTTTGTGTATCTATATCTTTTTTGCCTGTTTGTAGATTTTTTCATAGATAATTATTCCCTGACAATTGTGTTATGGACTGAAGTTATCATGTCCAGTGTAATGAACACCTCTTGTTTGGGAGACCAAGAATGCCCTTTCCTCCATCCCCTTCCCTAGGAAACATTATGCCCCTTGTGATAGAGACTGTATACGTCCACTGAAACATGTTCCCTGTTCCTCCTGGGCGCCCTGTGGTCATCTGACCAGAACTGTGTATGAGTGAGAAATAAACTTTTATCATGTTAAACCACAGAGGTTTAGGGGCTTATCAATTTCCAGTAGTTAGTATTACCCTAACTTAAACACCTTTTATTTTGGGACCTGCTGTTCTCCTCCGTCCATGTAGGCAAAGCCATGTTCTTAAAGCCCACAGCTTATCCAGATCCCCAGATACACTTTATTGATTCAAGGGTGGCCACCTGACTCAAACTGAGCCAACTAGTGTCCTATCCCTGCATTTTAAAACTCAAACCAAGAAAGTCACTCAGGTCTGCTCCAGCAGTAGAAGATGTAGATGTTAAACTCAGGAACCATCGGGAGTAAAGGTGAGAGAAAACCAAGACTGAGAAAGTCAGAGAGAGGGGGAGAAGGAGAGAGGGGAGAGGGGGAGATGGAGAGAAAGACTCTGAGTCTCTGAGTTCTCTTGACCTTTTACCCATCTTATATCTCTGCCCTTTCCATGTTTTAGATGCGACATTCTCTAACATCTTTCCAGGAAATTCTCATTTTTTGCCTAAGCTAGTTTGAGCTGATTTCTACAATTTGTAACTAAAAGAGTAGTAGATAATACATGTCATAGGAGGTTATTTACTGAATTGTAATAAAATGTTGAAGTCCATTGTAATAGATGCCCAAAAAATCAATCTCCGATAACTATTTAAATACCTAATATGACAGTGAAGGAAATACAGAAGCAAGAAAATAAAAACAGCAGGTTTTGACATTTAAAAGCTTGCAAACTAGTTTGGGAATTAAGTACACAATTTATAAACCTGTGGCAGACTCCATGGTACAGATAAGTAGAAAAAGACTATATGAAATTGTTAGATAGTTGGTGTAGAGAATACTGACAAAAATAACTACCTTGAGTAGGGAGAGAGGTCCTGATAGAGTCATTGGGAAATGCTTGAGAAGAAAGGCTTGATTGGAGTATTTCTTTCTTTCCCCCCACCTGAGACACCAATCAGTTGATAATGTTTTTAAATAATGGGGGGAACTTTTAGTAAAATTTTAAAAAGGTTTAAAGTATAAAAATATTTTAAAATGATTTAACACCAGACAACAATTTATAGAGCCATGTCTAGGAATACTAATTAGCCAGCAAGAAACCAGACTTCTTTTGCAGCGTTCTCTTCCTTGTTCTTTAAGCTTCCAGAATACTGAGCTACTGAGAGTTTCCCGTTCTAGGCACAATTGATTTGCCTACTTCCTCTGTTTGGAGGTGCCTTCCACCCTTAGTTGCTGCTGCAGAAGTAGACTTCAGTAGCCACACCCATAGTGGAATGCACCAGCCGCAGCTGATTGGACCAGGGGTGATCACCTGACCTAAGCTGAACCAATCAGATTACTTTTCTATATACAGTTTGACAATACAGTGAGGTGTTGAAGATTTAAGGCCTGTGGAATTAAGGCTAATGCTTCCAGGTAGCCCAACCCATGGGCTCATATTGTCAAAATTATGAGAATAGGCATAAAACAGCAGGCAGAGGGAGCTGATTACGAGAGAGGAGAATGGGGCAGATATTTGGGTTGGAGATGAGAGTTAGTGTGGCACTAGTTTCTGGCATTACTGCCTGAAATTGGTTTCTGTACTATTCCCTTAAATACTAATAATAAACTTCCTTTTCACTAGAGCTTCTTAGAGTTGGGGTCTGCTTCATATCGAGAAACAATTCCTGACCAGGATGTCGACAGACACGTTTCCTTCCTGGACCCATGTTTCTCCTGAGGGCGGTGCACTGGGTGTTCCCATCCTCTGAAAACCTAGCTCAGCAGCCATGCCCTTCTCAGGAGGGTTTTTAGCTGTTATTGAAGAGTGTATAGGTGATAGTGAGAAGGACAGGGACTTTCAGGAGCCCAGTGACAGAGAAGGGGTGGGCATAGGGATAGGGCAGTGAGGACACGGATCAAAGCAGAGGTTTTGCTGTGTTGGAGCATAGAGGGAAGAACAACCTTCAAGTATTTGTGTGGGCAGAGATTTGTGACATTGGAGCCATTTTGTCTGAAGGCAGAGGGCTCACAACTTGCTGGATACCACAGAGAGGTCATTGTAAATCATCCCAGCCAAGAGACAAGCTGTTAACTATTCTAGGGATCAGTAATAACCCGTTTCTATAGCACTGGCAAGATTCAGCTCCGGACAGGGGACCACCCAGATGCACCTCAGATGTTTCTGCTAGAATTCAAATAAATCACATTTGAAGACACTATACTGCTTCACATCAGGGGTGAGAAGTGTATGTGCAAAACAGTGTAAGCTCTGAGGGGCCGGGAGGAGAGCATTGCTGAGGAGGGCGGTAATGAGGAGTCTTCCTGCTGAGAAGCACCAGAACGCGGTTATTGATTGGAGGTGAAGGCAGTGAATATAAAGTTGAGGGATTTTGCAGTTTAATCCGACATCTGTCATTCCTGGAAGGATGAACAATTCAAAGTAAAACCTCATCCACGTTGATGTGTAAGAAGAGCTGTGGGCTACGAAAAATGGGGCCCAGGAGGTCAGGACAAGGAGAGCTAAGACAGAGTAAAGGTCCTTCTCATAGTTGTTCATAACATGTGGATCAAGCAAATTGCCCTGTTGAAAGAATTAAGACAATGATATACTGAAAGCAGCTAATATAATGCCAGGCTCAAAATGGAGATTCAAAAAACTATTAGTTCTCTTTTCAACAAGCATGGGAAGCTTTGAAAATGGACTCCTGACTCCTAGAGAGGAAAAATGGGTTAGAAAACCACAGATGTGTTGTTCTGGTGTGCAGAGAAGTCGAATTTTTTTTCTTTTTCTTTTTTTAAGGTAGAGAGCAAAGACAGAGTGGCTGCATTATTTTTTCCCCTCAGCTTTTCCAGCGGGGTGGAGAGACTAGCCAGACCTAGGCTCCCCTCATCCTCCTGTACCCCCATGATTTTCGGCAATGTCGCCAGCCAGCCCCGCAGTCTGAATCCACCTGCCAGGGTGTCCAGGCTCTGGAAAGCACAGTTGGTCTCAGGCCCTGTCTCAGGTAAGTAATGGGCACTTTGGGTTGCAATTTCTATTCCTGAATAGGCCTCCTATCTCAGAGTCATGCTTCAACAAACACTCAATTAAAAGGAAAAAACCTCTGGGTGATGGAAGGCACCCTATTACTGAGAAGCAGGGGATGTTTACTGAAGAAAGTGACTTCTCCCTAGTTACTAGTAGCCTAGCGAAGATTTATGAGCCACTTTGTCCCACAACGATCAGACCTGAAATGTGAAGTTTAAACCGGTGCATTTTTTTAATCAGCAAAACAAACTAGGTCATGAGAGTTGTTTAGAATTAGGAATTAGGCAAAACAATAGAGTGTTAAGGCCACGGCTAAGAAGGAGCTAGGCTTGGGCTGGTTCTGTTAGCAAAATACACTGATTTTAGCACCAGACACCTACAAATGAGAAGTCAATATTATCTTTTATTAAATGCCACTCACAGCTCATGACCATGATCTAAAAAAAATACATTTTCTCTTTGGAATACAGAAGTAATCAGAATTTATTCACATGGGCTGACTCTGAGAACTTTGACATCAAAGGGCAACCCTGTCTGATTGATACCACTCAAATGGCAATATTGTTTGAAGAAGTATAGTTAGAGAGATGGCAATTTAAAGGCTGTAAAAAGTTACGTGCAAAGTGAGTGTAACATTCCATACCAATTTCTGACACGCGATACTACATGGTACTGAATTGCCGGTAACTTGCCAGTTTGGTTTTCCAGAGATTGAGTATCTGAAAGGAAAGGGAGGAGGGAATGTGGTTTGCAGGTGTGTTAGAAACACCACAGCCAACTATTTTTTCCCCCTGGAGGACTCCTTGTGGTAAATGAGAGCTTTGGTATTGAAGACTCTGGAATGTTAACAAACCAGTCATTTCCCCACATATGTTACTTTGAAAAACAGCCCCCATCTCCCCCAGCAGGATTTTGTGAATAGGGACATTAAAGCAGTCCTCTGTCCTCAGCCCCAAAGAGGCTCTCCAGGCTGTTACTGGTCACTGTGCATGTTTCACATGCAAGATATTGAATGAGCAAGATATTGCTCTTCACTGCTCTGTCTCAAATCCATCATTGCCCGTGGCCTTAAGGGTTAAGAAATCACAAAAATGGAGGCGTGGGGTGATTAAAACTTGTTCAGTAGCTTGAAAATTTTCAGCATGTTTTCTCCTTGGCCCAGACCAGAACAAGGTAATGCCTGGTAAGCGACCCACCTGTGACTGTGCTAAGACTAAGGGCCCAGCCACCATGCCCTTAAAGCAAGCAGGTCACGCAGCAGGGCCGTTCCTGGGGTGCAGCCTGGGAGACTAAGGGGAAGAGTCACGGAGGAGCTGGACGCAGCACAGCCTTCAGTGAGCAAGAGGCATAGGTAGCAACGATGAAATTGCCAACTGAAAACAGTCTTCGCAGAAGGCCTAGGTTTGGGGGCACAGCTGGCAAGTTAATGCAGGAATGGAGAATCCATCCTTCTCCCTCCTTTCTCTCTCTTCTCTTCCACTCATCTTCTTGGATCACCACACTGATCCAAGGTTCTGGGTTCCAGGGATAAAATGGGGAACAATAGACAACCAGTTTTTGTCCTACGGGCATTATAGGCTAGTAGGAAAGAGAGATAAACCTAAGTAAATGCACACAAATAAAATCATTCTAAATTGTGATAATGTGCTATGAGAAAAACAATCAAAGTTCTGAGTTAGGGGATAAAATGATGGTAAACTACTTTTCATAGGGTGGGCATTATATGCTTTTGAAGAGATTGGCATGCAAATAGAGACCTTCCGTGTTAAGGGGAAGGGAGGACTGCAAAGTTTTCACGGGGAAACAAGATCGGTGAAGTGCTGAAAGAAAGCAGTGCAGTTACAGGCACTGGAATAATAAAACAACATGGAACAAAGCTTTGCGTGGCGATAGATGGTTTCTAGACTTATCCTGGTGATCAGTCATTTCGTAATGTATTTCAATGTTGAATCACTGTGGTGTTCATCTGAAGCCAATAATGTTGTACATCAACTATACTTCAATTAAAAAAAGAAGGAACAAAAAGAAAAGAAAACCCAGGCATGGTGACAAGTTCTCTCTTGGTCAGTCACTTCTGTCATCACGGTATCTTTCAGGCCTCCCAGGCTTCCTTTAGAAAAAACCCTTTTAAGGAATCTGACTTCTATAAATTACAGGTGACAGAAAACCAACCCACCTAATGTGGTCAGGAAAGGGGACTGCTGAACTGTGAGCCAGTCAGGGTGCAGCTGACCCCATGGGTGGCTGGAACCTGGGAGTGAGGGTCACTGAGGCTCACTTTCTTCTTCTGTCATGTGGGTCTCCTTCATTTTCCTCAGGCAGTCAGGCTTTTCCGACAGATGACCTGGGACAGGGTTTCTAACAGTGGCCTGGTATGCATCTTCCCAAATTTGCCACCAGAGAGTAAGGGGATCTTTCCTTAGTTCCAGTTTGACTCATCCTCGGTGAAGGCTCTGCTTTCCTTGGCTCAGGTCACATTCCTGCCTAAGGTGACAGGGTCCTTGGGAGGCAGAGTGGGAGAAAGGACAGATCCCCTACAAATGTGAGACGTGTGTAAGAAAGGTAATCTGAGTGTGCAAGTATCTAAGTGTATTTCAAGAATATGTGAGTGTGTGTATGAGTGTGAGTGTGTGGGAGTGTTTGTGTGTATATATATGGATGTGGGTGAGAGTATGTGTAGTGAGTTTGTGTGTGAATGTGTGTGTGTATGTGTGATTGTGTATATGCATGGGAATACATGTATGTATGAATTTGTAAGTGTGTACATGTGAGTGTTATGGGTGGAAATGTGTCCCCCCTCAAATTCATATTTTGAAGTCCTAACTCCCAGTGCCTCAGAATATGTATGACCTTATTTGGAGATAGGGTCTTTACAGAGGTAATCAAGTTAAAATGAGGTCATCAGGGTAGACCCCCATCGAATATGACTGGTGTCCTTATCAAAAGGGAAAATTTTGACAGACACACTCATAGAAGGGAGACCATGTGAAGAGACACAGGAAGAAGCTGGCCATCTACAAACTAAGGAGAGAGGCCTAGAGCAGATTCTTCCCTCACAGACCTCAGAAAGAAACAACCCTGCGACACCTTGATTTAAGAGTTCTACCTTCCAGAACTGTGAGACAGTACCACCCCATCTGTGGTACTCTGTTATGGCAGCCCTAGGCAACTAATACAGTGAGTGTGTGTGTGTGACTGTGGGCATCTGAGTGTCAGTGTGTGCATTGACTGGGAGGTGGCCCTAGTTACAAATCAAAAGGTGTCCACGGTACCTCTTCCTTTTCTTTGCTTGTTCAGTCCCACTTACATTTCAAAGCCCATCACAAATCCCCCCTCTCCTTGGCATCTTTCACAGGTTCTCAGTACTCCAGGAACAATTCATGCCGCCACCAATTCATTGTGTGATTCACAGTAACCTGAGGCAAAGAACCTTCCTCATTAATCTTTGAATTCCCGGTATTTGTCATACAGCCTAGCACTTGGTACTCAGATAATACTCATTTTGTTTACTTAACCTTCCATTTGAAATTTTTACTATAAAATAAAATAAATATAGAGAAGTATACAAAACAAGACTTTATAGCCCAATGTCTTATCACAGAGTGAACATTGTGTAAACTACTGCGCAGAGCAAAAAGACAGTATTGCCAGCATTCAGAAAGCCCCTTACCTTCTGCATGTCTCCTAGTATTTTATCTTCCATTTCCCTCAATTTTTATGGTAATTTTTTATGGTAATTTTTTATGGTAGTCCTTTCATTGGTTTTCTTTATAATTTAACTACTTAGCTAAGCTTGCATCCCTAAATATTATAGTTTAGTTTGCATGACCAATAATGGTAAAAGTATTCAACCTCATCACTAATCAAGAAAATGCAAATCAAAAACATGACATCGTAACACTAAACACACAGCAAAATGATGAAAATTAATATGACTGGTAGTGGTGACAAGGATGTTAAAAATAGGGAATTGTAAACACTGCTGAGAATATATAAAGGCTTTGGAAATGTTTGGCATTTTCTCAAGATGAACTTCTGCGGGCCCTATGACCCCACAATTCCCAATAGAAGTGTGTGTGCACGTGCACTGATGACATGCACATGAATATTCATAGCAGCACAACCAACTGGTAATAATGATGTGATGGGAAAAATGCATTGTGCTTTGTGTTTGCCACAACCTGATTACTAGTGAAGTTAACCACCTTCTCATGGTTATTGGTCATTGATAGCAGGGGATTCTTTGATTTTTTTTTTTTTAATTTTTATTGGAGTAGTTGATTTACAATGTTGTGTTAGTTTCAGGTGTACAGCAAAGTGATTCAGTTTTACATATACTTTTATCCACTCTTTTTGTTTAAGATTCTTTTCACATATAGGCCATTACAGAGTATTGAGTAGAGTTCCCTGTGCTATACAGCAGGATCCTGTTAAGGATCCTGTTAGTTATCTATTTTAGTAGTGTGTATTTGTCAATCCCAATCTCCCAATTTATCCCTCCTCCCCACTTATCCCCTGGTAACCGTAAGTTTGTTTTCTGCATCTGTGACTCTACTTCTGTTTTGTAAATAAGTTCATTTGTATCCCCCCCCCTTTTTTTTAGATTGCACATATGAGCAGTATAATGTGATATTTGTGTTTCTGTGTCTGACTTACTTCACTCAGTATGACAATCTCTAGGTCCATCCATGTTGCTGCAGATGGCATTATTTTGTTCTTTTTTATGGCTGAGTAATATTCCGTTGTATATATGTACCAGGTCTTCTTCTTTTTTTTTTTTTAAGTCTTATTTATTTATTTATTTTATTTATTTATTTTTTATAGTTAATGATACTGTATTGAATACTTAAACTTTTGCTAAAAGGGTAAATCTTTTTTGTTTTTTTTTCTCACACACACTGTATTTTATTTTTACAAGAGATAAATAGACTGACACCAAGCATTGTACATGGCTGACCACAACAAAAGCAACAATGATTGCAATTACCAAACATGAAACACACTCATACTATGTCATAATATTGACATTCAGTCCAGTAATCCTCCACTGTAACAGCTCCTTTACTTTGCAGTGAAAATTGATTTGTATATTCTTTGCCTCTGAGTCCTTGTGGGATTTTTTCTTTTTTTAAATTCAAACAGAAAGTCACAAAAATTATACTCATCCTCATCAGTTCACTCAGTCCCATGTAATTAATTTTTTTTTTTCATCTTGATCTTTTGTTAGCACTTTTATGAGCTCATCAGTTTTTCATTAGAGTTCTGAAAATGCTTATTCATTCAGTTCAGCAGTACAGTCAGGTACCAGAAACCTGTACTTGTCAGAGTCTTTTCCATGAATTTCCTGAAGATGAAACCCTTTTATAGGAACATATTTACAAAAGCATCAGAGTACACCCAGAACTGTCTGTAAATGACAAAAGACTTAAAAATGACCACGGTTAAAGATTTGATGAAAGTTCATAATAATGCAGTTGACAAGACAATTAGTTATTTCTGAGATATACATTTTAAAGTAATAACTAGGATTATGACTTATAACATTATACCAGAACATATAAGATTTTTAGAAATTTCATGTAATGTCTGAAACATTTATATTAACATATTTCCATACAAATAACCCAATGAAAGTTTAGTATTAGTTGTTTTGTTTGTTTGTTTGTTTATACTGCAGGTTCTTATTAGTCATCAATTTTATACACATCAGTGTATACATGTCAATCCCAATCGCCCAATTCAGCACACCACCATCCCCACCCCACCGCAGTTTTCCCCCCTTGGTGTCCATATGTCTGTTCTCTACATCTGTGTCTCAACTTCTGCCCTGCAAACCGGCTCATCTGTACCATTTTTCTAGGTTCCACATACGTGCGTTAATATACGATATTTGTTTTTCTCTTTCTGACTTACTTCACTCTGTATGACAGTCTCTAGATCCACCCACGTCTCAACAAATGACTCAATTTCGTTCCTTTTTATGGCTGAGTAATATTCCATTGTATATATGTACCACGTCTTCTTTATCCATTTCTCTGTTGATGGACATTTAGGTTGCTTCCATGTCCTGGCTATTGTACATAGTGCTGCAGTGAACATTGGGGTGCATGTATCTTTTCGAATTATGGTTTTCTCTGGGTATATGCCCAGGAAGGGGATTGCTGGGACACTATAAAACTCTTAGAGGAAACATAGGCAGAACACTCTGACATAAATTGCAGCAAGATCTTTTTTGATCCATCTCGTAGAGTAATGAAAATAAAAACAAAAATAAATGGGATCTAATTAAAAGCTTTTGCACAGCAAAGGAAACCATAAACAAAACAAAAAGATAACCCTCAGAATGTGAGAAAATATTTGCAAACGAAGCAACTGACAAGGGATTAATCTCCAAAATATCAGACAGCTCATGCAGCTCAATTTCCAAAAAAACAAATAATCCAATCAAAAAAATGGGCCGAAGATCTAAACAGACATTGTTCCAAAGAAGACATACAGATGGCCAAAACGCACATGAAAAGATGCTCAACACCATTAATTATTAGAGAAATGCAAATCAAGGTATTACCTCACACCAGTCAGAATGGCCACCATCAAAAAATCTACAAACAATAAATGCTGGAGAGGGTGTGGAGAAAAAGGAACCCTCTTACACTGCTGGTGGGACTGTAAATTGGTACAGCTGCTATGGAGAACAGTACGGAGCTTCCTTAAAAAAGTAAAAATAGAACTACCCTGTGACCCAACAATCTTTGATTGTTTTGCAGTATATCTGCAGAGATTCCTGTTGGACATCCAAGTGGAAATGTCATGTAGGGAGTTGGATATACGTATATGAAGTTTATGGGAGAAGTTAAGGGACGGAGATATGAATTTGGGGCCATCAACACATAGGCAGTATCAAAAACAATGGAAGGGTTAAGATATGAGAGTTGAGAGAGAAGAGGTCTGAGGACTGAGTCTTGGATGGAGTGAAGAATCCAGTAAATGAGATTGGAAGTAACTGTGAGGTAAGAAGAAAACCAGAAACATCTGATATTCCAAGTCCAAGAAAACAAAGTGTTCCAAGAAAGAGGGAGAGAGAAGTTATCAAATGATGCTGAAAAGCCAAATTAGATGATGACTAAGAAAAGACATAAATTTGGCAATTCAGAAGGTCTTTAGAGACCCTGAAAGGAGCAGTTTTAGTAACATGCTTAACGTTCAGGGGACTTAACCTGAATGGAAGGGGTTCAAGAAAGAATGGGAGTGAGAAATTGGATACAGAGAGCATGGACACTTGAATAGTTTTGTTGTGAATGGGAGCCAAGAAATGGAGAGGAGAGGTAACAGGAAGAGGAGGAAGATGCGGGGTCAACAGAAGGCTTTTTTTTTTTTTCAAAAGGAGAATATTACAATTTTGTTCGCTGATATGTGTGATCTGGTAGTAAACTCAAAATGCTTATTCAGGAGACGAGATTGTTGCTGTGCCAAAGTCCTTGAGCAGGCAAGGGGAGATTGGTCCACCTCCTAAGAGGAGGGGGTGGCCTCAGAAAGGACACACAGCTCGGTCATCATGATAGGAGGACAACCAAAGTGTGGGCACAGCAGCAGATAGGATGCCAGATTTGGTTGCAGGATGAGAAAGTTCTCTTCTGCCTGTTCCTTTTTAATTTATAAAATAAGAAACGATGTTATCACTTGAGAGAGGAATGTACTGGAAATGTTGGAGTTCTGAGCAAAGAGTGTGTGAGATATACTTGTCTTAGAGGGCAGGAGGATGAATTGGCCAGGACAATATGTTGGAATTCCTGGTTACTGTTGAGGACGTAGCTGAAGTTTGTGGTCATGATTTTAAAATGGGATTAGTCAGGATTGAGTGTTTTTCTCTAGCATTTAGTGTTGGTTTGGGTGTAGGCACAGAGTAGCTGAATTTAACCAGGACTGCAGTTTTATCAGCTGAGTACATGGTGGGAGAGATGAGCAGGAGAGTTGAGAGTGTATATGAGGGAGTGATTTTAGAAGTGGAATTTAAGCTGGGGAAGGGGGGAAGTGAGAATCTGATGGACAGGCAGTACAAGAGCGGTAAGACCAATGATTTGGATATTCTGGGGGAGCCAAAGCATTGTTGGAGTTGAGGTAAAAGAAAAGCTGAAAAGATCATGCTTTATAATTAGAGGAATACTTGAAACTGAAAATTTGAAGGAGTGAAATTATTGGTGATGAAAAGAGAGAGGGTTTGATTATGGAAGTAAGTAGCTGAGGTGGGGTACAGGATAATGTCAATGGCAGGTGAAAAGATCAAGGATCCGACAGATCTGTGTGGCCATTGAATCCACCAAAAATTATTATGGAAATAGAAGTGGAGAGAAAGACAGTGAGTAAGAGACAAATCCTTTCATTTAATGAGAGTAGTTGGCAGAGAGGAAAGTAGATCATTGCAAGGAGAAGTATGGGTGGTATAGCTGAAGTTTGTAGGGCAGAATCAGAATACTGGTCTGGAAGTGGCAATGAGAAATGAAGAGACTGGCCACCTCCTTCAGGACAAATGGTATCAGAGAACAAACATCCACCACTTGGGAGAGCTGCAGCAGAAGAAGTGCCTTGAAGATCTGCTTGAGATTTCAGTTGGATTGAGAACTTAGTATATTCAGAGAAGTTGAGTAGAAGCTGTTTTTACTCTTGACAGACCATGAGTTCCAGAGGACCCAGGGGAAGGGTTTGGAGGGTGGTGAAGGGAAAGGAGATGGGATAGATTGGGGGATAGAGAAAACTATATGAGGCTGGGTAGGTGACAGGGATGAAAGGCATTGAAATTGGTCCCTAAGTATTCTAAGGAAGGGGTGGATAATTAGTTTTAAGCAGAGTCTCTTTGAACTGGTCTCTGTCCGTGAGCAGTGGTCTGAGAGGAGATGTTGAGTGAATGTGAGCATGAATGTCACACCAGGACTCCCTTCAGTTCTGCTGTAAGTGGGTCCAGGCCAGGGGAGGGGAGTTTTTACCAGTGGCCCTTCAATTCTGCTAGTGAGATGTCAAGGCCAAGGGAGGGGCCAATCTTGCCACTATGAAGCAATCTCTTATAGACACAATTATGGAGAAATAAGACCATTTAGGTAAAGAAGGCTCTGGGTCAGCATACTTAACTGATTTTTGTTTGCTGATCTCAGAAGAAAATACTGGGACAAGATCTGCTGGAAAAAATTTTGTTTAAATCATAAGCAGATGAAAACGCTGGGATACTTAAAGAATATTCTCGTCCTTGATGTTTTTAGCAGCTTATATTTAACCAACTATAATTCTTCTTAAGCACCATTTTGTTCAGTCTTCTGAAACTGAAGATTAGTCTTTCAATGAGAAATCTGCATTTCACCGTAAAGATGGAACACAATGCCTTTGGCTCACTTTCTCTGTGGAGGAGCAAGCTTATTTTGGTCATATATCTTTAGCATATTGTAAAAAAGTGATTGTAGCAAATTTATTTCAGGCAAGACAGACTGAGACATGCACATGTATGGCTCAAGGGCCATGAAAGGTATATCCTCCCTTTCCCATACTTCAAGTAATGAAAAAGGCAGAGGTGACGTCAGTTATCTTTGATTTCAAATTGGGTGTCTGTGATAAAAGAACCAGTGAGGAGGAAAAAAAGTAATTTCAGAATGAGAGATTATTGTAATTAGAGACAGCAGCAGATCTCTGTGCTATGAAGATGTTTCTTTACTTCCTGCTTCCTTTGGGAAAATACAAAATCTTGAGAACTTTCCCATTAGGTCAGAACAGTTGTCATTTCTGCCTCAGATTCTAAATATTGTACCTTAGTAGGAATTGTAAGGAAAAAGCTTCAGGTTCTGTCCGTGGCCTCAGCCTCATTCCCAAACAGATTTCTGGCAAGAAGCATCCATAATTACATCCACCATCAGCCATCTAGCCCTGATCATTTGATCACCATTATGGATTTTGAATCTATTCTCTTTTGTGCATTCCTGCTACCATTGTTCTAACTCAGACCCTCAACGTCTTTCAGCTGTGTAATTACTGTAATTTGTGAAAAGGTGAGTATGATGACGTCAGTCTGGGGAAGTTAAGGGAGGGCTTTTTTAAGGGGGTGGTTTTTGAATTAAGTATTAAAGAATAGTTAGAATTTTGAAGGGTATTCTATGTGGTGAGGATGTTTCGAGCGAAGGACTCATGATGAGAAAGCATAGGGCCCTTTTGGACGGTACTGAGCTGAGCAGTTGACCAGAATTCTCCATTAAGGAAGATGAGGTGGGAAAGTTGGGTTAGGGCCTGACTTAGCAGCATTCTGATCACCCAGTGAAGGAGACTAGGCTGTATTTGAAGAGTTGAGAACTATTTTCCTCCTTTATTTTTGGTTAAAAGGAGCTAATTTTCAGTTCCCTGATGTCTTAGATCACCCTGAGGAAGAAATTGGACAGGGGTTATAGAGGATGTTAGTTACAGTAAAAACTCTCCAGGAAGAGAACCCTGCACATTGCAATGGTGAGGAGAGGGGACAATAGCGACAAAATCTGCCACAGAGATCCACCAGCTAATGTGGCTCCTAGTCACTGCCAGTGGGAAGACATTTAGAAGTCAACTGAACACTCCCTCTATATGCCATCAACAGGACTTTGGAATATTTTCTGTTATAATAGACTTTTTATTGTAATTGTAATTGCTGTAGAAGGATATGGCCTGAGGACTCAATTTGCTGCAATAAAATATCATAATTTTTAAAAGCCCAAGTCTGATAGAAACCTAAGTGGAAATGCAGGCTCTAACGGAAGTTCTAATTTTACCTAGAAATAGGACAGCAAAGCAATCTCTACAAAAAAGACTTTATGCTAATTAAGGAGATTGTTTCACAAGGTGAAGATGGCCAGTGGCACATTCAAAGTGCTAAAATGTAAAAATCCATCATCCACTTTACTGTTTCCTGTGTTGTGCCTAGTACAAAGCCTGGCAGAAAATAGGTGCTCAAGGAACGTCTCTTAATGAATGAATATGAAATGTTATGGGCTCAGGAAGTGGTACTTATAATATGCAATTGGCTTAAAATTGCTTTTTTATTGTCATATACTAGGATTATGCAGTAGAAACAAAGCAAAAAAAATACCCCACTATCTCCTCCAACTTTTGAGATTCTCCAGACCAGGATGAAGAATAATTTGAAGAATCCACAAAGCAAATAGATTCTGGACACTTGATTCTGACAAAACTATCACACACTTGTTGAAGGCATCCTAGTAAAAGGAGGAGATAAACTAGTAATTTAGGGTTTTGAATTATTGGGAGAGTGTAGATTCTGTTTACCAAAAAGTTTGATTTGATTTAAAAAATGTGAATATTAAAGCAGAGTTATTTGCATGTCCCTGTTGGCCTTCCCTGGAACCTATTACCTTTTGACTTTCAAAGCCTTTTTGCTGTTGGCAATGTCAGCAGGGAATGTAATGCTGACCAAATAAGGGTTGGGACCAAATAAGGGTGGAATTATATAAATGAGCAGCTCCAGCAGTTTGGGGTTTAGGGGGTCTCACTCTAAAGTCACAATCCACACCTGAAGGAACAGGGTTTTGGATAAGGAATCAAAGGTGGCTGGCTCACACTGTACATGCTGTGTTGCTTGTAGGGACCACACTATTATGACAGCATCCAGCAAAGCCAAAGGGTTGTACACACAGGTTTGGTTTGACAGGAGAGTGAACAGAGGCTCCTATTCAGCAGGCTCAACTTGAACCTGCTAAAGTCTGATTGAAAGAGAATAGACGAAAGGGCTAAGGTGGGAGCATTTTCTCCCTTCAGTGCTTGGGAGAGAAAACTACTAGTGCTCTCCAGCATACTGGAGAATGGAATTGTTGTTTTTTTTTAAACCAAATTTGTAGTTGTTATAAAAAGAAGCTGAAAATACCTTGTCATAGAAGGTATGTTGGGGTTCTTCTCCTGGTAGAGAATGCTCCTATACTTAGGTGAGGAGCACACCCGGGATTACAGGTTGAAGGTGAAAAATGAGAATAAACCTTTATCTGGTGGTTTCTTTATATCTCCTCCAGTGAGTTCTGACTTTCGATCAGAAAGAGGGGATGGATTTTCTTGCCTTACAGCTTCCGGGGAGACATGCTGTGGGAGTCTCACTGCTTCGAAATAATTCGTGGATGTTTTGTGAAACCTTTTGACCTGGCTGGGAGCCTGGGGCTTTTGAGCATTCGAGAATAATAGGCAGCGTTGAAAAGGAGTGGATAGAATGTTTTATTAACTGTAGCTATTTTTATTAACTGGAGTCAGGGGAATATCAGAAAGGATCAGAATTTAGGAATTCTTTGAAAAGTCTTTATTTTACATTGGTTTTATTTTACATTGCTTCAATGCTTTACTCCATGGTGTAACAGACACTGCATTTTCTGCCCTAACAAATGAGAGGGCCAAGATGAGGCTTTGAAATTTTTATTTGTTGTTGAAATTGGGGGGAATGTGAGTAGGAGAGAGATAGAAGGAGAGTGAGAGAGGCTAGGCGGTAACGGTAACTTTTTTTGAGAGCAATTTCTTTCCTTCAAAATTTATACTATTCACAATAAAGGTTCACCACCATGTGTCCCTCTCTCCTAGCTATACCCACTTTATTGTAAATGTTATCTACAATACAATTCAATAGGTATGTTTTGAGTACACCTATGTATAAAGCAGGTACTAAGGTATGTAAGGATTTAGAAATAAGTCCTATGGAGTCTTGGCTCCTAGTCTCTTGATTGGGCTTGGTTCTCTGGCACTTGTAGGTTTATTACTCTCCCCACCCTCCATGTCCCAACCCCCAAACCCCAAGCCTAATCTTTGTCCTTAGTACATGAAACTGTTGGGAATTTTTGGTTATAAGCAATGGAAACTGATGCTAGCTAATTGAAGCAAAAGAGATATTTATAGAAAGATGTGCAAGTTGCGCGTGAGATCAGAGAACCAGGTTTGGATCAGACAGGAAACATGCAGCTCCAGTATTTCTGGATAGAAACAACTACCCAACTGCCTTATCAGAATGAAGGGCTGCCTCAGTAATAATGGAATTTTAACTGTTTCACTGTTATTCTCACAATTCAAATTCTAGGAAGGAAGTATCTGATTGGCCAGCTAGGGTCCCATGTCTGTCCCCTTGGCTGGGGATGATGGGGCTGCTTGGTTAATAGACATAATATACCACAAGAGGAGAGTAGATTGTCAGAAATTGGGATCTGTTACTAAATTATGATGAAGTAGATGCTGGGCAGTCAGAAAAAAAAGCAACAAATGCATTTTACATTATAATAAGATAGACCAGAGACTCTCTTCCCTAACTCCAACCTGTGTTAGGTTCTGAGCTGGGTCATAGAAGGTATAGGAACTTGGAAAAGGATGCTGCTGAAACAAGGGGTTGAGGGAGAGCTGAACCCACCTTTTCTACTCCCCACCCCCACATGAGGGACCCATATCCACCCAGAGGAAGAAGCATTATCTCCAGAAATTGGTAGAGGGGACTCCTTGGTGGAGAACTGCTTGGCCTCTGCCACTGGGACACATACTCACAGTGTGAGGTTCCCTTTATGGAGTCAGCTGCACATTGGAGAGGCAATAAGCCAAGTATGCTGGGGCCGACCCCAGAACACAGGGCTTCCTGCTATTCCACAGTCAGACAGGTGCACTTTAGAGCAGTCCATGGTGCTGACCAATGGACAGCACATGCTATACCTGTCCTTCTGGAGCATGTCTGGCCTCGATGCTCAGGATCCACACAGATCACTTTGTGGTGATAGCTACCCATTTGACCCATACTCAGATATGGTCCCTGAGTTGACTATAACCTGCACTACCAAGCCTGTCCCACTAGGGTGAACATCCCAGACCCTCCTCCCATTACAGTAAAGGGGCCTGACTACCATGCCGAAATCAAGAGAGAGCCAGAAAGAAAATTATGAATGTTTACACTGTCTCAGCATTAAAAAAAAATCCATTGATGGTGTGATTCTAGGCTTGAAGACCCAAATTTTCCAGAAACAAGAGCTAGTGCCTGCTTTATTTCCCTGTAACTGAGTCTGGACTTTTTAGGGACTGAATTTCCTGCTAGTAATCTCCTGGCTTTCACAGGTGGGTCACTGATGCCTACCATGAAAACTCTCCAGTGGATATCACATACTTGATTGGAGCAATTAATTGAATTTATTTTATGTACATTTAGTGTGCGCGTATAATGGATTATCCCTGAGATGAGTGAGGTAAGGGTCATAGGAAACAGGGAGTAAGGATGAACAGTCAAGCTTGTGGTCCCACTTCCATGCTCTGTTGTAAGGAAAAATCATGGCACAAAATGAGTAGGGCCGCACACATATGTGATTTGTAGAGCTTAAGTGACAAACCGTGTCATGCTGGGATGAGCTGTGACTAAGAAACTGTATAAAGAAAATGAATATTGGGGTTCACCTATGGTGCTGGTCTTCGCTTACATCAGAAAAGGACTGACTAGAGGTAGGATGAATGAGCTATTTGTGAGGCAGAGTAGAAGAAACCCACAATGTTTTTAAAAATGTTTTTGACTATAACTCACAGTAAGAATTATGTTTTACATTGCGGTTCTTATACCCCTGCACACTTCCCCACACTCTCTTGGAACAAATGCTTTATAAAATAAAGCATCCTTTCTACATGTGATATACTCTGGTAGTCTCTATTCAGTTCTATTCTATTCTATACTTGCCCATTCAATTTCCTAAAAAAATGCTGATTGTGAACCATTAGATTGAATTCAGGACCCACTAAAGGATCACAACACATAGTTTGGTAAGTACTACAAGGCAACCGAGTAAAGGTTCTGGATCTGTTAATCTAGGTTCAAATCTTGATTCTTCCATATTCTAATTGCCCTAAGTAACTTGATATGTTAGTCAGTTTGAACTTTCATAACAAAATACCATGAACTGGATGGCTTAAGCAGCAGAAATTTATTTTCTTACCATTCTGGAGGATGGAAATCTGAGATCAGGGTGCCAACAATGGTTGGGTTTTGGTGAGGATCCTCTTCCTGGCTTGTAGACAGCTGCCTTATTGCTATGTCCTCACATGGCCCTTCCTTGTACATGTGCATGGAGAGAGAGGGGGAGAGATCTCTCTCTTCCTCTTCTTTTAAGGCCACCAATCCTACAGGACTCTCATGATGTCATTTACCTTAATTAACCTATTAAAAGCCCTATCTCCAAATTCAGTCATAGTGGATGTTAGGGCTTCAATATATGGATTTTAGAGGGACATAATTCATTCTATAAAGTTGGATAAGTTATTTAACTTCTCTACTTCTTGGTTACTTTATCAGTAAAATCAGTGTAATAATATAGTGAGTTTGTTATTCATTCATTGACAATTTATGGTTTATTCAATAAGTGCCAAATCCAAGAGAAAAAAAGCAGAGAAAAATCCTTACCCTATAGGACTATTCTGAATAATAAATGAAACAATGATTGTAAAGTGTTTTGCAAAATGTAGTGTTCAATAAACATTCGTTGTTGTCATTGCTAATTGGTAAGAGACACACCTAGTTGAACTTGAGTCCATCTGCGGCAGAAGAGCTATCTCCTGTCACATTATGGGTGAGGTGATGGGTACTGTTGTTGTTAATGTGGGTTCAGTAAGACTATCCATGTGGCTTGAATATGCTCTTCTGTGTGTTCTTCACTCTCCCCAGAGAGTCAGGCCCAACACTGTGTTACGCCTGTATCAAGATAAATGGCATGATTTTCCATAACTGAGATGGGTAGGAATCATAGGGAGTCATAACTGAGGTGGACAGATAGACATAAACACAGCTCTAATGCATCAGTTCAGTGCTATAATAAAGTTATGGACAAAGATCTGTGGGAGCAGAGAAAGAGGAGATGAGTTCTGCTTGAGGGTGGGAAAGGCTCAGAAAAGTAAGATTTGAGCTTTTCCCTCTTAATTTTCAGGTAAAAATTTAGGGCAGAAGGTGAGGGTATTTTAAGCAGAGGGAACAGTGCAGACAAAGATGCATGCATGTGCCTGGGGAAGGATAAGGAATCCAGTGTGGCTGGAGCAAAGTCTGAATTCTGTCTTAGGAGATACAGAAAACAAGCTATCAGGGGGTTTTTAGCAGGAAGGTGTCCAGCAGTTGGGAGGAAAGAGGCAGGCATTCTAGCTGGGAGGCTGTTGTAAAGCAGGTGAGAGACGAGGAGGGCTTAGCAGCTGGCTGTGGGAGAGAAGTAAATACATGTGAGAGCCATTTAGAAGTTGAATTGATGGAACTCGGTGGCTTATGGATGTTGGGGATGAGAAAGTTGGAGGAGTCAAGATGACTTTAAGATCTTTCACTTTGGTAATCAGAGGGGCCATTATCTGAACAGGAAATGCAGATGCAAGAGTGAGTTTAGGGAAGATAATGAGTTCATGTTGGACATGTTGAATTTGAATTTTCTACATGGTTTGTATACTCAATAACTTTGTGGTGAAGAGAGAAGTAACCACAGCCTGATTAATGATAGAGTGTTCTGCTTCAGTAAACTGCTAATAAACCATTAACCCAACTTCCAAAAAAAAGTTATATTTGAAAAAGTTGAGTTTGAAAAGTAATTTGAATGTCTGGCTGTAACTGAGTTGCCACCAAACTGGGAGGCTAGAACCTGCCATCTTGCCTGTTTCTGATAGTGCACACACTGTTTCTTTATTTAGAACCGCTTACCAGTATCAATTAAACCCCAGTTAAATTTGACATCTCTTAACCTTGCATTGGATCAAATTCATTGCTACAGCAGAACCCATATGGCAGAGAGACAGTTGTAGGCATCCATTCATTGCTTATGTAGAGTTACTGGCCCAGTGCCAACCAGTAATCACTGCTTTTTGTTAATAGACATGTTTGCTTTACAGTCATTTCTACACACAGGGCTCTGGATTAATTAGATCAAAATCTGTCATCCATCTAAGAAACCACAAGAACTTACTCTCCGTGCTTCTGAGGGAAAGGGAACAACAGATTTTGGCAAATGAAAAAAAATGCATTTGCTTGTTTCCATAAGAACTTAGCAGACTATCTAAATGGCCAGTGCATAAGTAAGTTTTGATAATTAATAAGGAGCATAGAGTGGGTCGGGGAGTTAAATAGATGAGACCGCAAAGGAATCAAGGTGAGATCTTTCTTGGGATATGAGTTAGTTGATTTTTAAAAGCATGTTTGGTTTTTGTATTTGTTTCCCTGAAAGCTGACAGACAGATTTTGTTTGGGCGTGAAGAGAGCCCCCCTCGCCTTCAGGTCAAAGGTTTGTTTAAGTTGAAGAAATAGCCACTAGGTTTCTTTGCCCTCAGGTTGGAGTGGGAAGAGAGGTGACCTTCCAGGCAGTTCTGTAGCAGAGCCCTGCTGTAACTCTGCCTTTGCGTCCACAGCCCTGAGCGGCCTCAGGCTGAGACCACTGCGCCTTGGCATCTTCTGCTACCTCACTAATGAAACCCCCTTAGACATACCTTATGCTGAATCCTTCTCTGAAGTCACTATTTCCAGACCAAGGATCTCGTGCAGTGATACAGATATTGTTTG
Source organism: Eubalaena glacialis (assembly GCF_028564815.1). Taxonomy (NCBI): domain Eukaryota; kingdom Metazoa; phylum Chordata; class Mammalia; order Artiodactyla; family Balaenidae; genus Eubalaena; species Eubalaena glacialis. The sequence continues at coordinate 110,789,718 of NC_083718.1, read as the reverse complement.
CTGTTTCTTATATGGAAGCACACAGAGACTCAAACAGTATCCCAGAGTTTCCACCCTGTATATGAGTAACTCAGTCTAGTGCCTGACACGTATTTGTTGAATGAATGAAAGATGGAGGTGGAAAGCAGAGGAGTGAAACCCACATCTGTGCAATGATCGCTGATATTTCTTTGATCTGCATTAGAAAAAGGCCCCAATCTGCTATATACATTTGATCTCTTGATTAAAAAAATAAATCTTTGCCATCCAGGGTTTTAAAAAAAGGTTGATTAGCCTGTTATTTAAATCATACAGGTTGTTGCAGACATGAGTCTTGCATTTCTAACAATTTCCCATTTCATTGTTTCCAATTACCACTTTGTATTTATTGATCTCTCAGTAATTAGTTTACCATCTAGACATAGTGGGTACTTAGAGACTGGCAGGTTGAAGTTGATAGATCTTTCCCTGCTTTCCATGATGCTTTACCTATTAAACAGCTGTGTAAGGATCACACAGTAACCAATCCAAGGTCAGCGTTGTTAGGAAGTCCTTCTAGGGACTTCAGTCTCTTTACCCACCTTGACCACTGCATCCTAATCTCCCCAACAAGAAAGCAGGAGCACAGTTTCATTGCTCAATACTAAATGAGACCTTAATCTCAATTGTGGTGTAAAGTTACCCAGTGAAATTGGCCAGGGAAAGGAAGCAGTAGATGTAGGACAGACTAGGCAGCTGCAGAATAGATGAGGGAAAAGTGGTTAAAGACTTCATGCTTAACAGAAGGTAGAACAAAGAAGACATCAGGGCTGATCCCTGAAGAGATCACAAGGGCTGTGGATCAGGAGTGTGTCAGGAGAGGTCAGGTAGAGCCAGTAGAATAGGATCCATGTACAGTTGGGCCTCGAACAACGTGGGGGTTAGGGACACCGACCCTCTGAACAGTCAAAAATCCTAGGATAATTTATAGTGGGCCTTCCGTGTCTGTGTTTCCTCTGTATACACGCTTCTCCATCCTAGGAGTCACCCAACAGATCGTAATATTTACTATTGAAAAAAATCCGCGTACAAGTGGACCTGTGCAGTACAAACCCGTGTTGTTCAAGGGTCAACTGAAGTTCAATACCTGTTGCTGTATCTTACGTCTGATTAGCTGATTGTCATGTAGACAAGGGCAGATGGCCAAGCAGTATGCACACAAAGCTTGCTGGAGCAGTGTTACTGGGGAAAACTTTCCGAGCTGGAGCAGCAGCTCTGTGCAGGTCCGCCACTGTCCATTGCATTCCAGGGTGGCACATCGAGATCCAGCAGGGCCAGGTGAGACTGGGGGCTGTCAGCCTTAAAAACTGCTTGGACAGGGAAGCACTGGCCCCTCCTTTGACAAAGTCAGTGGTGTGGATATAATAGTACTATGACATGGCAGAACCCTGGCTCCAACCTTATCTTGCCCGCTCAGTGTTAGTAGTGGAGGGAGAGCCAGGCTCTCCCTGTGGATTCAGGAAGCCGAGTTCCACATCTTGCAGTTGGATCTATATACCAGGGCAAACTAGGGGAAGGATTCACCACATCTGCTTCTTTGATGCCAGCCTTTCCCTTGGCATATTGTGTGTGGGTTCCAAGGTTGGGGTTGACCAGGACTGATTGTCTTAAACAGTAGGCCATAGCTAGCATCCATGGAATGGCAGGAGCTAGAGTTCTTCTAGGAGGCCAGAATAAGTGGGGGATCGGTCTTGGGCAAGCCAACACTTACCTCTCACCAGCTGACCCAGCCTTGTTTTCATAAGTTATCAACATATTCTGAGAAAGACAGAGATGCAGAAATAATAGAAACCACCATTTATTGAATGCTTACTATGTACCAGATACCTTATTGAGCACTTCACTTATGAAATAGATCAATAATTGATTGCAACACTTAAAGTATAATAGCATTATAGGTAAGGCAACTGAGACAATCAGAGATTAACTAACTGGCTCAAGATCATTCAGTTAATCAATGACAGAGCTGGAATTTATACTCAGGAGGTCCAGCTCCTAATTTTGCACTTATACTGCCTCATTGCCTCTAATGGATTTAGTCTTAAGACTGTGGAATCCGTTACATGTTCTAGTGGTTCTGTTTCTGGAGAGAATCCTTGTAGTTATGAAGCTCAATAATAGATATAACATTATATTAAGAGCATATAGGTATGCTATGTGAAATACAGATAATAACTATTTAACCTTTTTAGCAAACGCTTTCTTTGTTTTGCTTCTGTGCAAAACTGACTTTGCTTCTGCCTGCTTATTCCTTTGGTAGTTGTCTTTAAATTTTAATATGCTTAACTTAACAAAGTCTAAAATTAATCAACATCTTGTGATCCTCCTGAATAGTATATGGAATTTAGAATGGTGTACTAATGGCCTTTGCCTTCCTAGTTTCCATGTTATTGTTACCTAGTATTTTAATTCTATCATTTGTAAACAGTCCAATATTAGTCATTGTTTTGAATTTTTACTCTATTTCAATCAACGCTTACTTAGAATTACTGATACATTTGCCAGTTTCTTTGCTCACCATTGTTTCTTGCAACACATTCATTTCCCTCGAGTTTGATTTCCTTCTATTGAAGGACACACTTTAGTCGTTCTTTCACCAAAATCTTTTTCTTAATCTTAGTCTAAAACATTTTATTTGATCTTCATTTTTCTTTTTTTTTTTGACCGCGCTGCACAGCATGCGGGATCTTAGTTCCCCGACCAGGGATCGCATCCGTGCCCCCTGCAGTGGAAGCACCAAGTCTGAACCACTGGCGTGCCAGGGAATTCCCTTGATCTTCATTTTTAATAATAATTTAGCTGGATAGAAATCTTCTAAATTGACAGCTATTTTCTCTCAATACTTTTTTCCCCAGCTTTATGGAGATATAATTGACATATAACGCTGTGTAAGTTTAAGATACACAATGTGATGCTTTGATATACATATATACATATATTGTGAAATGATTACCACAATGAGGTTAGTTAACATATCCATCACTTGAATAATTATAATATTTTCTTTGGTGAGAACTTTAAAAATTTTAGCAACTTCAAATATACAATACAGTATTGCTACCTATAGTCACATTATATTCCTAGAACTTATTCATCTCTCTCACTCCCCCATCCCCACCATCTCTCAGCAACTATTGCTGTGCTCTCTGTCACTATAGAATACTTTGCATTTTCTACAGTTCTATATAAATAGAATTATACAATACATACTCTTTTTGTCTGGCTTCTTTCATTCAGCAAAATAATTTTGATCCATTCATGTTTTTGAGTGTATCAGTAGTTTATTTTGTTGCTGAGTAGTATTTCATTGTATGATATGATAGCTAATTTTATGTGTTGACTTGACTGGATCAGGGGATGCTCAGAGATCTGATGGAACATTATTTCTAGGTATGTCTGTGAGGGTGTTCCAGATGAGATTAGCATTTGGCTTGGTGGACTCAGTAAAGTAGGTTGCCCTTCCCAATGTGAGTGGTATCATCCAATCTTTTGAGAGCCTGAATAGAACAAAAATGTGGAAGAAGGTACTGTGTTGGAGGCACATTTGACAGAGCCCAGCTGTCAGTGCTACAAAGGGGAGGTTGGAAGGACACAGGGAAGAGAAGGATGTTCATGTTTAGGAGGTGTGGAGCCTGGGACAAAGCAAAATTTGTTCCCATTACCCTCATATTTTTATGCAGATGAAATTTGGTTAAAATAAACACAAAGGTCATTCTTTCTTTCTTTCTTTCTTTCTTTCTTCCTTCCTTCCTTCCTTCCTTCCTTCCTTCCTTCCTTCCTTCCTTTCTTTCTTCCTTCCTTCCTTCCTTCCTTCCTTTTTCTTTCTTTCTTTCTTTCCTCCTTCCTTCCTTCCTTCCTTCCTTCCTTCCTTCCTTCCTTCCTTCCTTCCTTCCTTCCTTCCTACCTTTCCTCCCTCCCTCCCTCCCTCCTTTCTTTCTTTCTTTTTAAAATTTATTTATTTATTTTTGGCTGCATTGCGTCTTTGTTGCTGCACGCGGGCTTTCTTTAGTTACGGCGAGTGGGGGCTACTCTTTGTTGTGGTGCACGGACTTCTCATTGCGGTGGCTTCTCTTGTTGGGGAGCGTGGGCTCTAGACGCACGGGCTTCAGTAGTTGTTGCACGCGGGCTCAGTAGTTGTGGCTCACGGGCTCTAGAGCGCAGGCTCAGTAGTTGCAGCACATGGGCTTAGTTGCTCTGCGTCATGTGGGATCTTCCCGGACCAGGGATTGAACCCATGTCCCCTGCGTTGGCAGGCGATTCTTAACCACTGCGCCACCCAGGGAAGTCCCACAAAGGTCATTCTTGATCAACAAGTATAAGAGGATCAAGGAAAGCATTTGGTAGGTGCCAGAGGGTCCAGGAATAGGTCTTCTTAAGGTTGAAGGACATAGAGGGGTTATTTTTGCATTCTGAGATCTTAGCCACCAGACACTAGTTCTTCATTTCTATCTCTTTCTGCCGTGGCTATGAATCCTTCCAAAATGCAGGACCTGGGGAATCACGCCAGTATACTAGCTCCCAGTGATAGCTCTGTGTAGGGCAGTGAATGTAAGAAGGTGAAATGGGGTATATGAGAAGTGTAGGGGTGTGGTCTTGGAGGAGATAAGTGTGGTTAAGAAAAACATATTGGGAGCAGATATTCTCTCTTTCTTTAAATTTCTCTAAATGACTCCTCTATATGACATCATGATCTAGACTCACTGAGATGGCCAAAGCTAGAATGTACTGGTGTTTATAATGAGAATAGTAGCTTTTCTCTATTCTTCTGAAATTTCTGCTTTAGCTAATATTTTCTTAGAGTTTGATTGTCATAAAACTGGAGTAAAGTCTTTAGTAGATTTTACTGATGTGGAAAAATGTGTCTTCCTCCTTCAAAGGAAGTGTGTGTGTGTGTGTGTTTGTGTGTGTGTATGTATGTGCGATTTCCTTCTCTTATCACCATAGGTCATAGTATTGCATTTTCCAGAACCAGATGGGGAAACTGGGCTGATTGTGTATTTGGATACTTGTGTCTGGAAGCTACAAACCATAACTAATTAGTGACAGTTGCGGTTGCCTGTGACAGGAGCAAGTTTTATGGCCAATGGACTTTAATTCCCAGAGTGCTACACAGCTAAGAGAAAACTTTCAGACAGAGCCCTGCTGGCTGGCAAACTGTGGGTACCTCTGCACATAGTATTTCTGTGGGGTGCTCACTATTCAGAATAGCGTCTCCTATAAACATTTTAAAACTGAATATTTCTCATGTAAAACTTGACTTGTTGCTTGTCTTATTAAAGGCTGGAGACCTGAAGGTTCCCATAGATTATGTCTGTGGCCTGCTCTGGTGATATATGTATAAATTGCTATGTTCCAAAGCTCATTTTTTGGCCTGTTGTTGTCCTATAGAGGTTTTTAGTTTCTGCCACAAATAAAGGATCTTTGGCTCACACAATGTCCAGTGTTGCTGGGAATGATAGCCATGTCCCAGAATCTATGGGTGGCCAAAGGTGTCCAATGTATGCAAATATGTACCAAGAAGTTCCCATCATGACACTGGACATAGAAATATTTCTATCAGGACAAGGTTTAATAAGCATTTTCAGACACCACTTGAAGACCACAAGGGAATTTGGCCTTAATAGGGCTGAATGTGCTCAGATACTATGGCCAAGAACTCAGATGTTTAGAGCACAGGAGTAACTAGTTTAAGACTATATAATATATTAATTATTAATTACACTAGTTAATCCTGCTCTAATTCCTGGTTAGTTAACTGCTTACAAATATACAGGGTTGGTAATCAGATTGTTCAGTATGACAGAAACAACACAAATCCATCACCAGTTCTGGGAGAAATGATGCAACATGCACACACACACATATGTATGTATGTATGTATGCAGTTATGTATGTTGTATGTAAATACGGAAGTAGGGTGGGAGGAAGAAATGTTAGTGGATTTAAAGTTTGTGAGGATTTTCTCTGGCTACCAATAGTTTATAGCTTTTCATTATGTGTGGACATCAGATTATGATTCAACCAAAAAGAAGAGATATTTAAAGTTGAATACAGGAAACACTATAGAGTCTCCAGGGGCACAATGCCTGGAAGCTATTCCTTCTTGCACAACGGGGGTAAGATCAACAGCTGAGAACTCAGCACCCAGAGATGTACAGCACATGGGAACTTGAAGAGAGTGCAAACTCCTGGTTCAGCTATCTGTCTGAGGTCAGCTCTGGCCTGAGGTGAGTCTGGACAGTGACAAAGGGGCAAGAATAACCAGAGAAGTCAGTAAGGCCCTAAAGCATCTGTGATCAGTGGAGATGTGGCTAACATGGTGCTTCCTAAAGCTAGAAGTTGGTTTAATACTAGAAGGCCTATTTAAAGTAAATTACCCCTTACATGATTCTCTCCTCACCATCTTCCCAGTGGCTGTGGTTGTAATTCATTTCTTTCCTCCATCTTTTCATCTGAGGTTCAAGATATAGAATGCTGAGAATTCAGCAATAGGCAATAAAATTCCAATTGGGAAACTTTGCTTAGAGGACTTGGAGACCTAAGGCGAATGACCAAAATAAAAAGTTCTTTTTAGAGCAAACGTGCAGCCTAGTTGCCTAGGAAGCTCCCTCTATCAGCCTCCATGGTTGGCTGTTGACACCTTGATTATCTTTCCCAAACCTCTACCTCATCCCTGCCCCATTTCCATCAACAGTTGACACATCTTCATGGAGAAAATAGAAGCCATCAAGTATAAAGTCCCATAGTTTCTTTGTTCTAACTCCATCCATCCTCATCTTTCCTCTTGACTTGGGCTAGAGACTAAGGTCACCCTACCCCATGTCCTCTTGATCTGCTCCCTCTCACTCCTCAAGCTACTACATCCACTGTACTGAAACTGGCTGGCCATTGTTACTACTGACCTTATAGTTGCAAAACGCAGTAGCTATTCTTTAGATCTTTTATTTTGTAACATTTCACATGATTGATTGTATTCTTAGTTTCAAAGTATCTTTTGCATTGGATTTCAGGGTACTGTTCTAATTCACCTACTTACTACTGATTAATCTCTTTCCTTTTTTTTCTTCCTTTGACTGCTTTTCAATATCAGTGTATTTAGCAATTTATTAATTACAAAGGGGGAAAGAGTAACTTCAGTGGAGAATCCTAGCAGATACCAACTCAATCAAGTAATCAAAGTAAACATCATTAATGAGACAAATCAAAATTGTGTTCTACCTGATAAGATGCAATGAGAAGAACACAGCATCACTTCTGCGATATTCCTGTCAAAGATGCATAACCTGCTTCATGAAAAACAACAGAAAAAACCAAATGGAGGGACATTTGCTAAATAACTGGCCTGTGATCGTCACAAGTGTTGAGGTCATAAGTGTGAAAGAAAGACTGAATAGCTATTCCAGACTGAAGGAGATAGGTGAGACATGAAAACTAAATGCCATGTATGATTCTGAACTGTATCTTTCTGATCTAAAGGACATTATTGGGACAATTGGTGGAACTTGAAGGGGGTTCTGAGGATTAGATAGTAGTAATGTATCAATGTTAATGTCCTGATTATGGTTATGTGAGAGAACGTGTTGGTAGGAAACATGTATAAAAGTTTTCTGGGGTGAAAGAGCATCAGGTCAGCAACTTACTCTAAAATCATTCAAAGAAAAGGTTCTTTGTATTTTCAATTCTTCTGTAAGTTTCAGGGTTTCTTTTTTCCAAAATGGAAAATAATTATATAAAAAATATAATCTGTGCTTTGGATCAGGACATCTAGGTCTGAAAAGAGAGTAGAAGAGATTGGTGTATAGTGTGGGGCATGTAGATGGGGCAAGGCTGCTTAAATGGGTTGGAATCTTGGACAGATTCCAAGTCCTCGAGTTGTAATAATTACACACTGAGAAAAATGTAGAAAGAATCTTAGTGACTCTATATCCAACCATTGAGAATCAACCTAAACTCAAAGAGAAAGAAAAAGAAATAAATCAGTACAAAGCATGATCACATGAAAATGTGAGAAATGAGACTACTTCTCACTGGCAATGACTAGAAATGGACATCTCTATCTCTGTCTCCTCTCTGTCTCTATCCCTATCTGTCTGTGTCTATCTCTATATTCCCTCTCTCCAGCTTTTTCTTGTTTTCTAAAATCTGATGTTAAAAAAAATTCTTGAGGGAGAGATCAAGATGGTGGAGTAGAGGGATATGGAGCTCACCTCCTCCCACAGATATATCAAAAATACATCTACATGTGGAACAATTCTCACAGAATACGTACTGAAAGCTTGCAGAAGATCTCATACAACTGAAGTTGCAAGAAAGATCTCCGTGAGACCAGCACATCTGGCCCCGGCCATGTTGCCACACTTCCCAGCCTGAGATGTGTGCCTGCTGGTGTGTGCAGCAACTAAGTGCTGAAACTTGGGCTTCAGTGGACAGGCCTAGGGAGAGGACTCAGTTTGGCTGCATGGAGACAGTCCGAAGTGCCTGGATTGTGGCCCAGGCTGTAACTGGGAGTGCATGCAGGACTGAGTGTGGGTCCTCCATAGGATCCCCATTGTCAACATGAGAAGGGAGGGGTGTGGGTCCACCATAGCCACATCATCAGTGTGCTCACACCGGGGCATGGATATGGCTGCCGCAGGTCTTGCGAACTTTGTGGATGCACATGCAGAGGTGGGCTGAAATCTGAGCTGATTACTAGTGCTCCCACAGTGGGTGTGGGGGCATGGCTGTGGCAGGTCTTCGTGTCTGTAGCTTTATGAGTGTGCATGCTTTTCTGAGGAATGCCTGAGCTGATTATTGGTGCTCCCATAGCAGAGGTGGGTCCAGGCACAAGCAGCAGCAAACTTTGTGGGCGTGCACACCAGGTGGCAGACAACATCACAGAGTCACATGTCCCAGTGGACAGCTCCTGGGGAAGAACATGCAGTTGCTTCTTTCCCAGCGGGAGAGCTCCAGTCCCGGCTACCTCATAGCACAGCTTAGAACCAGATCTGGTGGCTTCTACTCCAACAATTGGGGAGCAGACGCTGCCCCTGACAGGGCTGTGACAACCACGGAGCAAAGAGGAGGCCCCGCCCAACATCCAGTGCAGGCTGTGGTCACCACAACACCAATCCCACCCCCTATCAAGGGGATAACAGCCAGCACACCCTGAGGAAAGATGTGGCAGGCATCCATACCAAAAACAGTCCTCACACCAAAAATATTGGACTCATGCAGGCTACACAGGGACACTACCATATAAAAACAGCCCTTTAAGACCACAGTATATAACTGTTTCTCCTAAATTCACAGAGTCAAAGAAATATAAGTAAAATGAAAAAAGCAGAATAACTACTCCCAATTAAAAGAACAAGAGAAGTCCTGTGAAGAACAAACAATGAAGCAGACCTCTCTAGTCTACAAGACCCCAAGTTTAAAAAGGAGGTAATAAAAATGCTGAAGAAATCAAGAAAGACTATTGATAGAAATGCAGATTACTGTAACAAGGAACTAGAAACTATAAAGAGAAGCCAGTCAAAATTCAACAACTGCTGAGATGAAAATCAAGCTAAAGACCATAAATATCAAACTGAATAATGCAGAAGAACAAATAAATGATCTGGAAGATAGAATAATGGAAATCACCCAATCAGAACAGCAGACAGAAAGACAAATGAAATAAAAAAAAATTAAAGCAACATACAAGATCTATGGGATAGTATAAAGTGTGCCAATCTACACATAATGGAATCCCAGAAGAAGAAGAAAGAGAAATGGGGATCAAAAATGTATTTGAAGAAATTATGGCTGAAAACTTCCCAAACCTAAAGAAGGAAACAGATATTCAGGTATAGGAAGCATAGAGGGTCCCAAACAAGATGAACTTAAATGGACCTACTCCAAGACATATCATAATTAAAATGGCAAAAGTTGACGATAAAGAGAGGATTCTAAAGGCAGCAAGAGAAAAACAATGAGTCAGTTACAAGGGTATCTCCTTTAGGTTATCAGTTGATTTCTTTACAGAAACTTTGCAGGCCGGAAGGGAGTGGCAAGATATATTCAAAGTTCTGAAAGGGAAAAACCTGCAACCTAGAGTACTCTACCCAGCAAGATTATCATTTAAATAGAAGGAGAGAGAAAGAATGTCTCAGACAAGTGAAAACAAAAGGAATACAGCAATGCTAGACCTACCCTAAAAGAAATATTGAAAGGTCTTCTCTAAATAGAAAAGAAGCAAGAATCTATAGGAAAGGGAAAGTTACAATAGGAAAGGCAAATATATAAAAGGATCGAAGATCACTTAAGTAAGTCAGTACACAGGTTAAAAAATAATCAAAAAAATTCTGTGAAAGTGATTATAACTACAATGAACAGCAAAAGGATAAACATGAAGATGTAAAATAGGACATCAAAATCACAAAATGTGGCCCAGTGTGCGAGTGGGGCGGCCCTCACCCGCAGGCACCCGGAGGAGGCCGGAGGACAGAGTCCTTGGGAGGGGGACCGAGTCCAGAACGGCTGCGGATCTCTGGCCTGGGTCAGTGACGAGCCATGGGGACCCGGCCGGGTCCGGCCCGGTGCTCCCATCGGTATCCAACGTGCGCCTCCCTGGGAACGACAACCGACCAGGTCCCTGTCTCTGGTTTCGGGATGTACCCGGCAGGTTTTCTATCAGATGATCCACTGTAATAATGCTGGAGTTAAGAAGTCTCCATTCCTTTGCTTGGAACCAGAAGACTTTTTCCCCTGCGTATAGAGTAGGAGTAATGTTGGTTAGGAACTGGCTGGTGTTTAAAACTGAAGATAGTCATGACTGTTAAACTGAAGCTCCATGCTGAAGTAAGATTAATTGTCTTGGAAATACTAAATTGGGGTAACCCAAATCTGTTTCTGGAGCCATGAAAATTTTGTTGGTTTTTGACTTGGCAGTATAATCATAGATGATAATAGTGACACCTGGATTGTACAATGTGCTCCAGAGAAAAAGCTTCCTATTGAACTACAAGATTCTTATGAAAAAGGATTGTGGACAGAATTTATGGGCAGAGTCTTTAAGTATTTGGGAGATGAAGGTGTAAGAGAAGATGAAATGAAAAGAGCAATGATATCAATGCCTTTAACTCCAGGGGTGGTGGAACTTTTAAACTTTATAAGAAAGTACAAGGATAAATTTGACTGGATCATTATTTCAGATTCAAATTCAGTCTTCATAGACTGGGTTTTTAGAAGCTACCAATTTTCATGACGTGCTTGATAAAGTCTTTACAAATCCAGCAGCTTTTTATGGCAATGGTCATTTCACTGTGGAAAATTATCATGCTCATTCTAGGTGCCCCCAAAGTCGTTGCAAAAATGTAGTTTTGGTAGAATTTGTAGGTAAACAGTTACAACGAGGAGTGAATTATACACAAATTGTTTATATAGGTGATGGCAGAAATGATGTCTGTCCAGTAACCTTCTTAAAGAAGAATGATGTTGACATGCCACAGAAAGGATATACTTTACAGAAAACTCTTTCTAGGATGTCTCAAAATCTTGAGCCTATAGAGTCTTCTGTTGTATCTTGGTCTTCAGGTGTTGAAATAATTTCTCATTTACAATTTCTAAAAAAGGAGTAATATGCCAACAATTTAAAAAAAAATCACAAAATGTGGGGAAGAGGACTAAGAAATTGTAGATCTTTTAGAATGTGTTTGAGTTTATATGACTACCAGTGTAAAGGAAGTAGATATAGTTATGGGTTAACATACTTGAAAATCAGGGTAACCACAAATCAAAAACATACAATAGATTCATAAAACCAGAAAGAAAGGAACTCAAGCATAATACAAGAGAAAACCATCAAACCACAAAAGGAAAAAGAAAAAGAAGAAAGGAACAAAGAAGAAATACAAAATCAACTGGAAAACAGATTTCAAAAGGCAATAAGTACATACCTGTAGATAATTACTTTAATGTCAATGGACTAAATGCTGTAATCAAAAGACATAGACTGGGAGATTGGATAATAAAACAAGAACCTACAATATGCTGCCTAAAGGAGACCCACTTTAGGGTGAAAAACACTTATAGATTGAAAGTGAGGGGATGGAAAAAGATATTTCATGCAAATGGAAATGACAAGAAAGTGGGGGTAGCAATACTCATATCAGACAAAATAGACTTCAAAACAAAAGCCATAAAGAAAGATAAAGAAGGACACTGTATAATGATAAAAGGATCAATACAAGAAGAAGATATCAACTTGTTAATATATGCACCCAATATAGGAGCACCTAAATACATAAAGCAAATACTAACAGGCATAAAGGGAGAAATTGATAGGAATACAATAATAGTAGAAGACTTTAACACCCCAGTGACATCAATGGACAGATCTTTCAGGCAGAAAATCAATAAGGCAACAGAGATCCTAAATGACACAATATAACAGTTAGACAATTGATATCTACAGGGCACTACATCGAAAAAAAAAACCCCAAACCCAGAATACACATTTTTTTCAAGTGCACACGGAATGTTCTCTAGGATAGACCACATACAAGGATACAAAACAAGCCTCAAAAAATCTAAGAGGATAGAAATCATTTCAAGCCTCTTTTCTGACCACACGGCATGAAACTAGAAATCAAACACAGAAAGAGAAATGAGAAAAAATGATTTCATGAAGACTAAACAACATGCTACTAAAAACCAGTGGGTCAGTGATGAAATCAAAGAGGAAATTAAAAAATCCTCAAGACATATGACAATAGCACAACCATACAAAATCTATGGGATGCAGCAAAAGCAGTTCTAAGAGGGAAATTCATAGCAATTCAGGCCTTCCTCAAAAAACAGGAAAAATCCCAAATAAACAGCCTAAGTTACCACCAAAACAATAGGTATTAGCACAAAAATAGACATATGGATCAATAGAACAGAATAGAGAGCCCAGAAGTAAATCCACACACCTACTGTCAGTTAATCTTTAACAAACAAGGCAAGAATTTACAATGAAGAAAAGACAGTCTCTTCAGCAAGTGGTGTTGGGAAGGCTGGACAGCCACATGTAAATCAATGAAATTAGAACACACCCTCACACCATACACAAAAATAAACTCAAGATGGCTTAAAGACTTAAATATAAGACCTGACACCATAAAACTCCTAGAAGAGAATATAGGCAAAACGTTCTCTGACATAAATTGTAGCAATATTTTCTTAGATTAATCTCCCAAGGCAAAAGAAATGAAAGCAGAAATAAACAAATGGGGTCCCCCGGCGAGATGGCAGAAGAGTAAGATGCGGAGATCACCTTCCTTCCCACAGATACAGTAGAAATACATCTACACGTGGAACTGCTCCTACAGAACACCCACTGAACGCTGGGAGAAGACATCAGACCTCCCAAAAGGCAAGAAAATCCCCACGTACTTGGGTAGGGCAAAAGAAAAAAGAAATAACAGAGACAAAAGAATAGGGACAGGACCTGCACCAGTGGGAGGGAGCTGTGAAGGAGGAAAGGTTTCTACACACTAGGAAGCCCCTTCGCGGGCGGAGACTGCGGGTGGCAGAGGGGGGAAGCTTCGGAGCCACGGAGGAGAGCGCAGCCACAGGGGTGCGGAGGGCAAAGCGGAGAGATTCCCGCACGGATGATCGGGGCCGAGTAGCACTCACCAGCCTGAGAGGCTTGTCTGCTCACCCGCTGGGGCGGGCGGGGGCTGGGAGCTGAGGCTTGGGCTTCGGTCGGATCGCAGGGAGAGGACTGGGGTTGGCGGCGTGAACACAGCCTGAAGGGGTTAGCGCACCACAGCTAGCCGGGAGGGTGCACGAGAAAAAGTCTGCAGCTGCCAAAGAGGCAAGAGACTTTTTCTTGCCTCTTTGTTTCATGGCGCGCAAGGAGAGGGGATTCAGAGCGCCGCCTAAATGAGCTCCAGAGACGGGCGTGAGCCGCGGTTATCAGCGCGGACCCCAGAGACGGGCATAAGACACTAAGGCTGCTGCTGCCGCCACCAAGAAGCCCGTGTGTGAGCACAGGTCACTCTCCACACCGCCCTTCCTGGGAGCCGGTGCAGCCCGCCACGGCCAGGCTCCCGTGATCCGGGGACAACTTCCCCGGGAGAACGCACGGCGCGCCTCAGGCTGCTGCAACGTAACGCTGGCCTCTGCCACCACAGGCTCGCCCCGCATCCGTACCCCTCCCTCCCCCCGCCCTGAGTGAGCCAGAGCCCGCTAGTCAGCTGCTCCTTTAACCCCGTTCTGTCTGGGCGGGGAACAGACGCCCTCAGGCGACCTACATGCAGAGGCGGGTCCAAATCCAAAGCTGAACCCCGGGAGCTGTATGAACAAAGAAGAGAAAGGGAAATCTCTCCCAGCAGCTTCAGAAGCAGCGGATTAAAGCTCCACAAACAACTTGATGTGCCTGCATCTGTTGAATACCTGAATAGACAACGAATCATCCCAAATTCAGGAGGTGGACTTGGGGAGCAGGATATATTAATTTTTCCCCTTTTCCTTTTTTTGTGAGTGTATATGTGTATGCTTCTGGGTGAGATTTTGTCTGTATAGCTTTGCTTTCACCATTAGTCCTAGGGTTAGGTCTGTCCATTTTTTTTTTTTTAACTTAAAAAAATTTTTTTTCCCAATAAATGTTTTCTTAATAATTTTTTCCTTATTTTCTATCTTTAAAAATTAAAAAAAATTTTTTAATAAGTTTTTTCATATTTTTTATTTTAAAAAATAAAAAAAAAGTTTTCAAAATAATTTTTTAAATTTTTTATTATAAAAATTAATAAATCTATTTTTAAAAATTAAAAAAAATTTTTTTCTTAATAAATTTATTCTTAATAATTGTTTTCTTATTTTTTATTATAATAGCTTTATTTTATTTTATTTTATCCTCTTTCTTTCTTTCTTTCTATTTTTTCTCCCTTTTATTCTGAGATGTGTGAATGGAAAGCTCTTGGTGCTCCAGCCAGGCATCAGGGCTGTGCCTCTGAGGTGGGAGAGCCAACTTCAGGACACTGGTCCACAAGAGACCTCCCAGCTCCATGTAATACCAAATGGCGAAAATCTCTCAGAGATCTCCATCTCAACATCAAGACCCAGCTTCACTCAACGACCAGCAAGCTACAGTGCTGGACACCCTATGCCAAACAACTAGCAAGACAAGAACACAGCCCCATCCATTAGCAGAGAGGCTGCCTAAAATCATAATAAGGCCACAGACACCCCAAAACACACCACCAGACGTGGACATGCCCACCAGAAAGACAAGATCCAACCTCATCCACCAGAACACAGGCACTAGTCCCCTCCACCAGGAAGCCTACACAACCCACTGAACCAACCTTAGCCACTGGGGACAGATACCAAAACAACGGGAACTACGAACCTGCAGCCTGTGAAAAGGAGACCCCAAACACAGTAAGATAAGCAAAATGAGAAGACAAAAAAACACACAGCAGGTGAAGGAGCAGGGTCAAAACACACCAGACCTAACAAATGAAGAGGAAATAGGTAGTCTACCTGAAAAAGAATTCAGAATAATGATAGTAAGGATGATCCAAAATCTTGGAAATAGAATAGGCAAAATGCAAGAAACATTTAACAAGGACGTAGAAGAACTAAAGAGGAACCAAGCAATGATGAAAAACACAATAAATGAAGTTAAAAATACTCTAGACGGGATCAATAGCAGAATAACCGAGGCAGAAGAACGGATAAGTGACCTGGACGATAAAATAGTGGAAATAACTACTGCAGAGCAGAATAAAGAAAAAAGAATGAAAAGAACTGAGGACAGTCTCAGAGACCTCTGGGACAACATTAAACGCACCAACATTCGAATCATAGGGGTCCCAGAAGAAGAAGAGAAAAAGAAAGGGACTGAGAAAATATCTGAAGAGATTATAGTTGAAAACTTCCCTAATATGGGAAAGGAAATAGTTAATCAAGTCCTGGAAGCACAGAGAGTCCCATACAGGATAAATCCAAGGAGAAACACGCCAAGACACATATTAATCAAACTATCAAAAATTAAATATAAAGAAAACATATTAAAAGCAGCAAGGGAAAAACAACAAATAACACACAAGGGAATCCCCATCAGGTTAACAGCTGATCTTTCAGCAGAAACTCTGCAAGCCAGAAGGGAGTGGCAGGATATACTTAAAGTGATGAAGGAGAAAAACCTACAACCAAGATTACTCTACCCAGCAAGGATCTCATTCAGATTTGATGGAGAAATTAAAACCTTTACAGACAAGCAAAAGCTGAGAGAGTTCAGCACCACCAAACCAGCTTTACAACAAATGCTAAAGGAACTTCTCTAGGCAAGAAACACAAGAGAAGGAAAACACCTACAATAACAAACCCAAAACATTTAAGAAAATGGGAATAGGAACATACATATCGATAATTACCTTAAATGTAAATGGATTAAATGCTCCCACCAAAAGACACAGACTGGCTGAATGGATACAAAAACAAGACCCATATATATGCTGTCTACAAGAGACCCACTTCAGACCTAGAGACACATACAGACTGAAAGTGAGGGGATGGAAAAAGATATTCCATGCAAATGGAAATCAAAAGAAAACTGGAGTAGCAATTCTCATATCAGACAAAATAGACTTTAAAATAAAGACTATTACAAGAGACAAAGAAGGACACTATATGATGATCAAGGGATCAATCCAAGAGGAAGGTATAACAATTGTAAATATTTATGCACCCAACATAGGAGCACCTCAATACATAAGGCAAATACTAACAGCCATAAAAGGGGAAATCGACAGTAACACAATCATAGTAGGGGACTTTAACACCCCACTTCCACCAATGGACAGATCATCCAAAATGGAAATAAATAAGGAAACACAAGCTTTAAATGATACATTAAACAAGATGGACTTAATTGATATTTATAGGACATTCCACCCAAAAACAACAGAATACACATTTTTCTCAAGTGCTCATGGAACATTCTCCAGGATAGATCATATCTTGGGTCACAAATCAAGCCTTGGTAAATTTAAGAAAATTGAAATCGTATCAAGTATCTTTTCCGACCACAACGCTATGAGACTAGATATCAATTACAGGAAAAGATCTGTAAAAAATACAAACACATGGAGGCTACACAATACACTACTTAATAACGAAGTGATCACTGAAGAAATCAAAGGGGAAATCAAAAAATACCTAGAAACAAATGACAATGGAGACACGACGACCCAAAACCTATGGGATGCAGCAAAAGCAGTGCTAAGAGGGAAGTTTATAGCAATACAAGCCTACATCAAGAAACAGGAAACATCTCGAATAAACAACCTAACCTTGCACCTAAAGCAATTAGAGAAAGAAGAGCAAAAAAACCCCAAAGCTAGCAGAAGGAAAGAAATCATAAAGATCAGATCAGAAATAAATGAAAAAGAAATGAAGGAAACAATAGCAAAAATCAATGAAACTAAAAGCTGGTTCTTTGAGAAGATAAACAAAATTGATAAACCATTAGCCAGACTCATCAAGAGAAAAAGGGAGAAGACTCAAATCAATAGAATTAGAAATGAAAAAGGAGACGTAACCACTGACACTGCAGAAATACAAACAATCATGAGAGATTACTACAAGCAACTCTATGCCAATAAAATGGACAACCTGGAAGAAATGGACAGATTCTTAGAAATGCACAACCTGCTGAGACTGAATCAGGAAGAAATAGAAAATATGAACAGACCAATCACAAGCACTGAAATTGAAACTGTGATTAAAAATCTTCCAACACACAAAAGCCCAGGACCAGATGGCTTCACAGGCGAATTCTATCAAACATTTAGAGAAGAGCTAACACCTATCCTTCTCAAACTCTTCCAAAATATTGCAGAGGGAGGAACACTCCCCAACTCATTCTACGAGGCCACCATCACCCTGATACCAAAACCAGACAAAGATGTCACAAAGAAAGAAAACTACAGGCCAATATCACTGATGAACATAGATGCAAAAATCCTCAACAAAATACTAGCAAACAGAATCTAACAGCACATTAAAAAGATTATACACCATGATCAAGTGGGGTTTATTCCAGGAATGCAAGGATTCTTCAATATACGCAAATCAATCAACGTGATACATCATATTAACAAATTGAAGGAGAAAAACCATATGATCATCTGAATAGATGCAGAGAAAGCTTTCGACAAAATTCAACACCCATTTATGATAAAAGTCCTGCAGAAAGTAGGCATAGAGGGAACTTTCCTCAACATAATAAAGGCCATATATGACAAACCCACAGCCAACATTGTCCTCAATGGTGAAAAACTGAAACCATTTCCACTAAGATAAGGAACAAGACAAGGTTGCCCACTCTCACCACTATTATTCAACATAGTTTTGGAAGTGTTAGCCACAGCAATCATAGAAGAAAAAGAAATAAAAGGAATCCAAATCGGAAAAGAAGAAGTAAAGCTGTCACTGTTTGCAGATGACATGATACTATACATAGAGAATCCTAAAGATGCTACCAGAAAACTACTAGAGCTAATCAATGAATTTGGTAAAGTAGCAGGATACAAAATTAATGCACAGAAATCTCTTGCATTCCTATAGACTAATGATGAAAAATCTGAAAGTGAAATTAAGAAAACACTCCCGTTTACCATTGCAACAAAAAGAATAAAATATCTAGGAATAAACCTACCTAAGGAGACAAAAGACCTGTATGCAGAAAATTATAGGACACTGATGAAAGAAATTAAAGATGATACAAATAGATGGAGAGATATACCATGTTCTTGGATTGGAAGAATCAACATTGTGAAAATGACTCTGCTACCCAAAGCAATCTACAGATTCAATGCAATCCCTATCAAACTACCACTGGCATTTTTCACAGAACTAGAACAAAAAATTTCACAATTTGTATGGAAACACAAAAGACCCCGAATAGCCAAAGCAATCTTGAGAACGAAAAATGGAGCTGGAGGAATCAGGCTCCCTGACTTCAGACTATATTACAAAGCTACAGTAATCAAGACAGTTTGGTACTGGCACAAAAACAGAAATATAGATCAATGGAACAGGATAGAAAGCCCAGAGATAAACCCACGCACATATGGTCACCTCATCTTTGATAAAGGAGGCAAGCATATACAGTGGAGAAAAGACAGCGTCTTCAATAAGTGGTGCTGGGAAAATTGGACAGGTACATGTAAAAGTATGAAATTAGAACACTCCCTGACACCATACACAAAAATAAACTCAAAATGGATTAAAGACCTAAGTGTAAGGCCAGACACTATCAAACTCTTAGAGGAAAACATAGGCAGAACACTCTATGACATAAATCACAGCAAGATCCTTTTTGACCCAGCTCCTAGAGAAATGGAAATAAAAACACAAATATACAAATGGGACCTAATGAAACTGAAAAGCTTTTGCACAGCAAAGGAAACCATAAACAAGACCAAAAGACAACCCTCAGAATGGGAGAAAATATTTGCAAATGAAGCAACTGACAAAGGATTAACCTCCAAGATTTACAAGCAGCTCATGCAGCTCAATAACAAAAAACAAACAACCCAATCCAAAAATGGGCAGAAGACCTAAATAGACATTTCTCCAAAGAAGATATGCAGATGGCCAACAGGCACATGAAAAGATGCTCCACATCGCTAATTATTAGAGAAATGCAAATCAAAACTACAATGAGGTATCATCTCACACTGGTCAGAATGGCCATCATGAAAAAATCTAGAAACAATAAATGCTGGAGAGGGTGTGGAGAAAAGGGAACCCTCTTGCACTGTTGGTGGGAATGTAAATTGATACAGCCACTATGGAGAGCAGTATGGAGGTTCCTTAAAAAACTAAAAATAGAGTTACCAGATGAGCCACCAATCCCACTCCTGGGCATATATCTGGAAAAGATGAACACTCTAATTCAAAAAGATACATGCACCCCAGTGTTCATAGCAGCGCTATTCACAATAGTCAAAACATGGAAACAACCTAGGTGTCCATTGACGAATGGATAAAGATATAAAACGGAATATTACTCAGCCATAAAAGAAAGAATGAAATAATGTCACTTGCAGAAACATGGATGGACCTAGAGATTATCATACTAAGTGAAGTCAGACAGCGAAAGACAAATATTATATGATATCCCTTATATGAGGAATATAAAACAATAGTACAAATGAGCTTATTTATAAAACAGAAACAAACTCACAGATATTGAAAACAAACATGGTTACTGAAAGGGAAGGGAGTGGGGGAGGGATAAATAAGGAGTCTGGGATTAACAGGTACATATTACCATATATAAAATAGATGAACAATAAAGATTTACAGTGTAGCACAGGAGCTATATTCAGTATCTTGTAACAACCTATGAAAAAGTATAGAAAGAGAATATATATATAAGTATATAACTGAATCACTTTGCTGTACACCTGAAACTAACATAATACTGTTAAATCAACTATATCAATTAAAAAAAAATTATTTAGTATGTATATAAAAATGGCATTCTTGAATTGGGGAGATCTGACTGATTATCTGAGTAAAATTTAGGGGTCTAAGTGGATACTCTTCTTTTTGGATTCTAGCAGGTCATGGGGTACTTAAACATGGTACCTAAGGGGGCCCAAATAGAGACAGTCTCCTATTTGAGCCTTTCCAGAATAGCAAGTCTTTTAAAATGGTGTCTATCAGGGATTGTTCCTGTTTTTGTCAGGCAAGCAGGACTTACTTTTGTCTTACAGAGGGTGAACCTGTAGTCTCTTTTCCTTATGAAGGGGAACTTTTTATTTAAAGAGAATGCAGTCTTCTTTTATCATATATGGCCTTAGGTCTCATTGACTCATTTCTACTGAATGGATGTCTGCACACACACATTTGTATGTATTCAGCTATCATGTATCTATGTGTTTATTTACATTTCACAACTGGCAAATGGCCATAGTAAAAGAAAAAAGAAAAAAAATGAAAAAGCAAGAGACAAAAACAAAACAACAAATTATTTGAAATCCCATCCAGAAAGAACCAGTGTGTTACTTTGTTGTGTATACTTGGAGTTTCTTGTATACCCTTTCTTGTGTATACTATGTTTTCCTGGGCAAATATATACATACATATATACATATATATGTGTGTGTGTGTTACCAAAGTAAGATCATACCAAAATATTACTCTGTAATCTGCTTTTTTTCACTGAATAATATTTTGTGGTTATCCTTGCTCGACAGTAATTGTAGACCTACATCTTTTTTAATGTCTGCCTAGTATTTTGTAGACAGTAATTGTAGACCTACATCTTCTTTTTTAATGTCTGCCTAGTGTTTTGTAGGGGAACAAAATTTGCCACCCCAAAATGTCTCTTTGGCATACTGATTGTTTTTAGCTGAAAACAATTCAAGACTCAAAAGACTCAGGAAGAAACTTTGACCTTCCCCCTAGCTGCTAAAGAGTGTAGATAGAAGGCCTGTTCCAGAAAGGAGCCATCACCATAGGTAACTGTGTGAACTAGATGTGTAGACAGGGAAGAACCTAGCAAAGTCTGTTTGTTAAAACTCCTGTGTCCCATAGTCTCTGCATGGCCCCTGCAAACATTTGCTTTTCCATCTCTATGTTAATTGCCTTCCTCCCCTTTGAACTTCCAAACAATAACTCCCAACTTCCTCTTTTGTCTTTAGCTGAAGATGGTAGTTAAGGTGAGGGTTTCAGCCTTTTGGGTGAGTTACTGAGTTTTCCTGGGTCTCTCCCATGTATACGTGTTATTAAACTTTTGTGTGATTTTTCGCACCATTAAATACTTATATTATTTTAAGTTATGCTATTATAATTATTAAGTTGATAGATATCCTCATACAAGTATCTTTGTGCATTTGTTTAATTATTTTCTTTGGATAAATTCCTAGAAGTGTGATTTCTGAGTCTGTGGTTTTGGGATGATTTTGACATACATTGCCAGACAGCACTCCAGAAAGGTTGTACCAATTACTGCAATTTTTTTGCAGGTATAATTTATACATACTAAAGTGCACAAACCTGACGTGTATTGCTCAATTAATTTTTGCAAATGTATGTACCTGTGTAACCACCATTCAGATCTAGATGTAGAACATATCCGTCACCCCAGAAAGCTCCCCCTTGAGGTAACCACTATTCTGACTTTTGCTGCCATGGATTACCTTTGTTCTTGAACTTCATATAAATGGAATCATGTAATGCATACTTTCATATGTCTGGCTTTTTTTGCTCAACATAATATTTTGGGGATTCATTCTTATTGTTGCCTATATCACTATTCCTTTTTTTAAAATTTGAGAATAGTATTTATTTCATTGTATAAATGTGCCATAGACATTTTTAATCCATTCCCCTGCTGATAGGTATTTGTGTTATTTCAAATTTGAGGCTACTGTGAATCAAGTTGCTGTGAACAGCATTCTACATGTCTTTTTGTGAATATATTCATTCATTTCCGATGGTTACATATTAAATAGTGGCATTGCTGGGCCATAGGGTAGGCATATGTTTAGCTTTATTAGATACTGCTAAATTGAGTATTAATTTGAGTATAAATTGAGGCAATTTACCCTCTCCCAGCAATGTACTAAAAGTTCTAGTTCCTCAACACCTGAAAGTCCTTTTTCTAGCCTTCTCTAGCCATCTTGCTCTAGTTATGGTGGGAAACATTTACCTCCTCCCTATCTTTGATTATATGCTTAATCCAGCTCTTACTAAACTCATTTATTCATTAATTCTTGTATTTAGTTAATAAATATTTATTAAGCAATTATTATGTGCCTGGTACTATATTAAGCCTTGTACATACAAAGATAAGAACAAGTTCTTAAGGAACTTATAGTCTAGTAGAAAAGGCAGATACAAGCACCTAGTTAAAGTGTGTGATGAATGCAACAGCATAAGCATGTACCTGTGCAGAAGCACATGGTCATACAAAAAAAGAATAATATTAGATGGTGAGAGAGAGGGAGTGGCAAACAAGAGCCTTGAGGTTCTACAAAAGAGATGATAATCGTAATTAACATCTGTTGAACACATGTTATCCTACATGCTATGCTAAAAGCATAGTCTCATCCTAGTTAGTCTTTGGTGTAGGTTATATTATTACTATGCTCATCTTACAAATGAATCAACTGAGGCCTGGAGAAGTTAAGCAACTTATCCACAGTCACACAACTAGTAGGTGAGGAAGCTGGGGTTTGAACCCGGGAAGTCTGACTGTGGAGCATACAGGAGACCCCTGCCGAGATGATGTGTGAGCAGAGGAGTTTTGGAGAAGGCTTTCTAGGTAGTGATAGCAGCTGTACACAGGCAGGAAAATAAGATACAGTCTGGCAAGTCTGAGGAACCTCCAGCAAGAGGCCCGAGGGAACATGGTAATCAGCAAGAAGAGATTGGATATGAAAGCTGGCAGGGGCCAGATCCGGGGTGAAGTGAAGTTGGGGTTCCTATGATGGCTTTTCACTGGAGAGCACCTCTCCCTCTGCCCCATCACCGCATACCAAACAATATTTAAAATGTTTCATCATGTTGTTGAATGAGCCATTTGGGCACACTTACCAAATAACTGAGCATTCCAGTGGAGCGGGAAGAATTACTTGCAAGTATGGGAGCAGACCCTGGTTTCCAACATGATGGCTCCCACAGTGCCTGCCTGCCCGGTGCGTTCTGTTGAGTACACCCATCTGCTGGTGAGACGGCGGCTTTCAGATGAGCCGAGGACAGTGTTCCCCAGCCCTCCCAAAGGGTCCAGTTATAAAAGGATAAAACCCACACAGTGTTCCAATGTGTAGTGCAATGGGCAACGCCAGGTTTTGCTAAAATAGGATTAAGTTAAGAAACGCACACTGTGAAGCATTTGTCTGGTTAAATAATTTAACAGTTCTTGCGTTCCTGCTTCAGTTTCAACAGAAAACGCTTCTCTGGGGGGTTCTCCTTGCGCACATCATCAGACTAATCATGTGGAAGCCTGACTGGTGCCAGTTGGATTGGGGGAGAGCGGGTGGGTGCCTGGTGGTCCCCATGATGATGGGAAAGGAGGCAAGGCAAAGTATACCTTTGGGGAAAATGCAAACTTTTCTGCCTGCGAAGTGAGAGTGTGTGTTAGTATGCAGAGCCTGTTGGCCCATTGTTGGAGACTCCAGCTTTCTCAGCAGAATGTCTGGCAGATGGCTTGCATTTGCACTCGCCTTCTGGAGAAGGAATTCGCTACCAACAACATAAGCCGCAGCTTTTCTTTTCAGAATTTACAACAAATTGGCCAGAATGGCAATTTAAAAAAAAAACATTAGCATCACTATTTCCACATTCCCTTTCTGAATAGGGTAAATGATTCCCTCTCCAACTGTGTCATTTGCACGTTTTTCCCCCCAAATGTTTATTAAAATGATTTAGGTATTTCATTATGCAAAATGACTTTTATAAAAAGACCTTTCTTTTTGCCCCACCGTCACACATAATTTCTTTTGTCACTTGTTATAGAGTGGAGTTATGTGAAGCTAGGACATATTATTTGTTCTAGTCTGTATTGGATAATTTATTACGTTAAGAAACCAATAATTTTCAAATATAATCAGATTTAAGTTTTTAATAAGATTCATCTTCCCATTCACACTTGCTTAATTTAAGGATATTAAATCTGCTCAGGAATGGGCCGCCTCTCAAAGTCTTGTGTGCCCATTAAAGAGCTTTATTCCTGATGTGTTAATAGGATTTAATTACATTACCGTCTTCATGCAGAGTCACAGTGTGATAGTTAACTGTGATAAGCCAAGCAAACAATAGCCTGAAAAGGAAGTGGTGTATAGCAGTTGGTTTATCTGCTTAGAAAATCAAGATGATTATTATTTTAAAATTGATGGTTGCATGCATTTGCATCATGTTTAGTTCAAATGCTGAAGAGAACAAACTTTCCCTTTCCTTTAAAAAGAAAATCACTTAAAAGGCCACCCACATAAAAGGTGAACAATAAACATTTAACAGAAACTACTTAATTGCCATTTATCTGTTGAATTGCAATGAGATTTTTACTATTGACTACAGAGAGATTTGTTTCAACAATTTACCCTGCTATTCTTTTGTCTTTTTGACTATCACATCCGTGATTTGGGGTTCAGAGTAATAGCTGTGTTCCTTGTTAAGAAGTAATGACTTTAAAATTGAACTTTTATCCTGTCTTACTTTTTTTTTCTTACTTCTGCTCCTGCTCTTGCCCCTGTACCCCTTCCCAAGTTTCCCAATTAGTTTAATGACAGACAGCAGGGCTTCAGGCTTCATGCTTCTATGGCTTACTGAGGATGCAGCCCTCAGTAAATCTTGTCAATTTCTCCATCAAGATCATTTGCATCGGTTGGAAGTGTTGACTTCTGTGAATTTCCGTTTCATGTGAACTTGACAGAACTCAGTACTTTTGCTCCATCACAGATGCCTGTGAAATAGAAGAATGATTTTTAGAGCATTCCAATGAATTAAAAAAAAAAAAAAAAAAAAAAGGAAAAAGAAAAAGAACCCAGCAATATGTTATCTGGTTGAACTTTTCACTTCCAAAGTGATTGACAACTTCTGACACATTTTCATGAGAGATCATAGACCTGGCAAACAAAATTTGAGATGATATACAGTCTTGCTTTACTTTGTTAAAATCTGTTATGGAAGTAGAAAAAAAAAGTATGAAAAGGCTTCAGAGGTTTTTTTTGTTTTTTTTTTGCTGAGCCAAGTTGGTGGGAGGTGGAGAGAATGGGAAGAGATTGAAGATTGCCTGCACTATTGTTCTGCTTCTCTCAGAGCCACTCCACTTTTGTCTCTTCTATGTGTTGGGATTTTGAATATGTTTTTAAAGCAGTTCTATTTTCCAAAAAATTTTGAAAATCAAAGAACATCATTTACTGTTGTCAGGGAGGAAGAAATTTTCCTCTACCCTACTAGGTTCTTCTGGCTGGTCTAAGAATTAAATTGGCGTGAGACAGATTAACAGGAGAAATTCACACAAAAGAAGTTTAAAAACATGCATACATGGGAGAGACCCAGGAAAACTGAGTAACTCACCCAAAATGGCTGAAACCCTCACCTTAACTACCATCTTCAGCTAAAGACAAAAGATGGTGTTGGGGTAGTGGCTTGGGACTTCAAAAAGGAAGAAGGCGATTGACATGGAGATGGAAGAGTAAATGTTTGTTAAACAAATGTTTGCTGGGTCATGCAGAGACAATGGGGCACATAGTGGAATTTTAACAAACAGACTTTGCTAGGTTTCTTCCTGTCTACGCTTAGTTCGCACTATATTTATCTATGCTGATGACTCCCTTCCCGGAATAGGTCCTCTATCAACATTCTTTAGGTAGTTAGGGTGAAGGTCACAGAGATTTTTCCTGCGTCTTTTGGGCTTTAAAATAATCAACCTAAATGAGTCCTCGTGCCAAAGAGACACATTTTGGGGTGGCAATTTTTTCTCCCCTTCCCTGTCCATCCCTCAGCCTGTAGTTTATGGTTACCACCAAGACTCCAGTGCAGATTCTTCCAGAACTGGCTCTGAGCACAGTAGAACTGGGAAGGCAGCTGAGGCCCCTCCTCTGCTGAGGTTCTGTGCACTTCTCCTGGTCTGCTGTATCCTCAGGTCTGTGTTAACTCATATCTGTGTTGCTGGCTCTTTGTTTGGGCAAATGGCCACTGCACTTGTTTTATCTTCAATTTCTGCTCAAATGTACTCTCTTCCATGAAATCTTTTCCTAACTTTCAAGTTGCAATTGATTTCTTTTCTTCTTGTGCTCCCTATGCTACACTTAACTGTTTCTACCTTCTGTCTGTGACCAGGTCTGTTTCTTACACTAGCTGTTGAGTTCTTAAATCCAGAGACAGGGTCTTGTTTATCTTTAAATGAAATATCAAATAAGAGATAACCCAAATAAATTCTAGCATGTGGGTGCTCAACAATGCCAATTCTTTTTTCACCTTTGGCATCCAGCAAATTTCTTTTAGGATATAGGATATGCTTAATACATATTTGGAAAATCGAATGTTTCATTTTCCTTCTAGGTATTTGGACTTCGATTAGGAAATTTCCTTGTATTCTTTGGTACTTCTACGTAATTTTTGTTTTTGTCAGTTCTCTTACTCATCATGATTGTGACATTGTATTATATGCTATTACTCTTGACTTGTACTGATATAAATTTTCCTTTTCCTGTTCCAACTTTGCTTCCTCTTCTCTTATCCCCTACTCTTTCCCAGCTACAGTGTAGGGGAAGAAATATTTTTCCCCTCTCTATTCCTAGGTTCAGTGGCTGGGGCTCACGAATCAAACTGATGAAAGACAGATTCACAAGAGGAAACCAGTTTTAATTACATACATATGCACAGGAATTCACAAAGACAAATATGGCTCCAGGAGGTGGCCAGATGATTGATGTTAATATACCATCTTAGGCTAAACAAAGAAGTGAGTTTTGGGCTTCTGGGCAGGCGAAGTGAGTTAAGGAAAGGTGAGAGGAGGAAGTATATGGTAAATAAGGGTTTACCTTCTTATGCAGAAAAGAGTCTCTCAGGTGATAAGAATTATCTCCAGCAATAGCTCTCTTCCTAGACATTTTACAAATGGAAGTTTTCTTTATAAATGTAAATATCCTTTACAAAAAAGGAAATTTATACTTTATTTTTAGGCAGTTAGGGGAAGCTAAACAGCTTTACCCGCATTTGCTGGTTCTCAGTTGCCTTTAACTCAAAATAATTCATATACCAACGTGGCATATTTTGGAGTGGCATGTTCTAGTGCCCTTAATTAACATGTTCCTATCAATATTTATATTGACTCTAAATTATCATATATAGGTGTGGCTCTCCTAGAATCTCCTACTTACCCCATTTTTGTAGCATTCCTTCAACTGTCAATTCCTGCATGTTCCTACTATGTCCTCAGACATTGAAGTCCACAGTGGGAATACAAAAATAAGAAATTTTGTTATCCTCAAACTTATATAACTAGATTATAACTGAGTGGGAGAGACAGCAAACATGAATGCAGAAAACTGTAATATTCTAAGCTAAATGAAGTATAGTTTCTACCAGTTTAGCAGATCGTAATAGTCCTTAATAAAATATTAATGCACTTTATTTATTTACATAGTTAATTATAAACACAGTTAACATTATTTCCTCAGAGTTCATACTTAATGAATCTAATTTGAATGAATCCATAAGAGGGCAATGAATAGTTGTCCACACTCATATAGTTTTTCAAAAACTATAAGCAAATACCGTCAAAAGGCTATCCCTGTGATTTTGTGGTTACTGAAAAGGCAACCAAATAGAAGACTATCTTATCATAATTAACAAAGTTAGAGATAGATCGCAGAAGATTAGAGATAGAACAAAGAGCATGTAGAGTATGAGGCGAGCATACAAGTTCACTGCTGAGCAACCCTGGTTTCCTACTCTGAGTTCCTCCGTGTGGATAACAGCCTGACGATTATCATTATTTACATCCTATACATCTATTTGAGTTATTACCCTCCAGTATTTTACTTCCTCCTACACCTCATTTCAATCATTCTTTTGTTTCTTCTATCTTCACTTCCCTGGAGCTTCATTTCAGTGTTGCAGTCTACTTGATCACTTCTCTACTGTTCAAGTAGCATTTCTTCTAGAGTTTCTCATAGCCAGACCATGTGCACATGTGTGCACACACACACACACACACACACACACACACTAACTTGCACAATGGTAAAGAGAGGCCATGTCATGTGTGGACAGTGAAAAGTTGTTTGGTGCGGTTGAAGTACGGGGCAGTGTGGGGAGAAAAGGGTGGGAGGTATATAGGGGATAGTACAGGTGATGAAGACCCAAGGGAGCTGGACTGAACGCAGAAGAAAATTCTGGAGTCACAGTATGGGAACAGGAACTATTGTACAATCACACGCTAATTTTCAAAATAGGCATGTTCTGTAAAGGTAAAGTGAATTTCTAAATCTCTTTTAATTGTTTTTTTATGAAAAATATTAGAGTCATGTGTTTGGAGAGAAATTTGGTCCTAATGTATTAGAAAATAAAACTTAAAGTCTACTGGTGTCTGCTTCTCCTTTTCCTCTTTCAGGGTCCAGTTCCAAATTTCCCTAGTGATCTATATTTCCCTTGAAGTTTTGTGGTACCAGTTAGATGCCATCTTTGTAATTTTTTTTAATATTAAGAAAAATTATCGAAAATCTATAAATTAGACTTAAGAGGACAATTACATATCCATTCTAGGTTTATTTACTTTTCTGAGAGAATGTATCTTCATTGATTTGTTATTGAGGGCCTGAAACAGATAGACTGCCAGATATTTCTCCAGCAAAAATGGGTTTCTTTGGGATCAGCAGAGAATTGCAATTCAGAGTCTGCAATCATGGCAAGCCATGTACAAGTCCCTCACTGCAAGGGAAAGAGAACTCTTTTATAGAGGGGAAAAGGAAGTTGGGAGGGCTACAGTAAACAGAGTCCATGGCTTTTCATTGGCTGAATCCTTGCAAGGAAAAAAGAAGAGTCTTTCTTCTTCCTGCTGGGCTCTGCTATTGTCGCAGGGTATGAGAGCTCCCCTTCTGGTCTCCTGACTCAGTTTAATTGAGGTTTCTGTTTATTAATTTTATACACTATCTACTATTTTTTAAAAATTTATTTATTTTATTTTGGCTGCGTTGGGTCTTCGTTGCTGTGCACGGGCTTTCTCTAGTTGTGGCGAGTGGGGGCTACTCTTCGTTGTGGTGCATGGGCTTCTCATTGCAGTGGCTTCTCTTGTTGCGGAGCACGGGCTCTAGGCACGTGGGCTTCAGCAGTTGTGGCATGCGGGCTCAGTAGTTGTGGCTCATGGGCTCTAGAGCACAGGCTCAGTAGTTGTGGCACACGGGCTTAGTTGCTCCGCGGCATGTGGGACTTCCCGGACCAGGGCTTGAACCTGTGTCCCCTGCATTGGCAGGTGGATTCTTAACCACTGCACCACCAGGGAAGCCCCTACATTATCTACTATTAATTAAGGGCTTAAACTATGTGAAGTTATATGTTGACTCATACATTTGTATCTAGTTTTGATGGAAATTATTTTTGTTCAGCAGGTAAGGTAACCAAAAAGTTTTGATTTAGTGCCTTAGAGGACTCAACCAGTTTGTATCTAATTTAACAATCTTATTTTAATATTCTTTATCATTTCTTTATAAAATTTCTACTGGTGCTCTTTAAGTTAGTTTACCATCTTACTGTTTTCTTTGTTAATTTATGAGCACAATACATTCTTTCACATGGGTTCATTTTATTTTGTATAAGAGTCATGTTTTTGGATATTTTAGGGGAACAGTATACTTTGATAATATAATCATAAATTCTTCATAGGCTTTAAAAAACTAAAATACCAGAACTTGTGTGCCCACAGAGTCATCAGAGCTAGTTTATGAGCCATGTGCTTTTGATAGTTCTGATTCATTTTGATCTAAAATAATACTTTACAGCTTGATTATCCTCCTTGGTTAGTAGGTATCTTTGTATAGTATGTGTTTTTTACCTCCCAAATCCAAACCTTTAAAAAGGATAGGAATTTGTTACCACTGAGGATATGTGGGAAAAGAGCAGTGATATAGGATCTGAGGGAGGTTATAAAACAGGACTTTCTTAAATGCTTTTGTTAAAGGCAGCGTTTGGGAGTATATCTATAGCTTTCCAGGCAAATACTATGGTTTAGTTCAATTCAACTAACTTTCATGGGGCATTTACCCTGGACCAGGCACTATGAATGGGCCTGGGGATATAAAGATGAATGGGTTGTAGTTGTTGGATTCAGATATTTATAGCAGAATATAAGGCAAACAGCAGTGTGTGTATGTATGTGTATAGATATATAGTGTTTTTTTCCAAGTTCCACTGCAGAGGAGAAAATGATTTGTTTCATCTATAGCTATTAAGGAGTGACATCACATGGACTTCTTTCTAGGAATAAATTGGTGTTCCTCAAGCTGACAAGTTTGGGGGAAGAAAATGTGCAAGTGTGGTATTAAGGGGCTTGACATATTTGGAGCATTGGATGTGGTTCAGCATTACTGGAGCATAAGTTCAAGGTGGAGTGATGAGAAGGATGAAGGGGTGAGCTAAGTAGGAGTTGGCTCATGGAGGACCTACGGAGGACTTTGAACACTGTATTGCTTCCTTTGTTGCTGTAACAAATTACCACAAATGTAGTGGCTTAAAGCCACAAATGTATTCTCTTACAGTCTGAAGGTAAAAAGTCTAAAATGGGTCTGCAGGTCTGTGTTTCTTCTGGAGGCTCTAGTGAGGAGTCTGTTTCCTTGCCTTTTCCAGCATCTAGAGGACACCTGCCTTCCTTGGCTTGTGCTCTGTGACCCCCTCCCCCATCATTCTGTTGTTACTTACTTTCTCTGACTCTGACCCTTCTACTTCTCACTTGTAATGACCCTTGTGATTACATTGGGCCCACCTGGATAATTCCAGATAGTAATCTCCCCATCTTAAGATCCCTAACTTAATCATATCTGCAGAGTCCCTTTTACCTTATAAAGTTACATATTCACAGATTTCAGAGATTAGTATGTGGACATCTTTGGGAGGTCATTATTTAGCCTACCACAAGCAGTATTATTACAGTTTGGGGAAACCATTTGAAGATTGTGAACAGATACTGTATTGACAAAGTGGTTCTGAAAGTCAACTGGAGTCTTGCAAGTGATTCAGATCAGTATCTCTGAGATGGGTCTGGGAGCAGTAGTCTTAACCGGCATCCAGGTGATTCAGATGCAGGTGGTTTTGGAATCACTCCTTGGGAGACACTGTTTTGATGGCTGCATGGATAAGGGACTAGAGAGGGAAGAGCTTAGAGCCAACAAGATTTGTTGGTAGACTATTGCAGTAGCACACAGTAGAAGGTAAATAATACATTTGTTGATCAACAAAAACCTTCCAAAGGCCCTGAGAGAATATAGTATATTCATTAAGAGCATGTATGATATGTACATGTTAGCATATATATACTACTATATATAAAAGAGATAAACAACAGAGACCTACTGTATACCACAGGGAACTATACTCAATATTTTGTAATAACCTATAAAGGAAAAGAATCAAAAAAATAGATATATATGTATGTATATCTGAATCACTTTGCTGTACACCTGAAACTAACACAACATTGTAAATCAACTCCATTTCAATAAAAAAAATTAAAAAAAAGAGAGCATATATGATGGAGTCAGACAGATCTAGTTTTAATTTTATCACTTATACTTGTCATCTTGGCAAGTTACTTCATTTCTTTAAGTCTCAATTTTTTTATCTGAAAGTGGGAATAATAATACCTATCTTATGTGGTAGTTTTGAGGATTAAATACAATGTGTCAGAAAAGCACTTGGCGCAGTGCCTGGTAAATAGTAAGCACTCACAAATAATGGCTACTGTTTTAAGTATCATTATATCTAAAGGACAGATGTTATTTTCTAACAAAATGCTCAATTTAATTCTAAAATAAATGCAGAATATCTGTGAGATATTCATCTGTTTGTCATACACTTAACCTGAAGCTCTACAGAAAACAAAACAACAACATGAAAAACTCAGAAGTGCCCCTGGAACAGAGTCAGCACACCTTGCTTCTTAAATGTATAAAAGATTCCTCAGGACATGTTACTCTTTGGTTCTTCAGATCCTGTTTTCTGGCACTTTTTGGGCCCGAAGGGGATGATCAGCCTAAAGGCTGAGGATGTAGACAGAGCAGAGGCAAAGCATCAAATGCAACAGAGAATGAATAGCCGTTAGGAGAGACAACTTGTTAGAACACGCATGTGGAAATAATGGAAAGTCCTCTCTGCCAAAATATTGGAAGCAAGAAAATTTAATAAAACAGGACTTTGAGTTCAGAAACTCCTCTACTTATAACTTATAGAGAATTTTAGGAATTTTCAGAGAAATGAGAACAAAATTTGTCTCAGAAGAAAGATGTTCCAGCTTTTCCAGCCAGACAACTTTAGTGGTCACATGTGGGCATTACAACAAAGGGCAGTAGAGTGTTTCTTTGTGTTTATGAATAAATAGGTTTAGGAATAGCCTTTCAGCACTAACCTGTGATCAGGTAGAGGAGCTTCTGCTTTGTGATACAAATGGATTCCCTTTTTTACTAATTAAGTGATGGAAAATCACCCTTAAGAAAGTTTCTGTGTAATGAGGCAAACACATTTGCTCGCTGAAGAAGGTGGTTGGGGGAGGTGATTGCATCAGTGGATGGGAGACAGGAGCAGAGTGAAGCCATTGGTGGCAGGTGGTACCAACCCTATCCCTTCATTCCTGCTTGTAGATGTGTCTACTTAGGTTGACTGGGCAGCCCACTTGGTAGAACACTTTGTTAGGAGAGAAAAGTGATCACCTATACCAAAATCCAAAGGGAATGTTTAGCCTACTTAAAATAAGAAATTGCTTTCAGGATAAGAAATTGCTTTCAGGTAGGAACTATCTGTTGACATTCAAATAATTGCTATACACTGCTTGTTGACAGTCACGCTTAATTATTCATTAAAGTTAGTCCCTAAAAGGCCTGTACTTACCAATTTTTTGTTAATCTAGTTTATGAGACTACATTTTGAACCATATCAAAACTGTATTTTGGGGAAATATTTCACAGTTCCATTTGAAATAATGTGGTTGTACTGAATTATCCCATTTTGCAGATGAAGAAATTAACAGACCCTGTTTTACCTTTGAGACTAGTACTTTTCTGCTAGATATGGAAAGGTAGACATACCCAAGTAACATGTGGCCCTTGGCGTGTCAGAACTTTAGCAGTAAGTGACCATGACAACATCATTAAACCATAGCAGAAAAGTGGCTGTACCTATCTTTAATTAACCAGTAAATACTCTTCAAAGGTTTTAAGATACATTTATGGCACAGACCTTAGGCAAAAAATCCAGAAAGAGAACATTCAGCAAGATGTGTCCTCAGCGAGAGGAGGGTACATTTCAATTTGGCAAACTTGACCAGCTGGCTCATCAAGATTTCTGTTTCTGATGAATGGATAAGCCTTTGACTGACCTCCTCTCTCTACTGCTGAGGTTGCTTTTTGGTGTTTCTCCGTTTATTTACACCTCACCATAGGGTGGATGTCAGTATTGGTCATGGGTTCAACCTCCAATTGCAGCTCTTAGGGAGACTGGGGAAGGAAGGATAGAATGAGGTCTGTGGGTTATTTGTTGCTCTGTATCCTTGCTGTAGTCCCCAGTGCCATCTATCAAGTGTCTGTGGGTTGGCCCCAAGGCCCCTCAAAGTGAGCTGGGCTGAAATGAAAGGTAAATCATACAAAGATGAGACGTCTCTTTTTGCTGGAATGGAAGACTGAATTCACATTGCAAAGAAAAAAATAGAATGTTTTATACAGACTTAGTAATATTGTTTTATCTTAACAAATGTTTTTGTGTTGTGTGTGTATGTATGTACACACTTGTAACATATTCTCTAAATATATTTTTAGTAATTTAAAATTTAATTCCAAAAAAATTGTAGGGGAAGGGATAGTTCTGAACTCATTCTATGAGGCCACCCTCACTCTGATACCAAAACCAGACAAAGATATCACAAAAAAAGAAAATTAGAGGCCAATATCACTGATGAACATAGATTCAAAAATCCTCAACAAAATATTAGCAAACTGAATCCAACAATGCATTAAAAGGATCATATACCTTGATAAAATGGGCTTTATCCCAGGGTTGCAAGGATTCTTCAATATCCACAAATCAATGTGATACAGCACATTAACAAACTGAAGAATAAAAACCATATGATCATCTCAATAGATGCAGAAAAAGCTTTTGATAAAATTCAACATCGATTTATGATAAAAAACTCTCCAGAAAGTGAGCATAGAGGGAACATACCTCAACATAATAAAGGCCATCTATGACAAACCCACAGCAAACATCGTTCTCAATGGTGAAAAGCTGAAAGCATTTCCTCTAAGATCAGGAACAGGACAAGGACATCCACTCTTGTCACTTTTATTTAACATAGTTTTGGAAGTCCTAGCCTTGGCTATCAGAGAAAAAAAAAGAAATAAAAGGAATCCAAATTGGAAAAGAAGAAGTAAAACTGTCACTGTTTGCAGATGACATGATACTATACATAGAAAATCCTAAAGATGCTACCAGAAAACTACTAGAGCTCATCAATGAATTCAGTAAAGTTGCAGGATACACATGTAGTACACAGAAATCTGTTACATTTCTATACACTAACAACAAACTATCAGAAATATCAGAAAGAGAAATAAAGGAAACAATCCCGTTTACCATGCATTCAAAAAGAATAAGACTGAAATTTTGACCATCACCATCCGGTGCTGCTTTTCTTCCTAATTAACATTAAGATGGGAGTCAAGAGATGGTTGAATAATAATATTCTTACTCATAGAATCAGGAGATATCTGAAGATCTTGACCTCACTAAAGTCTTGCCTGTTTGTATCATTACATGTGGACAGATGATACCAAACAAAGTTAGTTAACAGTTTTTGTTGTCTGACAGTACAGTTTCAAGGAGTTTGATGGAAAATATAACTCATTCCTGATTGCCTAAAATACCTGGAAAATAGCCCTCTTTTCTTTCCTTCCTCTGAGTAGCAAGGCTCTCTAGTCAAAGAATATAAATGGTATGTAGAGAGACTTGGTGGAAATCTTTGATCAGAAGCCTAAGATAATATAAACTTCAAGAGAGTGTTTCTCAGTTTATAGTTCTGTAGGATATCAAAAGTGTTTAAATTTGGAGTCAGCCTCACTGGTTTGAACTCAGCTCAACCATTCAATAACTGTGTGACCTTCGTGGGTTATCTAACCTTGCATGGCCTCAGTTTCCTCATCTGTAAAATGGCAATAATAATAGTACTTACCTATAGCTATAATTATTCAGTTTGAAGAACCTGGAGAAAATAAAATTAAGTAGGGATCTTTACTGTAAGTCTTCTCAGGACCTTTAATTTTCTGAAGTGATCCTCCAGGAAGGAGATGTGATAAGTGGCACTTCTCACAATGATTTGACCATTGAATTTCTGATTTTCCAGGATGTTTGGTGGACCCCTTATTCTTTGGCACCTCTGTTTTAGGAGGATTGAGCTGGTGGCAGACAAGAAGATGAGTTGATTTGGGAAAAGACAGTAGCTGGGGAAATTCTCCAGGACCTGAGTCTGGAAGGAAGGAGGGCAGTGGAATGTCCAGGTGTTGAGCCATGAGGCAGTGGCATTGGGTAGAGAGGAGGGAGTGGTCAGAGGAAATGCTCTGAGGTTGGATCAGGCTGGCGACTTGCTAGAAGTGAGAGTTAGGAGGAAGGAGGAGTCATGTGAGATCCTTTCCCACCCAGAGAGAAACAGAAGGCCAGGGGAGAGTGCCATGTGTTTAATTTTCCGTTCTGATTTAAATTCTGCTGCTTGTTGCCCACAAACTAACAGCGTGTCTCTGGAGTCTCTAGGGTATTTTACAGTAAAGCCACATATTTTCTGAAGTTGGGTCAGGACTGAGCATATGAAATTCCTCAAGTGTGAAATTCCACTTAACCCCATTAATGCTTATAACCCTGAGAAGGTATTGTTTATAATTCACTTCTAGTTACTAGTGGATATTTGCATTTGCCAAATATTTTCAGTTCTATCTCAAACTAAGTTTATTTTAGGGAAGAAAATTTGCCTTCTTGTCAAAAAGCTGAGAAGAACCAGCCTCCCCCTCCCACTCCTATGGTTTGCACATTTGGCTGCAACTGTGTGTGTGTGTGTGTAATGGTATTCTGAATTTCATAATACTTAGGATAGTAAAACCTTCATTTATAAGAGCCTTTGTAGTTTACCAAAGGTTTTGACATAACGATCTTGTTTTATTCTGGTAAACCATGAAATGGGTATTGTTTAGCATATCTAATTTTTTCCCTTTTATACAAGGCGAAGAAAATGGGGAGGGTATACAGTTTCATATGCCAATCTATAGATACTTTCCTTCCCCCTGGGAATTTTCTACAGCTTTTACACAGAGCTTTCATACATGGTTGGTGCTGAAAATATTAAGGCAATTATTTGAATTACAAGGATAAACCCATTTGGGTGTAAGTGCAGTTACTGAACCATGTTCACGGTGTAAAAAAGCCTGGTTGAGATGCAGCTGGAATAATTTTAGCCCCCTCATTCCTGTTCCCAAATTGAATTATATACTGTAGCTTTATTTAAATAGCCTCACCCACGTATACAAACACGTGCGAACAATAAAGTCACATAATTCAGCATTTGCTTTAGGTTTAAAAATTTTTTAATGACCTTTGACTGTCTCTAAAGTAATTACTCTAGTTAATATTTTAGAATCATTTCATAAAAGTCCAAGATATAAATGTTTTTGAGTGGCTGTTCAAGTGCACTCTAGGACAAATAGGAATGTCTACATTTTTGGCAGATGGGGAACTCTGTTCTGGCCACCACCTAGATTTTAATTAGTGAAAGTCTCTCATGTACTTTACAATGATGATTGGTTTAGAAATCAAGCTTTCAGTTTGTGTTCAACAGTTATCAGTAAAAGCCACCACTTGTGGAACATTTACTTTGTGATTAAACCTCTCAACTATACTGTGAGGTCAGGATTTGTGCCCCATTTTCAGAAGAAGAAACTATGGCTTGGAAAGACTAAGCAAAAGAATTGGAGTCCACCTCCACTGACCCCAAAGCCTGCGTCTCCCACTGGCTAAAAAGCCACTGCTTGTGGGGCTGACACATGTTGTCTGAGATTTTGTTTAGAGAGTTTAGGTTACCTAGAAACTTAGAGATATTGCAAAACATCAAATTTAACTTCCACTCTTTACAGTCCCTCTTCTTTTTGTCTTATACAAAGGGAATGAAAATAGGTAATTAACAGCAACAACAAAAAGAACAGTGATGAATTATTGATGATAATTTAATCTTTTAGTTTAATGAGGAAACTGGCTGTAACTTTTGAGCTGTAAACATAGTGGATGAATATTCACATTCAACAGCCAGGATGTGGAATTGGAGGAAACCATGTCAGTTGGGGTCTATAGTGGTGCTTAGGTGTCCTGCCTAGATCCCCTTTGCCCACTGGTGAGCTCATTCCCCACTTGTGAGAATGTTGGCTTCTTATGCTTACAGCTTTCCCCTCTCAAGAGAAGTGGTCTCTGACTTACTATGAAGTCTATCCCTCATCCCCAGGTTGGGGCCAAAACCGATTGTCTTATTAAGTGATCAAAATCCTGGTTTGCTTAGGACTGTCCCAGTTTTAGTGATGAATGTCCGGTGTCCTTGGAACCCCTCAATCCCAGGCAAACCGGAGTGACTGATCACCCCCTTGCTCCAAGGGGGACCTCTAGTACTGTGGTGCAGTGAGTGGCCCTGAGCTCCATGTGGGACCAGGCTAAAGCTGGTCTCTAGGCAAGACCCATTCTTATGAAAGAGATCTCAGAGCTCCCTCACCCTCTCTGCCATGTGAGGACCCAGGGAGAAGATGGCTGGCTGTCTATGAACCAGGAAGTGGGCTCTCACCAGACACTGAATCTGCTAGTGCCTTGATCTTGGACTTCCCAGCCTCCAGAACTGTGAGAAATAAATGTCTGTTGTTTATAAGCCACCCAGTTTGTGGTATTCTTATTATAGCAGCTTGAATGGACCAAGAACACATGTCAAACCAGTACCATTTTAATTTGAATTCTTCTTTCCTGATTGCTCAAGTGTGATGTGAAAAAAGGATGTATGTCTCCATATATTTTCAAACCTGGCTTAGCTGTGTAATGATTAAACTACATTTTGTGTCGAGGAGTATTTCTGACTTGAATATAATGTCAAATCTCTGCATGTGTGTGAGGGTGTGGTATGTGTGTTTGTGTATGTGTTAGCACAGTGAGGCTTCTTTTGTGCTGCATGCTCTGAAGATGAGCAGAGTAATTCTTAGGTCTTGAGAACAAAGCGCCTGTAGACTTATGTAGGCAGCATGGTACAGGCTAACACCGTGGCTGGGAACCAGACGTACTTGTGTTCAAACTTAGATGCTGGCTCTGTAGAGCTGTGTGATCTTGGGGAAGTTGCTTAACTTTTTGGAACCTGTTGGTGGGACTAAACATAGCGTTCAGGTTTGTGAAGATTAAATATACGAATGCACAGTGCCTTGCTGATAGTGAGTGCTCCCAAACATTTGCCGTCCTAGATCTTCCTTGGGGTATGCTGGTTTGGATGAATTCATTTAAAGCTCAGTTTTGGAGTATTTTATGTAGATAACTTGAACAAATACACTACCACATTTCCTACCTGCTACTTGTACAGAGCTTTTTGTTTCTCAGTAGCTTTAAATGAGCCATCTCATCTGAAGTTTATAGCCACTCTGTCAGGTCATCAGGAAGGCATTTTATCCCCTTGGACAAGGCTACAGAGGTGGGTTTCAAGTCACATCTCCTTCTCCTTATTGGTGTTTCTTCCCAATGTAAGATGGGCTTGCCTCAAAGAAGGGGTATTTCCTTTACATCTGAGGACTATGAGTACAGCAATTTCTCAGGTGTTCCTTTCAGGACCTTCTGAACCAAAATTAATCCACATTTTTCCTTTGAAAGGAACAAAGGGGAAAAATACATGCTCTCTTGTTCATAACGATTGCCAGTGCTTTTTTTTTTTTTAATTAAATGAGGATGGATACCTTCACTCATCCATCCTCTTTTTAATTTCCTATGTTCAATTTGATTAAGATGTGTTTCTTGAAGATATGTGCTATCTGGTTCTTGGTGTATAAAAAGTTTAATATCTTTCCCTCTTTTATTGGACTAGTAAGGCATTTGACATTAAAAATAATAGCTTTGAATTTTCCTGTTGCTGTCTGCATTCAGTAAGGGGAATATTAAGAATAAATGGGAAAACTCATTTAGTCCTTTCTCTGAAGGGTCCTTTCAAAGTGTTATACTTAACACGATCTACTCTATAATCCACAGATGCATAGAATAAATAAAATAGAATGATAACATAAATTCCTTAGTGTCTAATCCAGGAAATGAATGTCTGTTAAAGAAATATGGCTACTAATCTTTTAAAAAGTCACTGAAAACTTATTTCTTCCCTTTGTGTTTAGCTGAAGTGAGCATGTGAATTTGTTTTTAAGGGGGGGAATTGCAAGAAACCTTAAGAAAACAATATTCTGTTTTACTGTTTAAATCTGCAAAGTGAGTTCAACCTCTGAGTTTTATCCTGTGCTCCACCCCACATCTTTGTTTTTGGACAAAGACTTGGATTTGGACAGAATTCCTTGACAATGGTAGAAGGAAGAAGAATAATCAAACAGGCTGAGTGTCCTGCACTAAAGTACACCAGTGTCCTCATAAGCGTTCCAGACATGATGGAGTCAGATGGAGCAGAAACTTTCTGGTGTAGGCTTTCAAACAAGAAGGGTGGTCCACTAAGTCTATATGTTTTTCTCCATATTGGCTCCATAATAGCTTAGTCATTCTAAAGAACTAGGGCTCCAAATAATAAAAATCTGGGTATAAATCTTCATTTCTCCAGTGCTAACTTTACTCTTTGTGCATCAATTTTTGTGGCAGCCAGCTTCCAAGAGTGCCCCCAATGATCCCCACCTTCTGGTATTGACACCCTTGTGTCATCACCTTTTATATTTACCAGTTGGCTTGTGTGACCAATAAAATATGAAGAAATGATGGTATGTCACTTCTGAGATTAGGTTATAGAATACTGGAGACTTCCATCTTGGTGGTCCTCATACTTTTAGATCACTTATTCTGGGGGAATCCAGGAAAGCTTACAGGGAGACCCACGTGGCAAAGACCTGAGGTCTCCTGCCAAGAGCCACGTGAGTGAGCTTGGTAGCGGATCCTCCAGCCCCAGTCAAATCTTCACCTGACTGCAGCCCCAGTCAACATCTCGACTGCAACATCACAAGATCCCAGATTATAACTACCTAGCTAAACTGCTCTTGGATTTCTGACCCTCAGACACTGTGTGAAATAATATGTTTGCTGTTGTAAGTTGCTAAGTTTTGGGGATAATTTGTTATGCATTAATAGATAACTAACACAGTTGACCCTTGAACAATACGGGAGTTAATTGCAGTATAATTTATAGTCAGCCCTCCATATCTGCAGTTCCTCCACATCCTTGGATCCAACCAGCCATGGATTGTGTAGTACTGCAGTATTTACTATTAAAAAATATCTGCATATAAGTGGACCCATGCAATCAAAACCCCTGTTGTTCAAGGGTCAACCGCACAGTTTTCTCATTGGCAAAATGGGAATAATAATATTAGTATCTACCTAGGTACTAAGTGAGATAGTATATGTAAATGGCACAGAGTTAAGTGTTCAATAAGTAGTGTTATTAGCTCGTGAGTTGGCCAGTTGACGCTTCTCTCAGATCTAGAAATAGCATATATAACTGTTTAACATTGGTACTTTTGCTTATGTTGGTACTTAGTGTCATTGTGTAGATCGCCATTTAGCAAACACTATTTTCTTTCTTTTTGCCAGTCCTACCCTGCCTCATCATTGCTTCCAGTAGAGGGATAGGATTCAGTTAATTCACCAAATACTGTTTGAGTCCCTCCCTTGGTGTGTCTTAGAAAATCAGCCCTGAGAACAAAAAGGATGTTTTGGAATGGAACTTTTGCAATTAGTTTTTCTCTTTTGACAAATTTTTCCATTTTGAGAGAAGATGAAGAGTAAGAGGTAAGAGTCTTGGATAGAGTCAGGGAGTGAATCTAAATTTATTTTCAGTAAAAATGGAAGAAATCTGTTTGACCCTTTTTTACTTTATTTTAATTCACTTTAGTGTGAGTTAGTATATATTTGTAACACAGTATTTGTATATTATTGACTTTCTTCTCTTGGACAAGGAAAATGAAGCTACTCTCAAATATTTAGTGGAGAGGCACCCATGCTTCTTTGGTTAAAGTCTTCTTGGTTCTAGCTTATAGCTCTAGGAATTTAGGAGATGAAAGGGGCGCCTACCTAGTTGGCCAGTGTGAGAGAATTGACCTTGGCAATCGGTGGGAGAAACAGATGTCACATGTGGTTATCACAGACTGTTCTCATGGGCTGGTTCTTTTAGCATTCACTGCTGCGTATGCTATAGATGGGTCAATACCGTTTTGAATAAATGTGTTATTTTCCCCCATAGTTAAAGGTTTTGGTCAACAATGGTCTTTGCTGTGAGGGATATAGAGGATAAACAAAGTAACTTCTTTCACAGTGGGGTGGGGTAAACTGAAGCACTGAACAATTACGTTATTTATCTCAAGATAGATAAAACTAAAAGCCAGATACCTAACTTCCACAGTAATCTACATGTGAATACTGCTTCATTGTTATGAGTGCTATTATTTAAATCAATGCAGCAAGCCATGACAAATGCCATGGATTGTGGAGATAGAAGATTTGTTTTTGTGAAAGTGGTACTATTATTTCTTTCTTTCTTTCAATTAAATATATTCAGGTGAATTAGTTGTCTATGAGTCTTATAGTTCCCTTTAGTCTCCAAATCTTTGTATACCAACGGATTTATCAAGGATAGACCTAGAGGAAAGAGATATAAACTAGTGATCCAAGGAGGCAGGGTGGTTCTCTAACCTTTGTGTG
Organism: Eubalaena glacialis; assembly: GCF_028564815.1. NCBI lineage: Eukaryota > Metazoa > Chordata > Mammalia > Artiodactyla > Balaenidae > Eubalaena > Eubalaena glacialis. The sequence goes on along the minus strand of NC_083718.1, from coordinate 110,747,067 downwards.
GAGTTGTTGATGGACTTAGGTCTTGATTGCTTGTTCTTGGGACAGTCTCAGATGTGTTTCAGTACCCCAGAAGGCTCCTAAGGTCTTGATTGCTTGTCCTTGGAACAGTCTCAGATGTGTTTCAGTACCCCAGAAGGCTCCTATTTCCGTTTTCTTTCTCTGAGTCACTGCCCAGTCATTAGCAGAGAGGTGGTCCTGGGGCCTAGGGCAAACAGGGATGAGTAATATGAACCTTTCACTTGTATTAAGCAGAATACCTTAAATTTAATTTTTCCTAAATCATGCTGTGCTATAGCATATTGACTTGCTAACTATAAGCTGAATGTTATTTGAGAAACAGTATCCAGCTTCTTGTTTTATTAATATTTCTATCAGTCGATTTCTAGGTTATTTTAATTAACAAATTCTTATATTTAATGCAGTAGGCTACACTTTTCAAAGCACATTTGCATATATTGCCTCACTGAATCTCACATAACATTTCTGTTCACATAGCTGTGTATGTAACTTAGGGCATTCCCAAAAAGTCCTCTTTCATCTCCTCTGTTAAATCTCTTGTTTAGGGATTTTTACATGAAATAATCTGGGAAACAGGCTTGTACTCTTGAGTAAATTACCAAGACTACTACCTCAAGTGGTTCCTAGAAGGGGCAGTTGCGTTTTATAGAATAACTAGCAACTTCTAGAAATAACTGATGGAAATAACTCAAACAAATTAAATCAGAAATGAATACCACAGAAATACAAGGGATCGTAAGAGACTACTATGAACAATTATACACAAACAAATTGGACAACCTAGAAGAAATAAGTTCCTAGAAACATATAACCTGCCAAGACAGAATCATGAAGAACTAGAAAATCTGAATAGACCAATTACTAGTAAGGAGATTGAATCAGTAATCAAAAACACCCCAACAAAATAAAGTCCAGGACCAGATGGCTTCACTGGTGAATTCTACCAGATATTTAAAGAAGAATTAATATAAACACTTCTCAAACTCTTCTGAAAAGTAGAAGAGGAGGGAACACTTCCAAACTCATTTTATAAGGCCAGCATTACCCTGATATCAAAACCAGACAAAAACACTACAAGAAAACTATAGACCAATATTCCTGATAAATATAGGTGCAAAAATCCTTATTAGCAAACTGAATTCAACAATACATTAAAAGAATAATACACCATGATCAAAAGGTATTTATTCCAGGGATGCAAAGATGGTTCAACATTCTCAAATCAACCAATGTGATACACTACCTTAACAAAATGAAGGATAAAAATCACATGATCATCTCAGTAGATGCAGAAAAAGCATTGGACAAATTTCAACATCTTTTATGATTAAAAACTCTCAACAAAATGGGTATAGAGGGAACATGCATCAACATAATAAAGGCCATATATGACAAACCCACAGTTAACATCATACTCAACAGTGAAAAATTGAAAGCTTTTCCTTTAAGATAAGAAATTAGACAAGGATGCCCACTCTCACCATACCACATTCACCATAGTATTGGAAGTCCTAGTCAGAGCAATTAGGTAAGAAAAAGAAATAGGAGGTATTCAAATTGAAAGAAAGAAGTAAAACTGTCTCCATTTACAGATGACATGATATAGAAAACCCTAAAGACTCCACCAAAAAACCATTAAAACTAATAAACAAATTCAGTAAAGTTTCAGGATATAAAATCAATATGCAAAAATCGGTTGCATTTCTATACACTGGTAACAAATGATCAGAAAGAGAAATTAAGAAAACAATCCCATATACAATTGGGTTAAAAAATAAAATACCTATAAGTAAATTTAACCAAGGAGGTGAAAGACCTGTGTGCTGTACTATAAGACATTGATGAAAGAAATTGAAGACAGAAATAAATGGAAAGATATTTTGTGCTCATGGATTGGAAGAATTAATATTGTTAAAATGCCCATACTACTCAAAGCAATCTGCAGATTCAATGCAATCCCTATCAAAATTCCAATAGCATTTTTCACAGAAATAGAACAAGCAATCCTAAAATCTGTATACAACCACAAAATACCCTGGGTAGCTAAATAGCTAAATCAATTTGAGAAAGAAGAATGAAGCTGGAGGCATCACATTTCCTGATTTCAAACGTTAGTAGAAAGTTGTAGTAATCAAAACAGTATGGCACTGATATAAAAGCAGACAGACACATAGATCAAGGGAAAAAAATAGAGAGCCAGAAATAAACCCACACCTATATGGTCAATTAATTTATGATCAAGGATCCAAGAAGGTACAATGGGGAAAGGATAGTATAGTCTCTTCAATAAATAATGTTGGGAAGAATGGACAGCCACATGCAAAAGAATAAAACTGGACCACATTCTTACACTATACACAGAAATCAACTTAAGATGGAATAAAGACTTGAGTGTAAGACCTGAAACAATAGAACTCCTAGAAGAAAACATAGGGGTTAATCTCTTTGATGTTGTCTGTCTTATTAAAAAAAATGATTTGTAGGGTCTCTTTAATTACTGTGAATATAAACCTTTTATTGGGTACATGTGTTGCAAAAATCTTTTCTTATTTGTTACTTGCCTATTCACTTTTGTGATTGTGTACTTTGATAGAGTTCTTAATTTTAATGTGGTCAAATTTATTAACTTTAAAAAAAAATGGTTAATGCCTTTCGTATCCTGCTTAAAGAATGTTTATCTTACCTGAAGCTCATGGTGATATTCTTTATTTTTTACTTCTAGAAGGTTTATTATTTTGCCGTTTCAAACTTAAATCTGTGATAAATTTAGAATTTTTTTGTGTGTGTATGGTATAAAATAAGGGTTAAGATTTTTTAAAGTGGATATCTAGTTGACTCAGTGTCATTTATAAAAAGAATCATACTTATCCTACTGTGCGGCAGTGCCAAACTTGATTGTAAATTAGGTGATCCTGTATGTGTGGTTATGTTTCTGGAATCTCTATGCTGTTCTTTTGTTTGTTTTTCTGTTTTTGCACTAATACCACACTGTGTTAGTGTAGCCTTAAGAATAAGTCTTGGTATCTGGGAGAGCAAGTACTCATACTTTTTTTCTTCTTCTACTATATCTTTGCTAATCTTCATCCATTGCATTTCCAAATAAAAGTTGGAATTCTCTTGTCGACTTCCACAAAATATATCTTTTGGGAATTTGACTGAATTTGCATTAAATCCATATATAAGTTTGAGGAGAATTATCTTCACAGTGTTGGGCTTTCTAATTCATTAATGTGATAAATGGTTCCATTTGTTTAGGTTTTTTGTTTTTTTTTAATAAATTTATTTATTTATTTGTTTTTGGCTGCGTTGGGTCTTCGTTGCTGCGCGCGGGCTTTCTTTAGTTGTGGCGAGTGGGGACTACACTTTGTTCCAGTGCGCGGGCTTCTCATTGCGGTCTTGTTGTGGAGCACGGGCTCTAGGTGCGCGGGCTTCAGTAGTTGTGGCGCACGGGCTTAGTTGCTCCACGGCATGTGGGCTTTTCCCGGCCCAGGGCTCGAACCCGTGTCCCCTGCATTGGCAGGCGGATTCTTAACCACTGTGCCACCAGGGAAGCCCCATTTGTTTAGGTTTTCTTTAATTTTTCTCAGTAATGTTTTATAGTTTTCTGTGTAGTAGTTTTGCAGATCTTTTGTTATTCATATTGATTATATTTTGATGGTACTATAAATGGTATCTTTTTAATATGCCATTTTCAAGCTATTTGTGACTAATACATGTAAATAAAATTGATGTTAAAATATTGAACTTTATCCAGAAAACCTGATACATTCATTAATTCTAATTATTTATACGTTCTGGTTTTTAACACAAAAAATCGTATCATCTGCAAAACAATGAGAATTTTTTTTTTCTTTCCAATCTTGGTATATTTTGTTTCTTTTTCTTACCTTAAGGTACTGTCTAGGCCCCCAATCAATATTGAATAGAAGTAATGTTAGAGGTTTTCATGTCTTATTCCTTATTATCAGAGGGAAAGTTTTCAACATTTAATATTTATGTGTCACACTTGCTATATTTTCAGTGTGTGCTTTTATAAGATTAGGGAAGAGTTCTAGTCCTAGTTTGTCGAAGAGCTTTTTTTTTAAAAATTGTGAATGGGTGTTGAATTTTATCAAATATTTTTTCTGCATTTATCAACTGATCTTATGATTTTCTCCTTTATTATGTTTATCTGGTTAATTATATTGAGTGTTTTACATACCTCTTATAAACAGCATATAGTTAAAAAAAAATTTAGCCTGACCACCTTTGTGCTTTAATTGGAACATTTAGTTCCTTAACATATGATGTAATGTCTAATATACTGCATTTAAATCAATAATTAAAAATGTTTTGTCTTCCTGTTCTATATATTTTTTTCCTTTTTTATCTTCTTTTGGATTTATTATTTTTAGTATTCTATTTTCCCCTCTACTCACTTAATAATAAAATTAATTCACTCTTTTCTTATTCTTTTATTGGTTGTCCTAGAGACTGCAACATCACTGACTCATCAAATTCTACTATTTCTTAGCACTTTTGCTTTTCCCCCCAAAGTACAAGATTCTTAGAATCTTGCTATTGAAAGTGTGGCCTAAGGACCAGCATCACTGGCACTACCTAGGAGTTTGTTGTAAATGCAGACTATCAGGCTATGTGACTTACAGAATCTGCATTTTAACAAGATCCTTGGGTGTTTCATATGCACATTAAAATTTGTAAAGTACTGCCTTAGAAAACTAATTACATAAATATTAATACTATCCCAATTTATATGCCATTAATGCTGTATATTTTAATTTTATATACATCAAAACTCATAAACATTATTATTATTAGGTTGTTAGTTTATGCATTTAGATTTACCCACATATTTACCATTTTCATTGCTTTTCACTAATTCCTGCATCTCTTCCCATCCATTAGGGATCATTTCCCTTCAGTGTGGAGAATTGCCTTTAATATTTACATTCATGGGACCTGCTGTTGATGATTTTTCCTATTTTTAATTCATCTGAAAATATCTTTATTTCGATAAGTCTAGAATTCTAGGTTGGCAATTATTTTTGTTTTGTTCTATTTTCCTTTTTATTTTTCTCTGTGTTTCATCCTAAGTATTTTCTTCTGATCCATCTTCCTGGTCACTGTTCTTCTTTTCAGCTATTTTTGGCTCATGTATTGAGTTCCTACTTTTGGTTACTGTATTTTTCAGGTATAGAATTTCCATTTTGTTCTTTTTTTATAGGTCCCAGTTCTCTGCTAAAATTCTCAAACTTGTATTTTATCTCTTGAAACATACTAAGCAAAACTAAAGTCTTTGTCTGATAACTCTATATCAGATAGCCCCTGTATGTCTCTTCCTCTTGACTGTCATTCTTGGTTTTTGTTAATTTTGTCTGGTCTCCTTATGTCTCTCAGTGTTTTTTGACTGAGTGTTGAACATTGTTCAGAACAAATATAAAAACAATTAAGTCCCAGGCTGATATTATCCTCTTCCAGTGAACATTTGCACTTATTTCTTTTAGGGGTTGGGGCACTAGTAATCCTGAATCATCGACACCGAGCTTCAGAACTGAGATGACTGGAATTTCGCTTCAGCTCATGAAAGAACCTGTTTATTTTTGATACATGTGGTAAAGGGAAGAAGAGGAGATGGGTTATGATATTCTAATAAGGTTGAGGCACTTAATTATTTATTGTTGTTTACCTTTAAGAATTTCATGCATCTTAGTTTTATATTCTTCACAACATTACTAATTGCTTATGGCACAGATCATACAGTATTTTTGGGTTATCATATTCTCTTCCTCTCCTTACTCTCTCCCTAGTTCTTTTTCCTAGAGCTTTTTCCTGGATTTTGCAGGGGCAAAGAATAGGAGGTTCATAGAAATAGTTGCTAATGTGACATGTAAAATTTAAGTCCTGGTTAACAACTTTGGTCTCTGTTCTTAGGGTCCCTGGACTCCTACTGCTACAATTTGAGCCTTAGGTGGCTCCTCTGAAAGGCAAACTCAGAAAGAGCCCCAGAAGAGTCAACTGGGCTGTTTAAGTCATTAGTAGCTTTAACAATCCATGACTATTTAATTATTGGTTTAGAGTTCATCAAACAATATGAGCTAAGGGTGCCTTACGTGAATTAAATCTACCATCAGATATTTCCTATCTTGCACCCCATCGTCCTGTGTCATTCTTCTCTTGTGCTTAAAACTCCAAAATTTTTCATTGAAATGGTAAAAAAGAATGCTGACATTGATAGCACAGTAAAAATTTAAAATGGGCATGTAGCTCCTGAGAAGTAGTTCTGCCTTCTCTGTGCAGGCCAGGATGTTCTCAGCCTCTGTCTCCTAAATGTTGAACAGCAGGGGAGATAATATGGAGGCCAGTGTACTCCACGGGGGATGAGTGAGCATGAGTAACTGCCCGTTGCCACCTGCTGGGCTCTTTCTCCTTAAGAATGAACTTAGACATTGCAAAGCATCACTATTACCACCCCTGCTGGGGCCCCTGTCTCAATTATGACACCTGGTCCTTTTTGTCTCTATTGTCCCACCCCATCATTCTCCGTTGAAGTAATATTTTTTAATAAAGGAAAATGGAATTATTATTTCCTTCACAACTTCTGGCAAAAACTTGACTCTTCTGACTTATTCTCACAATATTTTCATTGGTATAGCTCTGCATCTTTTTTATTATTTTTAATGTTTTCCAAAGGTATAACATGCCCTCAGGTGTTGAATTGAACTCAGAAGAGGAGGTAAAAGAGTCTCCTTAGGCAATTCAGTCACAGACATATTTTATTTGGCCCACAGAGCATTTTAAAATTATTTGAATTTTTATGTCTTTAAGTGAACTGCACAGTCTCCATCCTCCCTATTGTCTTAAGCCAGCCTCCCACCCTAGTGTTATTCCCTACCTGGTCCCCAACATTTGGCAAGGTATCTTATCAAAAATTGGCCCGCTTTTGCGATGGGATATTTGTCTCTTCAGCAGGCCTAGAACTAACTTAAAACATTCTGAAAAGGAGAATTTGATTCTCTGTGATATATTCTTAAAAAGAGCCTGGAGGTATATTGTTGAAACACTGCATCTCCCTCTCATTCTTCCCACTTGGATAATGTTCATCTTGTCTCATGGAGACAGGAATCCCTGGGGAGTGGGGATGCTAACAGAGCTGCTATGGCACCTCCAGTAGTTTTCCTTCCTATTCTGTTTCTCACCTCCCAATTTCTTTCCTTCATGCCACTTGCGAGACAGGTAGTAGTTATTTTATTTAATTATTTGCTTACTTGTTTGTCTGTCTCTTCTGGGCTCCACCTTTCCTGAGGGTTTAAACTGCTGTATCCTGGCATTTAGTGAAGTGCTTTGCAAGGGAAGATAATAATTTTTGATTTACTAAATGAATAAAAGAGGAGAGGCGTTGTGCATGTTCAAACACTGTGTACGTTTTTCTCCTGTGACTGCTCTCTTCCCTCGTAGTCGCTGGTGTTTAGTGGATGTGGGGAGTTCACCAACAGTGCTCTGCTCCCGCCTTGCCGCCAATGCTTGTGTGCAGTCCGACAGCAATTTTTCCATAAGGGGCCGTGAGCAAAAGAGTGAGAAATATCTTCAAAAGGAATCTTGGTAGTTTTCTTGTTGAAGATATGCTACATTTAGTGTGATCCAAACAATAATAAAACTTATTGGGTCACACACCTGGACATGGAGAGGTAGGGGAAAAGTTTCAGTGTTAGTAATTGATGATGTGATAAAAATCCAGGTTCTTTCTATGTCTCTGCTCTGTAGTCCTGTGCTGGCTTCACACTGGGACAGGAGCTCCTTGTGGTTGTAGCTGGTAGTTTTGGGGCTACATACTTTGTCTTTCACTTCTGGGGTGTGTGTATGTGTGTGTGTGTATGTGAAAGAGAGAGAAAAAGAAAGAAAATCCCTCTCCCCCAGTGATTTAACAAAAGGCTCTTTCCTTTTCATCAGATTGGACCAAACTGGGTCACATGTCCATGTCTAAGCTAATAATTCGCTCTGGCCTTTGTTCAAATGCATCTTCTTAGTAAGGCCTTCCTGACCGTTTTGTCTAAAATCCCAACCCCAACTTTGCAGCTTTGTTTCTCTTTAGTTCACTTACCATCATCTCAATAGTCATCTATTTTTCTTAGCTTTTCCTTTGTTTGCTTATTGTTCATAATCTTGGTGCAGAGATTTTGTCTGTTTTGTGTCTAGAACAGTACTTGACTTAGAAGTCCTCTAATACATATTTATTGATTGAATAAATGAATGAAAGTGGCCAGGAGGATTTCATGGGACTCTTGGCTTTAGCCTTTGTTTAAAAAACAGCTTTACTGAAATAAAATTCATATACCATACAATTCACACTTGAAGTGTACAATTCACTGGCTTTTAGTATATTTACAGAGCTATGAATCCATTACCACAATCACTTTTAGAACATTTTCATTACCTGCCAAAAAACTCCCCACCCATTATCCATTACCCCCCAAGTCCTACATTACCCTCAGCCCTAGGAAGCCACTAATCTACTTTTTGTCTCTATAGATTTACCTATTCTGGACATTTCATATAAACGGAATCACACAATATGTGGTCCTTTGTGACTGCCTTCTTCACTAGGATGTTTTCAGGTTTCTTCTATGTTGTAGCATGTATCAGTACTCCATACTTTTATTGCTGAATAATATTCCAGAGTTACGGATATGTCACATTTTATTTATCCTTTTGTCAGTTGATGGACTGGCCCTGGTTTTTAAACCAATCACTGTCAAGGGGGATGGCTTTGTCATGATTGGCTTGTAATAACCCTGGCCCATCTTGGTGTCAGTTCCTCCAACTAAAGTACTGACTCACGCAAAAAGAGGGCCAAAGTGGATACTAGTGGTCAACCACCATCAGATCAATATCATGTCACAGAAAGTTTCTTCTTTCTTCCTTCTACCTTTAAATTATCATATTTTCCTCCTTCCCAGTCATTATGGTTTTGTTTTTTTTTTCATATTGGAAGGTCAATGGCTTGTGGCATTAAAACTGTAGTAAGACAGAAGGAAGGTCAGCAACAGAGTGAATCATATTAGCTCTGTCTTCAGTTTAATTTCCTCATAAAAAAATCTCTCATTTTTCAATGGACACTGAAGTGTTACTGTGGAGGACTGCAATAAAAAAAATCACCATTCACCTAGGATGTAAAATACTTTCCCAAGGCAGTCTCTTCTTAATTTCCTGTGTTCTGTCTGTTGGAAGGCTCACCGGTGCAAAGCCAATATGAGCTATGCTATATTTCAACCAAATGCCTTTTTGTTCTGCAGGACTGTTTCTTTCTTTTCCAAGTAATTAAGCCAGTCAGGGAAAAATATCAAATGTCATTTTGCTCATTTTTGTTTCCTTTTTCCTCTGCGATCAAGGTTGGAACGTTCTTCTCATCAAGAGTATTTCCAAAGACACCTCTGTGTAGTGAGTGAGGACACTGTCCACACTTTTTAATTCAGTGGCAGAGGCTTTGGGAAAGCAGCATGCTACTTGTAGTCCAAGCAAAAAGGTGTAAATGGCTTTATTGAAAATCAATATGCTCCTGTGAAGTGCTGCGCGTTTCTGAGTTCTTCACCATTTGTCATTTTGCACCGATGAGAGTTGCAAGGAGGTTTACAGCTGTGGGTCTCTGAGTTTGAGGTTTTATTTTTTTCCTGTGTTTTCTACCATGAGTATAAGGTTAAAGGATCATTTGGTGTATTATTTGTTTACTCTTTGGAAGAAGAGATGTGTGGGATTTTTTTTTTTTTTTCTTTTTGATGACAGGAGTTGAACTGCCACCGAGGAGTGCAGCTGTCACCCACAGTGTGGTTTCATAAGTGAGGTCAAATTTGAGCAGACTTTGGAAGGGCGTTGCAGGCTCCTTAAAAGTAGGAATGCTGTAGAAAACTCTCCCTTAATCCCAGAGAGTGAAAAGTTGAGACACTGTAGTGTTGAGTTCTGTCAGTGTGGGAGGGCAGATGTCTTCATACTGTATAAAGTGTGCCTAGGGTGCCACCAGAGTTAGGTTTAATTCTCACCATTATTGTAAGAACACAGGCTGATTTTCACTGGTTACAGTTTTGGTGAAAGATTAGCTGTGAGATTAGATTTATCAAAAATTATGTGCTAGTTACTGCTAATGTGGCAGCATCTGAGGAAGATCAGGGTCATTTGTGATGACTTCATTTGATTTGTAAGGATTTCGATGAATTACAACATTTTTCCTGTGCTGAGAAACTAGATATTTCATCATAAATTTCCACCAACCTTTAAAAAAGTTTAACCTTCATTTTAAGCCTAGAGAGAGCATAAATCTGAACAGTGAGGTATGGGTGATGTTAGCTGTGTCACAGCAAGGTCTTAATGAAATAGAGCCTAGGAGGGGGCTATGGAAGAGAGAGGACTGGGAAGTGGGCCCTTGGACAGTTTTTGAATGAATCAGTGCCCAAAGGTCACCTACTTAGTTATTTATTTATACTATTTTTTCAGTGCCTTCCAATTACATGGCATTCAATGCATTTAGCTGACCTGAATTGAATTGGATTTACAGAGAGAATGAGGCATGACCTCAAATTATTTTAACTTCTGATTGTGAATGAAGTGTTTTACTTTTCAGTGTTTTAGGCAAGCATGGAGGTGAGGACAAGCCCAGGAGGAATGAACAGTCTCATTTCTTAGCTTCACATTTTTTCCCCCTATAAAATTTCTACCTATACTTAAGCAAATAATATTCAACTTTAGCCTTATTTGCCACATCCTTTACCCAGACTGGTGCCTCAGTTTCTTTTTAGTAAGTCCTGAAACCTTTAAGACCCTTCCCTTTAAGACCTTTAAGCAATCCCAACAAGGCTTCTAAGTCCTTAGAGAGGGGCTATTATTACCAAGTGTTACTAATATTTCATATTGTAACTTCAACATCACCTGTTGTACAATTTGATTACTAGTTAATTAGGATTCTGTATAACTTGATCAGAACCTCTGGAATTAAATCATTTTATATTAAAAAAATTACGAAATTTGATTGTTCTAAAAAAAGATTATTAGAGTGCCAATCAGGTGGTTAGAAAAAATTGCCATCAAATAATAAGACTAATCTTATAAACGAATTGGAAAACAGCCAGTCAAAGATTGTTCCCAAAGTGTGCCTCCAGGGAACTGAGAGCAGGTGAAAATCTTCCTAATGGTTCCTTGGACTGACCTCTTGTAGCTCCAATGTCTGTAATAAAACAGTAGATACGTATTTATTGTTGTCATGGATTGAAAATTTACTTGTGATATTTAGTAAAATAAAACCTAAATATAACCACCATTGTTCTGACTCATAAAATGATTTAATTCATTCACTTATTTGTATGTACATGCCTTATTTATTTTTAGTGGCTTGCTGAGTTAGGTGAGATAAACTAGATCACTCCAGAAAGGTTTTCCAGAATATACTCTATTGTGCAAAATCGAATCATCCATCTGCTATTATTTGGCTAACCAGATCATCCATTTCTTTTCTTCTTTTATTTCTACTGTATGTCAGATTGTAAGGTAGAGCTGATCCCATTTTTCTAGAGTGTGTTGAGGGGAAATGGCATTGGGAGCATTCATTAGTGAGGTTTTGAAATTGTTTCCTAGGAAATTTGCCTCATGTTGGTCTGGCCTGACCAGGTGAGAAAATGTGGAAAGACTGCTAGCCAGAAGGTTTGGTTGCCTCAGTCACGTAGACTGGACAACTCCATGCCAAGATGACATGATTGGGAATCTACTTTTTGTTTTCACAAAATATGACTGACTTGGGGGCATTTAAATACATATTACATGTTCTTAAATAAATAAGGAATGCTATATGGAAGCTTTACAAAAATAATGAAGAAACCTAACTACTGAATAGTATATTGAGCACTTAATCTTATATGTTATGTTTAATTTCCTTATGGGATTTCACAGACTTAGCCAGTTTTGCTTATCCTCTTCCATATCAGTTTTTTGTTGTTGTTGTTTGCTTAGTTGTTCTTGTGAACAAACCTTTTATTTCAGATAAAGTCCCCTATAATTTAACTAATTCAGAGATAGATTTTCTATTGCTTCAATTCTCTCTTGATAAGATCTGACAGGTTTACCCTACCTTTCAAAAACCACACGTTTTGTTTTGTTCCCTTTGTCATTATTTACCAATTTTTATCTAAGGAAAATAAAAATGAAATAGATGTTTTTCATGGGTGTAAGATGAGATCTTGGAAATTCTATAGAAATTTAAGAAATTAGTATTATTAACACTCCTACTAGGATGGATAATATTATGACTTTTGTGAAGGGACTTTTCTGTCCCTCTGGTTAAGTTTTGGAGACAAGAGTAAACACTCACTTATTGACTTAATAGTGGAAGGTTACTCGAAGGATATATCAATAACTGAGTATAAAAGGAAGTTCTCTGATGTATCAGTTTTCCTGAAGTCTGTGATGTGCAGTAAGTTTCTTAAATACTAACTATCAATAACAATGATAATGTTAATAACTAACATTTATTGAGTACTTACTATGTGCTATGTATGTTACAGGGATTATATAATTAAATCTTCAAGGTGACTCTGTGTAAGGTATATATTATCTTCGTTTTAGAGACAAAGTGACGTGGAGAAGTTAAATTGTTCACAGTCACACAGTTTTTAAGTGGGGATAAGACTCTGGATAGATTGAATCCAGGCCTTGAGGTATTTTGTGTATTGAGTGTATAGAAACTTTTAAATGGTTAGTACTACGTTCACTGACTCAAAAACCTAAATGTAAAGATCTTTCCGTCCCCACCTCATTTGCCACTCCCAACCCCTCCAAACTGGTTAAGCCCTCTTACTAGTTTCTTTATAATCACTTGGCATTTTTAAATGCACATATGGATAAATATGAGTATATATTACCTCATTTTTAAAAACACAAACTGTATCATTTATATATACTAGATTGTGCATGTTTCTCTGTATCCTGTAGAGCTTGAACTCTTACCTGCCTCACTCACCCCGCCATTCATGACCATCTTTGAACAGAATGGCCTGTTTATCTCTGCATAGACCAACCCCTCGGGTTGCATGGTTTAAGTACATTAGACAATGGAAAGCCCCACAGGGCAGAGTTTACGACAGGATCCTCAAAGATGGCTGCTCCTCCTGACGTCCAGTCCGTATACACTTGTCTTATGATGCATAAACTGGTTCCTCCAATGGGGCTAAGGCTCTGGCTCCCCCTAGCATGGATGGGGGGCAATGAGTTGGAAACACTCTGCTCAGAAATTGTCTGTAAATGATATGGGGGCAGACTCCCTTGATTTCTCTGTATATTCTTTTAGTGTAGTAAGGTTATATATATATGTGTATATATGTAAACTTTATTTTTTAGAGCTGTTCACAGAAAACACTGAGCAGAATGTACAAAGAATCCCCATGTTCCCTGTGTCCCTACACATGCACAATACATTTGTTTCAATAGCTTATATTTTTGCTTGCTCTTGTAATATACTAACTCCAAACAGGGCTCATATTTAGTTGACAGTATGTTGAGAGAACCTAGTTTGTTCAGGGCTCCATGTAGCCTGGGTCAGTAGTGGGTGAGGGGAGGGTAAGTAGGTACTAAAGCAAAAGTGCATAGACCAGGCTCTCAGAATCCCAAGTCTAGTTAGGAAATCAGACCACATATATCAACTGACTGGAGAATTTATTTCCTGAATAATGATACATTAATAAATAGAAAGTAATACCCAATAAAAGGCACATTTACTACTTCAGCAATACAGATTTTGAGATCTTGTGAACGTGGGTTCGATTGAAACTTACCTTCTATACTACTTCAGATAAAAGGTAGTACTGAAGAGTGAAAATCAGTTTATGGAGGACATACTTAGTCTAGTTAAGGCAGTGAATCGTTTTCCAATATTTCCCAATCTACTTTAGAATCAAGCACTTAAATGGCTACAATGTGCTAATTATTATAAATGGTTCCCAGTTATTTATTAAGACAGGTCCAATGAGAGCATTACTTGACAGTATTTGGCCTTGATTCAACATTTTTTGAGCCGCTTCCCTGTGACTGTAAGAGGCAGCAGCATGCCATGAAAAGAGCTTGGGCTTTGGTGCCGGAGACTGGCATTTCCACTGTGCCTTAACCACACACTAGCCTGTGACCTTGATCACCTGACTTCACCTTTCAGATCCTCAGCCTTTGTAATGTTGACGTGAGGATGGATATCAAGTGCCTAGCTCGGTGACTGGTATGTGGTGGGTTTCATCGTAAATATATGACCCCCTGTTTAAAAGGTTGGAGAATCCAGACTTTGTTTATAGAGCAAGACTGCCAAATCTTAGCCAATGGGAAATGTAACAAAATGTTTTTTTAAATATACATATTATAGTTGCAGTGTCCTGCCCTTAAGTTATTCTAAACAACTGAGATTACTATGGAGTTGAATTTAATGAAGTTGATTGAGGAAGAATTAACCAGGGGATTCTGAGATGTGGAAGCTATTCCATGGTGTGGGGCTACTTAGAAAGACCTGGGGAATTAAGGTAGGAAGGTCTTAAATACCTGTCACATTTTGAAGGCCTCAGAAGACTCCTCAGGTAAGTATATTCCCCATTTAAACATGCTAAGCTCTATGTCAATGTCTTAGGTACCAGGTAGCAGTCCTAGTTGGGATGCAACCTCTGAATCACCTGGATCTTGGAAGGTGTGGATGTCTTTCAGCAAACAGGCAGCGGGGTCGGTTTTTTGATTGTTCCCTCCAGTGAAGGGCACTCGTCCAGGAGACGGCTGCCAAATTGCTAGCCAAGCTTATCTATCCTCTGGAACATTTTATTCACACACTGCTTCCAATGTAACCTGTCTTCTAAAGAGGTTTCTGCCATTAGTTTTGGAGACAGGATTTCATTCTACCCTGCAGTCCCATTTTTTGACTGGTGGCCTTAAGAGGGTTATTATGTTGTTGGCTATAGAGCACTGAAATTTTATGACATGCCATATGGAACTAAAGAAATAAGGACGTGACCTCCTTTGTATGGTATCATTAGTTCTGAATATCACCCATCTCCTATCTTCAGCCATTTTTCTGGCCCCTGGATGAGATCTGTACCAGTGGTCAGAATTAATATTGTTTTGGCTCCTAAAAGCTGCAGTTTTCCTGAGGTGGCAGTTGTGGTAGAGCACTTTTTCCCTCTCTCCAATTTCATAGATACATCCACACATGGAACTGAAATGGCCTCTCTTAGCTTGCTGTGCGCATGGGACCTCTACACCTGTTCAGTCATGAAACCACTAATGAGGCCTCTCCTGTCCTATTCAGGATTTCAACGGAATATGAAATCTCATTACCCAGAGTCAATGAATGACATCTGTTCCCCATCCCCCTCCTGAAGCCAGCATTCCAGCTGTTCAGTGCTGTTAAAAAGATGTGCCACTCAGAGAGAGAATTAGAGCCCAGAAAAGAAGGTGTCCCTTCCTGGCCCAGCCAGAGGGCAGATGGAGCTTTCCAGTGTCCTGGCCCCCATTTAGACCTTTGTCCTAAAAGAATTAGCAAAAAGGAGACTTCATTACTTCAAACTAAAAAAAAATCTTCTGAAACAAGTCAAAACCTGGAAATGAGGGGTTTTCTTGATAAGGAAGATATTAATCTGAAATCATCCAGCTAAATGGATAAATGCTTGAATTGATTAAATGTTAAATTGATTTAAAATGAGCACGATATAAAGATTATTTTTATAGTTTGACTTCTTACAAATCCTTCTTTCAGAAAGAGGACGGCTATAAATAAACATGAATATGCTAAATAAATATATACCATGAGATTTTTATTTGGGGAGTATTCATGCATAGTAATAGACATGTAATACAAAATCAATATAATCATAGAACTACCACATCTAAAATATTTCAGTGTTTTCACTCATTCATTTATGGAAGTGGTCACTAAATAAGCATTTATTGAGCATCTCTTATGTGTCAAGCACTATAATTGCTGCTGTGGATGCAAAGATGAATAAAAGCTCAACGTTTAGAAAAGGTTAAAGTAAATTGTGATAGGCTGTGTGGTAAGTCCTATAGCAGATGGGCTGGAGCAGTGGGATCATCCCTCCCTGCGGTGTGAAGGCTTCAGAGGGGAGGAAACACTAGCCGGGATCTTAGAGTGGCCAAGAAGACATGGGCAGGAGGCAATTTAAAGCAGAGGGAGCAACATGGACAAAGGAAAGCAGGAAGGAAACCTACAAGTTTCCTTCTTGGTTTTGGAAACTTGCAAGTACTTTGACTGGCTGGAGAAGAGGCCCTGAGAAGAGAGATAATGTGGGGTAGGTTCTTCCAGGTCAGCTCATGCAGAGCCTTTTATACCAAGATAGAGTTTGGGCCTTTTGCTGCAACAGGAAACTTATTCTTCATTGTCAGGAGTAGACGCTCAGTAAAAGTTTATTGAGCAAAGCTGAATTTCACTGAATATTTTAAAAATTCTTATTTTTTTTGTGAAACTGTTAAGTGCACATGGTAACATGTAAACTGTAATTGATAATTTTATTATGAAAACAAGTCTGCAATTCTACTCCTGCCCACCCAGATGAGGTCTCACTCTCCACAGGCAAGCTCTTCCTCCTCCTTCTCCTCTCTTCTTTCTCTTTCATGTGGTTTTCTTCATATTCCAGATAAGATGTTCAGCTTTTATCAATATTTCTTGTTTGATCACTCTTAGGTAATACGTAGAGGTAAAAGATAATGATTTAATTTGCTTTTTGTCCTTCACTCCTTCTCTTCTGCTCTCAGAGTTTGGTTATTCTCAATGCTGTGATTATTTTATTTCTTCTTAATTACTTTATTACTTTATTAATTACTGTCATAACTTTTAATAGCATACGTATATCTCTGGCTCTTGTTCAGTCAAATTTGATAGTATCTCTTGTCTTACCACTTTATAAAATGGATACCTTTCCCTTATACTTTCTTCCAACTTTCCTCCCAGCTTTCCTCCATCTGTCTTTGTTAGCTGCTGTCCTTTTATGTTTAATTTGTCAAGGTGTTTAAGGTTTACATCTTGTACTATGAGTACAAGTCAGCACTAGTCAGTATTAGTCAATGTTAGGTCACAGTGTGCTAGGATAACACTTTGATCTCTGTGTTACAAGTCTAAGCCACTCAATGCGGACTATTCTTAGCACTAAGATCAAAGGCAAATGTATCCCCCCTTCTTCCATTCCACTAATTACTTGAAATGTGATGCATTTTACTTTATATTTGGAGCCTCACTTCCATGTGTACTTTTTTGTTGTTTTCCTGGATTTCCATTGGCTTTCTGTTGTTCTTGCACTATTTTCTTTTAAGATAGCTTCAATTTCTTTTTAAAATTCTTAATGTTGCCTTCAGTCCTATTGAGGGCTCATTTTAATTTTTCTGGAATCCTTTCTTCTACAACTCTCTGTTCTCCTACTGTAATCTGGACTCATCTTTTCTTAAGTTTGCTGCATAGTTGTCGTCCTGGAATCCCTCATTATTGCTCTCCTAGGTTGTACCACTATTTTATGGTTCCTATGTCATCCTCTTTTTTTGTTTATATCCTTGTTGTGCTGGAGTATCTCCTTAAGAAAATTCCCCCAAATGTAACCTTTCTCTTGTTTTTCAAATCCCTTTAATCTTTATTCTCTATTCCCATTCTAGTCCCTTTCCTCACACAGGCAATCATTTTAATGTGCTTAATGTGCATCTTTTTGCGTGTATATGTTCTTGCAATATGTGTATTCTTTTGTTTGCATACAATTTTTTTTTCATTTAAGTAAATAGCATTGTATTACTGTGTTGGTCATTTGCCTATTTCCTCTCAGATCCATCCCTTGAATTTTTCTTGCTCTGTTCTATATCATACGCAAGGGGATTATCCCTGCAGAGTGCATTTCCCCAACTTGCCTGGCTTCTGGTTAGGTTTGGCCAATGGGAGGCGTTGGTGTGAAATTGGTGGGAGGCATAGGAAAGGAGGAAGGGAAAAGTCAGTGTATTCTGCCCACTCCAGCCTTTGCCTCTGGTGGTGACTTTGACAGTGGCTACCACTGTGCTTCCAACACCAACCAGGTGACCCTGGCTTCTAGGCTCCAAGTTAACATCCCCTTAACACCTTTCCTCTTTATTCCTCTAGCACATGCATTTCAATGGAGGAAATATTGCCCCTAAGGGAGCTAAAATGGTTCTTGGGGGAGGGGAGTCTTACCTTTAATGTAGAAAGCACAGATATACATACAGTGCATAAACAAATATACAGTGTATCATAGGGGGATGATTAGGAAAAATATATCTAAAAAGTCTTCTCAGAGGAATGATAAGGAAAAAATGTTAAGAAGTACTGCAACAGTTGTTGATTTCTGCATTGCGTTATGTTCCCCTGTTTTCTCTTTCAGCTCTTCTAACATTTTAAATTAATTTTCCCTATTAAATTCCCTCTATTTAACTACCTGGAATAAGTTCTGCTTTCTTGGAAGGATCCTTCCTGACATAATTATATGTTTCATTTTGTTTCTTACTTTTTTTTCCTCCTACTAGGCATTCTATTTGTTAGATCCATCCATGTTGCTATGTGCACGTCAAATCCACTGCTTCTAGCTGCTGTATGGTATTCCATGGTGTACCTCTGCCACATTTAACATAACCTCTCTCAGTGATAGACACCCAGATTGCCTCCAGTTCCCCCTCTATAGAAAACCTGAAATCAGCCTTCTCATTCATACTCCTAAGGACCTGTGAGAATTACTCTGGGATTAAGATGCAGAGGTAAAATTGCTGAGTCATGTATATAATCATTTTGATTGCAAGATTGTTCTCCAGAATGTCTACATCGATCTATGCTCTTACTAACTTTATAATTTTTGCCAGTCTAATAGATATAAAATGATATCTCCTTGACGTCTTAACTTGAATGTCTCTGTTTACTGATTAAAAAAAATAGCTCTTTATATATTTGTTGGTCTTTTGGGTTTCCTGTTTTATTGGGGTTTTGACATTTCACAATGATGTGTTTAGGTATGGGTGTTTTTGTTTTTTTTTTTTAATTCATCACACGAGGCATTTTGTTTGTACTTTTAATCTGAAGACACATGACTTTCTTTAGCACTGGGGAATTTTCTTGTATTATTTCTTTAGTAATTTCCTCCCTTTTAGTTTTTGGTTTTCTCTTTATGGAACACTTATTAATTCCATGCTGATACCTTCTGAAATTTTTTTCATGTCTTTAATTCATTTGCTTCAATTTTAGAAAATTTCTTTGACTTAATTTTCTAGTTTTCTTCTATGAATTTTATTTTCAAGAATAATTTAAAATTTCTAATATCTTAATTTGTAATTTTCACTAATTATTACTTTCTCACAGCACCCTGATTTTGTTTTATGAATGTGGTAGACGTTTTACTCTTTCTATTTACATTGATTAGACATTAAAAAATTATCTTCTTTTCTCTGACTTTTTTAATGTAAATTTTGCCTTCATACTTCTCATTTTCCTCGTGTTGCTGGTCATCAATGGTTATTTCTGCATATCTAAGAAAGTAGGATTGGATATTGGGGTGGATTTCTTCTCCATTGTAGAGGTAGGAGTGTTTCCTTGAGGTCTCTTCTCTGGGAATTTTAAGGGGAGCTTTGTGTGGGGTGGGTGAGGCAGGGCAGAGCTTGTCAGTATGTATTTACTTTATGATGAGGTGGGGGAAGCAGCTCACAGGCTGTGGGCTCCCAAATGCCAGAATAAGGTCTTTTCTCAGGGACACCAGAGAACATCTGTAAAATTTGCTCTTCCCTTCTGTTCAATTTCTTTAGAGAAGATCTGTTTTGATCTAGGAGTAAACACACTCTGCCTACATTCTTCCTTGGCCAGGCAGGTGATAACTTGCATTTTGATGGATGAAATTTGTCTTGAGTATGGTTTTATAAGTTCCCTAATCAAGACTGTGTATATGTCCATCTTCATGGGAAACAGAGGGCACCCTCAGTATAAAATATTTAGAGGAGGTTTACTTACGAAAGAACTGTTTACAACGATATGGGTATAAGGAAACCATAAGAAATGGTGCAGTAACTCAGTGTCTTGGCGGCAACTGAGCTGTCACCATGCTGAGACCCAAAGTTATCAAGGCAGGGAAGTTTTGTCAGTGACCTTGTAGGGAAAGAGTCACCACTCTGCTCCCTTCCATCTTTACAAGTGCTCCACATTGGCTCAACCCAGGTGAAAGCCAGAGAGCATGGGAACCAGTTGCTATGGTGTACATAGACCAGCTCCCAGGACAGAGACTAGGGTGAAGAATGGCAGAGAGGCAACCTGGCAGGGCAAATGGAAAGTATTCAGCACAATAGGTCTGCATTGTTTGAAGCTTACCTGCGGCTTCCATATATTTTGAGAAGGCTTGACACCAGAAGCTGCTTTTTGCTTGTGTACTGGAGATAGAAATGAATTAAAGGGCCGTCTAGCTTTGGGCGAATCTGATGCTACACTTTATTAATATGTCACAGAGATCACCTGGAGTATGAGTATAGCAGGGTGAAACTAGTTGGATTTTAGGGCCCACGTCCTGAAGTGGAACAAATATAGTTACTTAACCTGGTGAAACATGTGACAGAAGTAGGAGTGGCATCTTTCCAGACACAAATAAAAATTACTAGTGACTTTTTTTAATTTCAGTAATCAGTAAATAAAATTTAGGGGGCTATAATGAGGAGAGATATGAACATTTGGAACATTTTAGCATTTAGAGTTTCTAGAGGTAAGTGCAGTCTCTGCTCTGGGTTCTCTTGCTTAGGAAGCAGAACTTCAATTGATCTCCTTCATCTCAGCCCTGATCCTAGTGTAGGATCTATGGATGTTGAGCTCAGAGGCTTTCTGGGTTGACATGCATATCTGATGTTTGTCAGTACAAGGTTGGAGTGTCCTTGGCCCACTTCGATCTTCTTCTAAGTGCTGATGGCAACTTCTCAGATTTTTGGGAAGTGGGAAATTTCATGTACTCTAACTCCTTGATCCTGGGAATAATGTGTCACTGCAGAGCTAAGGATGGAATCCTTTTGTACCTGATCTTCCTGGTTTTCTTATACTCTGAAATGATGGAATGTGTAAAAACAAAAATCTAAACATGTACTTTTGCCAGGGTTATTCTTCATTTGTTTGTTTCTACACCACCTAAAGGGCTTTGCTCAGTAGAATGCAGTGAACCACTGCTACCTTTTCCCCCTTTTCAGTACCTTAGACTTAATACATTGTTTGCTTGGAGTTGTATGCTCCACATGGATATAGAAAGAGAGATACTGCTCTGGCCACTTGGCATGCTATAGGAGCACCCATGCTTAGAAAGTCCATGGCTTAGCTTTCATGTTGATACAGACCATCCATTTCTGAGCTTGAGGATAGAAGATAGTGGGAGAAAAATGAAACACCTTTCTAATTTTTTTCAGGCCTTCAGGAGTACTCTGTTGGTAAGCCTTAGTAGGTTATTTTTTCCTAGAAAATTATCCATTATGTGAAATTAGAAAAGAGAGTATTTTATGATTCTTCAAATTGTCTTTGAATCTGAGATATTTTCCCTTTTTTCTTATTTTGTATGTTTATGTGCTTTTACTCTGTTTTCTTTATTTTCTATTTTTTGGTGTTTTTAACCAGTTTTAAAATTTATTTTTAAGCTTTATTCTTTTCTCTTTTCTAATTCATTCATTTTCCTTCTTATTAATTCCATTGTTCTGCTTTTTTTTAAAGGCTTATATTGTATTTTTTAAGGTGGATGCCCAATTTTCACATTTCTCTCTCTCTCTCTCTCTCTCTCTCTCTCTCTCTCTCTTCAGAGAAGTATTGAGGCTACTATTTTCCCTCTGAGTTTTGTTTTGGCTATTTTCCATAGGATCTCATGTCCTGGGTTTTCATTATAGTTATTTTCTAGATATTCTTGAGTTTCTGTTTGGATTTCCTCTGTTAACTTCAAGAATATTTTATCAGGAGATAGGGAAAGGTTACATTAGGAAATTATTTTAAAAGATAATATTCTAAATAATTAAACTTAAGAAAATAAAATACAGAGTGATAAAAGTCAATGAAAATGTGTGAGAGAGTTGAAGGGATTTCTCTGAATCAGTAGCAAACTGCCTTTATATGTGGACTTTGAGCCAGCTAAGGCTGGGAGAATTAGCTAAGCCAAATAAAAGTAGAATTAGAGGGCAAGTTTAGGTGAAACTAAAGGGAAAAACATTGTCAATGTGTAAGCACTTGAAGCACATTCACAAAGAATGCTATCCTATCTATCTAGTCAAGCTCTTATTGATTTCTTAATGTCTGAATCACACAGGGTAGCTCTTGACTACATCGTGGGCCGGGTTATAATGGCTCATACATTAGACTGTAAGTCCCTTGAGGGCAGAGACTGTGTCCAATGCAGTAGAAATCCCTGGTGTTCACCTTACTGAATTGTTCTGTGGCTGATGATGGTTGGTGAGGTCAAAGTTTCACAGAGTAAGCAATTAAGATGCCATTAAATGTAATTTAAAAGTAAATAAAACCTCTAGAAGGCATCTGCTACTAATCTAAATTAGGTTAGTTGGCATAAAAATCTGCTTTCAACCAATCATCAGTTTGGGAAATAATATTGCCCTACTATACATGCTGATGCATATTTTTCTCAATTGTCATAGTATTCAGAAAGTGATTCTTCAAAAGGTTTTCAAAGTATCCCTTGCTTTGAAATCATATGTCTTTTTCATTTGTATATTCCTTTGCTTGGTTTTCTCAGGTCTCAGCAAAATGCTTGCATAACTGCCTGACCTTTTCACAAATTATGGCGGTACTTTGGTACATTTTTCTGCACTTGGTCTTCTCTGTATATAGAGATCTCTGTTGCACTCAGAGCCACTTCCTGGATCTGCCTGTTGGGCTACAGAAGTACGGGCAGTCATTGCTCTGGGTGTTTATAATGAAGCAAGTGCAGACTGAATGCACCAGAGCACATAAAAAGATAATTGCAAATTTATTCATGCTAAGACTCAACCATGACATTTTAAATCCATGGTGGGTAAAACCACTGTATTTAGTGCTTATTGCAGCTCCCCTTAATAGATAATAATAACAATAATAATGCAATAATAACAACAATAAAGAGAGCAGCTGTCATTTATTGAGTGCTTACTCTGTGTCAGATAACTGTTCAGCACTTTCCATGGACTGACTCACTAAATCTTTACAACCAGTGTGTGATGTACTAACTGTTACTTTCCCCATTTTGCAGACAAGGAAACAGAGAGGTTAAATTTCCCAGGTCTCTGAAGCAGTCAGTGGCAAATCTGGAACTCAAACCCAAAGCAGTACCACTTTAGAGCCCTCACATGTTGCTATTACATATTGCTGCTTCTAATACAAAAGTGTTGGACTTTAAATAATGATCTCTTCAGTGACTTAGACGTTACCAACAATAACAACCATTAGTGAAATCAAAGAATTTCAAAATTGGAAGAAACTGTAGCGATTAACTAGTCAAATAAGATCTGTTTTCAGATGAGAAATTGGAGGCCCAGAGAGAGGGAAGAGCAGAGTCACAGAGGTAGAAATGGACAGAGCCGGGAGTTGAATTCAGGTGTTTGGCTTCCCAAGACGTTGTCTTTTCAACGACATTACGTTCTCTCTTCTTGATTTTTATCGTGAACTGGCTTCTATAGAAAATGGGAAATTTTGCTATTCCTATTTTTAGTCTATAATTGTGCAAAAAAGGATCAGGGACAAGATAACTGTTGAGCATCTGTTA
This sequence comes from Eubalaena glacialis, assembly GCF_028564815.1. Classification (NCBI taxonomy): domain Eukaryota; kingdom Metazoa; phylum Chordata; class Mammalia; order Artiodactyla; family Balaenidae; genus Eubalaena; species Eubalaena glacialis. The sequence goes on along the minus strand of NC_083718.1, from coordinate 110,723,302 downwards.
TGCACTGGCTCCTAATAATTCTGGGGTGCAGGTGCTACTATCCTCTTTATCGAACTGAGGAAGCGGAGGTTCGGAGAAGTTAAAAACCTTGCCCCAAATCCTGTAGATAGTAAATGGTGGAACCCCATTTTGAATTCTTATTCACCTGGCTTTGAAACCAATAGTCTTTGCACTCACTAAGCTGTCCTTTGGTAAAGGACCTCAAAGAGACAGAGACCTCATCAACCATGTATTTTTAGCTCTATCTATTTGTTCTCATTGCACAGATCCTTGTGAATTCTGGAAATGTGCTTTCCCCTAGTTTTGCAAATAGTCCTGCTTCAGCCATCAATGCCATGGTGAAAGAAGAGGTCTTATAGATCTCTCTGCTTTTTGGTGAAAAACTTCCTGAGTGCCTCCTGAAAAAATTCTCCACCACCGAGAAGCTTTTTTATTTGTAATTGCTTCTTAGGTAAGACTATCAGAGATCTCTGCCTAACTGCAGTATCTGGGTTGTAAATTGTCTGCACTTTGTCTTGCTGGGATTTTGTGGTTTAATTCTTTCATGCCACTAACATGGAGCTACATTTACAGACACAAAGAGGAGAGGGACTAATGTTTAGCTGTCTTGCACCAGCTTGCACTTTGGATTATCTAGTATCCCAGGAAAAGAGTCTGTATCCAAGATAATCCTTCCTCTGGACTTGTTTCCTTTCTGTGTTTTGACCTCCTCAAAAGCAGAAGAGTCACCTTGCATCTCAGGAAAAGAGAAGGGGAAGGATCTTTGAATCGCCAGGTAGTATAGCATCTCTCGCTCAGCATTTTTCCTGTTCTGCACAAGAAAAACCTCTTGCTACAGTCTCTGTTGGAGCATCACAGACTTCAAATGCATGGTATTTCATATCTGACACTCTGAAAGTAAATCCAATACATTAAATCATTTAATACAAATGAAGTATTGGGGCTGTGAAATGTCTGTAAACATTTGGTGGGAAATTTTGTTCTTTTTGTTGTTTTGCTCCCCTAGTTGCCATAAAAATTTCTGGTTGGGGCTAATAGTGTTTGCCTTCCATAGTATTGTAATTGTACTGTTTCTTTGGCTCCTTATGAGATCTGTTCCAGAAATCTGATGCAAAGAAGCACAAGGACCTTAGTTTTCATTCCAATGGTTGTGGTGACAGTGGTGAGTTTGAGTAGGGGAGACTTAACTGGTGAGGCAGATGGTAAGAGCTTAGACCTAGGCTATTGATTTCCTTGTTTCTCTCATTTGTCCATATCCATAAGGCCAGTGGTAGCCAATCAAGCAACAGGAGGGGGCCCTGGTCTCTTTTCTTGCCTTCCTCATAAAGGCGGTCATAGGAAATGAGTAAGTAGCATAGCCCATTATGTTGTTTCTGGTTCCACATCATCTAGCTGGCCTCATCACGATAAGCCCATTTCCACTCGAAGGACTCAGGCAGTTCTTTACGATGCACCATTATAGCAGAACTACTTCCCTATGCAGGTGGCAGCCCAAATTAACATAATAGTATCCTAATGGGCCACACCACTTTCAACTTGCCAAATATGTTTAAAGTACATTTCTCAACAGCAGTGTCATACCCAGTCAATCAAGTAATCCATGTACCCACTTGTTCCTGGCTGAATTCAGGAAAGGTCATATGTCTGTCTTGTAAAACAAAAGAGAATTGTTACAAGACTGAGACCAACCGTAGCACGTTTCAAATGCCTTTGGCTCCTTGAGTAGCCTAAACTTGACTAATCTCATGGTAGGGTTGAGACCTACATAGCCCATTCTAATAATGAAAAAAAAAAAGATAAAACAAAAACAAAAACCCTTCCGCTCTTTGATTAAGGGCAGTACTTCAGCTTTTGTTTAGAAAGGGATAATTGTTTTCCACATTCAGGGAGCTTCTGTGAGTTTTTCACATGTGACATGGCAATAATCAAGAATGCCACATGAAGGAATATTGGAAAAGTAATTAGATCTTCTTCTGTTCATTGCCTAATTAGAGGGCAGGTTAAAGTCCAAAGGAATGAAATTAAAACCTAGCCACTGTTAAGGCACCACTGTTAAGGCTGTGATGTTTTTCGCTGAATGCCACCAGAGCACTTGGCACTACAGGGGACCCACGAGGATGCACAGGCCCTGAAGGCTGAGGAGTGTAAGGCTCTAGGTAGGATGTGGCAGGGTTTGATTTGAAACAGGGAAGCTGAGAATGAATCTTCAAGATGTCAGAACGTAAGTATGAATCCTTTGTAGAAAAAAGAATAATACTAATATATAGAAGTCTCAATTTGCTCAGCTTCCAGGTTATTCACATGTTGCTGATAGGCTCTGTGAATGGTTACTTTTCCATTGTTACTGTATTTTTGTGGGAGGTGGGCCCACTCCTAGGTATCAGGGACTTGTGAGTCGCAGCAGTGGTCACTGCACCACTGGCAAATAATGAGGTGTGTGTACATTAGCGACAACCACAGGGTCAGCACAGCCACCCTCAAAAGCCCCTGGACTGAGTCCGTTACGTTCTTAACAGGAGAGGACTAAACCATGGAAGAAAAGCCCTCACACGCACAAACATACTATAGAAGGGAAAGCCGTAAGTTACCGGCCTTCTTCCTGCCTGGATACAACGGAAGGTGCGTTTGGAGAGCAAAGCTTCCTCAGACCGCCTTGCTGCTCTCCCCTGGGTGGGCTCCTCCACGCAGTGGCCAACGCTGGAGGCCCGAGCACAGCTTTTCTCCCTGGGAAGCAGTGGGCTTAAATATTTGACTTCTTACCCGAGAACTATATGCCAAAGGAATAGCCACCCTGGCCTGAGGGGCCAAAGTAGATGGCAAGTAAAGTTTTATGTTTCAAATATGAGCAGGGGGTTGGATTACTCAAGTGTCCACTTTTCCTTCTCCTATAAGGTTCCCTTCTTCTGAAGACGTAGGAAAGAAGAGGGGTTGTTTCCCATCTGCTCCCAAATTGTCCACCCCATCATCACGTGCTCCCCCCATCCCTCCCAGGCCCCATACCCGCCCTGAGCTGCCCTGCCTGCAATTCCCGCTCAGGGTCTCTCTCCACGATACCTGCCTGGGATGCAGCTCCCTCCATGAAGCCAGCAAAGAATGTGGCCAATCACACTTTCTTTGCTGGTTCATCTCTTGTTCCCACAGTACCATTCCACAGGGTTGTACATTCGGTATATTATTAACTAAAAGGAATTTTCGGGTAGGGGGGATGTTTAAACTGTGCTCTAAATAGGACTTTCCCCATATTCCATGGCAAACCCATCTGAGGAGGTAAGCTTTAAAAGGGAATCCCCTTGCAGATGCCCTACTTGTTAATTCTGTTCTCCCTTCTAAGTCAGCCCTTTCAGCAAGGGTGTGTCTTTCTTCTAACCTCCACCGTGTGACTCTCTATGACTCTTCTATTCACAGAGGTAGATCTTAGTCCCCATGCTGAGTTTTTAAATATGAGTTTATTGGTCTGGACTAACAGACCCCCTCAGCCCGTACTCCTAGCTCCATATCCACAGAATTCTGAGCCTGTGTAGATAATCTAGAGTGGGCCTGAACACCAAGTCTGGTCACCTATGAGGTTGTCCCATAGGCGTGAGATGTAAACATACTTCTTTATTTTTCTCAAAATTTAAACTGTTGAAACATGCAGGCAGACAGACACACACATACGCGTGCATGTGCGCGCGCACACACACACACACACTTCCCAAGGACAGAGACGGTGCAGTTGACAGTCATAGCAAGAGGCACTCTTGCTCCTGCCCCAGGTGTCTGCATTATGGTGCTCTCACAATGGCATCCTTACTTTTTTATGCAATACCGCAGCAATTTAACTTATCTCCCTATTTCTCTTCTCCCACCTTCAAATCATTTCTTTTGGCCCCCCAAATAGAAAGAGTTACGCTGGAGCCACATATTCTTTGTGGATTCTTGCCTGGCTTCTGCAGTCCAGGGACCCAGCAGGAGCCTTCTAAGGGCTCCTTAAACGTTTAGGGCCAGACCACCCCCCGATTTGTTATTCAGTATGGAAGAGTTGCATTCTTTCTGGTGAAATTTATATGTTTCTTGGAGGGAGGGAGATATTGGTGGTAGGAGAAAAGTTATTGAGCTGGCTCCTGACATATTTATTTTCCTTTTCCAGATGTTTTTTCTCTTGTATAAGTAGTTACCTATTTTATAAAAATAACTATGACATATGCCTCTTCTCCTCTTTCTAGAAATCCTTAAGATGTTTCCTACCTCTCATGACAAGCTACAAGACTTTTCAAGGAAATATTTTCCTGCAATATTGGATCATCTCTTTGTAGCCAGCTTTGGGGCCATGCAGCCCTGAGTGGAAAGATATGATTCCATGTCCTTTTGGGACTGAACTTAAGTTTGAGGCTGGAAGAATATTTTAGCAGTTGAATGTTGCTGGTTTCTGTCCATAAAATCCTATTTCACTAGTAGTTACTGTGTCCAGTAACTCTAGGCTTTGAAGCGGAAGACTGTCGTATGATTTTAAAAAATGTAGGGATGTGCAAAGAAGGAAATGTGATAATGTGATTTTTCACAGCATCCATGACTTGAGTAATAGAAGTGTCTTAAAAGTCTATTTTTAAGTGGAACTAGGGTTGATGAGTTTTTCATATATTTGGCATAAGAGAAATGTACTAATGGACTGTTGAGTGGTACCATGGTTTATCTTGGACAAGCCAAGGTGAACAGGTACTAATCTATTCTCTGCAGAGCTGGGGTTTGTGCAGCAAATTTGAACTATCCAAGTTCCTCTATACAGTCTGTGCAACATGAAAAGTCAGTATAGAAAATCCTTATTGACTTGATGATATGGCTGTGTGATGAAAGCAGTAATCATGTTTAGACCAGCTATGAAACAAAATGCAATCCTCATGCTCGCTCACTGCCCATGATAGGATTATATTCTGATTGACTGAAGATGTGGTCAGCAGAAGGATCATTTGGCAGCAGAAGAGGCCGATTTTTCTGATGATCCAGAAATCAGATTTTGATTCTGATGATTAGATATTTGGCTTATAGACTTCTCACTCCTAAAGAATGCTGCCAAGGTCAGTCTGTCTTATATACTTTGGGGAATGAATGAATCATGGTTTATTATAACAACAAATAAGTCAACTAAAGCCTGGCGACTCACCGCTGTTATTCTTCACCAAGCAAATGCAGCCCTCCTGTCTGCATGGCTAGTGTGAGATTTACGGATGCTAGAGAGCTGCTGTTTAGTTTTATTATTTGAGGAAAGAGGATAGACATTTATTTTGAAGGGAATTTAATTTGAGAATATGACAAATATTGAAATACTCATGATATAGTCTTTTTAAATCAATTTCTGATATGATTCTCTAATTTGAAATTTAAATTGAGAATTTTTTATTTAAAAGCAGTGATATGTTTGATTGAAGAAAATAACACAGTACAGAAAAGTATAAAATCAAAGTCCCGTGCATGCCCCGCGCCCAACCCCACTTCCCAGACATCACCACGTGAATGGTTTCTTGTGTACAGTGCTAACTATGTGTCAAGTGCTGTGCTAAACACTTTACATGACTATTCCATGTAGTCTTCACAGCAACCCTATGCAGTACATACTGTTATTATTCCCATTTTAAAGCAAGGCACAGAGAGTTTAAGTATTTGATTTAAAGTCATGGAGGTCATTACTAGGAAACCTGGTTGCAAAATGGGGCTGTCTATTTTCAGATGTCTTGCTTTTAATTAAGGATTATACTATCTATCTTGCTCTGAAATGCGCAGTCCCTTACCATTTAGTATTTCTTAGTCATCCTTCTATAGAAATACATGTAGATCCACCTCGTTCTTTCTCATGGTTGCGTAATAGTCTATGGTATAGATGTGCTGTAATGCACTTACCTAATTCACTATCGAAGATTATCTTCACTTTTTTACTATTACAAATATTCTTCTACAGATACCTTTACTCAGGTATCCAAATATTTTGTAAAATAAATCCCTGTAGGTGGAAATCATTGGTCAAAGAGTATATATAACATTTCTAACTTGGATTAATATTGCCAAGTTGGCCCCCCAAAAGTTTGTACTAATTTATTATCTTGCCAATAATGCATGAAATTCAAGATTAAGTATTATGAAACTTAAAACCATTACTAATCTGTAAAATATGGTATCCCACTTTAAAATTTGCACTTATTAATTATGAGTGATATTGAATATCTTTTCATATAAATATTTACTGGCCATTTATGTTTCTTTTAATATAAATTGCTGGCTTATTCTTTCCCCTATTTTGCTGTTGAATTCTCTTTTTCATATTATTAGTCTGTTATATGTATTGCAAATTTTTTCCCAGTTTTAAAATTTCTATTTTGGGGAATTCCCTGGCGGTCCAGTGGTTAGGACTCTGCACGCTCACTGATGAGGGCCAGGGTTCAATCCTCGGTCGAGGAACTAAGATCCCACGAGCCGCATGACACTGCCAAAAAAAAAAAAAATTTTTTTTTTATTTTGACTTTTGTCAAAAAGAATTTTTTAGGTTTTACATATTCAAATTTAACAATCTCTTCATGGCTATTGGGTTTTATTTCATGTTTAGAATTACCTTTCCCATCCACCTAAGATTGTTTTAGTACCTTTGGACTTTCATATTTATATATTTGAATTTTGCTCCATCTACAATTTATTTTTGTATAAGTGGCAACTTATTTTTGCAAATGACTTTTCAACTGGTTCAACACTATTAAATACTTTTTACAATATTTATTCAGTTTGTTCGATAAATATACTATTAAGTTCATTATCTATTATTTACCTTATAATATATCAAGCATCTATGTTTATTAGGGTCTGATTATACAAGTGTCAGTGGCAAAGTTTCTAATTAGTATAGCTTTATAATATATTTTCATACCTGAAAAAGCTATAACTCCCCCAGTTTTCCTCCAACTGTTCTCACATGTTTATTTTTGTAGATGAGCTTATGTATCATTTTTTGAACTTGGAAAACATTTTTCTATATTAATTTAGGGAGAACTGATATGTTTATAATATTCCCTTTCTATCCAAGAATAATGTATACTTTTTATTTATTCAGATTTTCTTTTAAGTCTCCCAGGAGATTTTTAAGGTTCCTTCTAACAGGTCCTACTTATTTCATATTACTTGAATTATAATTCTTAATGACAGTCATAACATGGAGCTTGTGGCAATGATCTGTTTTGCTTCCCTTCTGCCTCCCATGTGTTCTCCACTTCACTGTCCCTTTTCTGTACCATTTTTCCCATATATCTGGCTCCCTATTTTTTGGTCTTTCCTCCTGCTCTTTCTGCTGCTTGTTCTAGCTCAGAAGGAGAACATATTCCATGGTGGAGAGGCAGAATTAGAAGTTGATGGTTTTTCCCTGACCATCAGCTTCCCATAATAGGATGAAACTATCGTTTTCTATGTTTCCTTCTCTTACTCCTTCAAAGATGCTGAAAGAATAAGTTGTTGCTTTAACCAGTGTTAGGGAAATTTTGCGTTTGAGGGCATCAACTAAACCAGGTTTTGGAAAGTGTGATCCGGGAAACTCCAGAAGAAAAATCACCAGATATACTTGGTAGAAGTGTAGATTCCTGCCTCATCCTTAGACCTGCAGAATCAGAATCTTTAGAGGCGATGCCTGGGAATCTGCATTTTAAACAAATATCCCAAGTCTGTGCTTTTAAACTGTGATGCGCATGTGAATCATGCGGGCATCATGTTGCAATTCAGATCAATGCAGTTGCTGATTCAATGGGGTTGGAGTGGAGGTGAGATTCTGCATTTCAACCCAGCTCTCAGGTGGCAGTGAGCAACTGTGTGTGACCACACCTTGAACAACGAGGCTGTAGAGATTTTTTGCTCTCTGAATGTGAGAACCACTGAAGTGACCTAGAATGGGGCACTGACAATAGAAAGAAGACTTTCCTTTAAAAAAGAATCCTTTAGAAAGAGAATGTGCATTCTTCTTTGTGGGGCACCTTGTATGTAGAACTCTGGCCCTGCCCCTCTTTCTTCTGCTTCATAAAGTTTAGTCTATTCATCACTTCCACATTATTCTACCCTGATTCCTGAGCAAGTTCCAACAGAGGCAAGGGCTGTAGTAGCAGCCTCTTCCAAGCCCTTCCTGGGAAGGTCCGGCCATGACCCCTGGCATGATGGACTTCCACAATGTTGTTTTATTGAGGTGTAATCTGAGGCTTGCAAAACATAAAAGACTTCTTCATAAGATACCAGTGGTAGTGGAAGTTCTGGTGTCCATCTCCCTTCCAACCTGACAGACCTGCTGGGGTGGTATGTCCAGTGTGACTTGAGGGCCCCCAGCATTGGGATATGACTGGAAGGTTGAATAGACTACTGCTAATAAGCAGAATCATAGAGTGAAAACTAAGATTCTCTTCTCATCTCTATTGCTGACCCCGGGAATGAGAACCTGAATGACACATTAAACCCTCTCTGCTATGACTGTGTCTAGCCTTCAATGCCCTTCATCCTCCCATAGGCCTTGACAGCACTGTTTTGCTGCTGGCACCCCACACTTGAGATGGCTGGCCCATGCTACCATGCTGGTGAGTCTATGGTCACGGAACATAACTTTCTGTTCTTATACAGCACCCTGGTTTTTTTGGAGACCACACCCGCTATTTTGCCCTCCAGAAACTGAATGCTAACATTACTAAGTGAACAAGCCAGTCGTGCTCTTTTCACATGAAAAATTCCTTGATGGTTATCAGCAGGGCTGCTGAATATGACCATGTATTGCACAACTCCAGGGAATGTGATTCACATTTGTAAATGGCACTCCTGAGGTTCTGCAGTGTTTTTCTGATTCTAAGACACTTGCAAAAATCATGGAATTGGGAGGCCAATCCAGATAGTAGGGGAATGTTGGTCAGAGGAAAGACAATGGGAAGAAAAGAAACATATTGTGGCTATTCAAATTTCTGTGTAAAAGAGAAAGTGGTCCTTCCTTACAGATGGCCAAGAAATTGAGAATAAATGACAAGACTGTACTAGGACTCATATAAAGTGACAGAAACTTAAATCAAGCCAACTTAGACAACAGGGGAGTTTAATGGCCTATGTAATCTAAGAAAGGACTGAGCAAGGCAATGTGGGGGGGACAGTGATACAGCTGAGCCCAGGAGCTTCTGTAACCAAGGTTTCAAGGCTGTTAGAATTCTTCTTTTGTCTCTGAGTGTTGTCTTCATTCCTTCTCTGCAGGCTTCCTTCCTCTGTGTGGTAGAAGTGGTAGAAAACATGGCTTGCTGATAGCTCCTGAATTTTGCATTTTAAATCTTCCAATCCTAGACTCTTATTCCCTTTCTTGGTTCCAGTGTGCAAAATCCCGAGGGAAGGCTCTGGTTGGTCTGGCTTAGAAATATTGGCTGTGGCCAGGTAAGCAGGGTCAAGTAGAAAGATGGCAACTCTCCCATGGGAATCACATAGTTAGAGTAGAGTTAGGTTTGGAAGAATTCCCAGAAGAAGAAAGTCTGCTGGGCAGGCCAAATAGTAGATGTCCACTCTGAAGCTCATTTGCCCTTCTACATACACTGGAATCTCAGGGAGTTGCTATAAAATGTATGAAATCCCATCTGTATTCAGCAAGAATGCAGCTCTCTTCCGGCCTGCAGTTCCACTAAAGCCTTTACCCTAATGCTGTTATAAGGGGCAGCTGTATCATAGCAATAGTTGCTTATTTATTCACTGTAGTGACGCTTACATTTCATTGAGCAGCTGCTGAAGCCAAAAATGTTCAGCAAGGGCAAAATGTGATAAAAGCTCAATGCAATTTGCTTGCACATTATTAAGTTTTAATTTTTGGTTCAGGAATAAATTTTGTTTTCAGTAGCTATTTTCAACTTGTTTCTACAGTTGAAAAAAGAAATGAATTACTCCCATCCTACCAATTAAGCTGGTTAGAAAACCCTCGTAGATTTAAGACCTGAGTTAACTCTGAGTTGAAACACAGGGTTTATTCGGGCGTGGGAGTAGCGTCCCACTTGTGCTAGGGAATGAATTTACAGTGGAGTTAATTTTTCTGCATCACTATTCCTTTACCTGTAAAATGAGAATAGAATTAATACCTTGTGGTGTAGATCAAATGAGTAAATGAGTGCACAACACATGGAATGTACATCACTAAATGTTAGCAAATGCTATTACATTGTGAATGCCATGTTTTGTCTTAAATGAGTGATTTTTTAGTCAACAACTTTATTTGCAAGCAGCAGACAGCCTCTCAAAAATTAGGGTTTATTATAAGGCTACATTAGACAATGTCATGGGCAAAGAGGGCCCGAGATTAAGTACAGGTGGGCCTCAAAGAGACAGGAGTCAGGAATGGAGACAATCTCTCTTTCGCCAGGGCCATGTGGTTTCTTACTCCTGATTCTCTGTGTTTCTGTCCCATTTTCTTCTTCTCAGACCAGCTCCTTCTCTCTGTTTGTGCATTCTGCTCTCATGGCCCAAACTACAACTTACTCATCTCTTTGGTTTGGCACCAACTCCAAGCTCAAACCTATGTGGTTCTTAGTTCCCGAGCCTATCACAAAGTGATGCATTCTCGGTGTCTTTGTTGGATTCTTGATAGAGAATAGCTGGCCTGCCCTTGACATTGGATGAGATGTGCCACCCTGGGACATCCACTAGCTGTGATCAAAAGGCAGAAGGGTCATGTAAAAACCACCTGGGCCTGCCCCTTCAGCAGGGGCTAAGGGCCGGGCAATTATCAGAGAGAGGACTGTGGGCCAGAAAAGCATCTGAGACCATGTCTGCTCCAAATGTTATGATGAAATGATGAGTTACCAAGGCCTCTCTGATTGTAAATCCTGAGAATGGGATTGTTTAGTGCCCAGGGCTACCATGGTGGCAGGAGTGCCAAACACAGTGCTCTAGAGGTTGGTGCCAAGCCAGCCTCCAGACATAAACATTGTATGGTAGTTATATCAAGGGATGAACATTCAGGAGAACAGCTCTTTAACTTGTTTGAGCCTCGGTTTCATCTATAAAAAGGTGACAATGTCTACTTGATAGGGTATTAGTATTAAGTGAGGAAAGGCATCTTATACCTAATCGAAGACACTTGGCACCTAGTAGGTACTCAGTAAACATTATTGCCTCTTTTTTTTTTTTTCTTCCTTTTTGCTTCTGCATTGCCCACTGTGGAAACACATCCATTTAAAAGAGGCAATTGAAAAAAAAAAAAAGAAGAGGCAATTGAAATGATTTTCCTGTTTTGTTGTACTTGAAAATAAATTCAATTATTTGTAGGTAATTGATTTAAGTGATGTCTATCCAACAGCTTACTAGATTTTTCCTGTTTCTGATGGTAAAAGGAAAATCAGAGCCACTTAATACCTTTTATTGATTTCTTGAGATAAATGCTGGTGTGACTTTGCAAATACAGTTTGTGTATTGAATTTGTAATAACAGACTGTTTCAGGATCCTCTCCTAGTATACAGCTCTCTCTTTGTAAAATGGTGGTGGTGCCTCTCAGATGCAGCCTACCTGGACGGGGAGACATTTCATAAGCTGCTTCCTGACCTCATTCAATATTTAGAAAAGGGCACCTGGTTATCTTACTTTTCTAACCCCAAATGACGTACACTCTCTTCTGGATGAAGCAGTCTTACTTCTTTCTTCCAAGGCTCACTCCTGCATCTCTGCTGTTAAATCTCCCTTCTCCTTCCTCTGGGCTTTCTCCTGCAACTGTGCCCTTCCTTTTCTGAATCTTTAACCTCTTCCTTGGTCCACAAAGAAGTTACACTTTCCCTTATCTTAGAAAAGTCCTCTCCAACCTGCTCCCTTTTCATGCTAACCTCCTATTTCTCTCCTTCACTGCCAAACTTTCACAAAGGGTGGTGTGGGTTGACTTTCACTGCTTCCTCATGCCTCAGTCACTCTTGAACCGATAAACCACAATTTCATCACTCTACAGATTCTGCTCTCCAAAGCCATGAATGGCCATCTAATACTAAATCACATAACATCCTAGTGTCTGGTATTGTTTACTGTCCCTTATTGAGATTTGCTGCTTCCTTGGTTTCTGTACCACAAGACTTCACTGCTCATTTTCCTACCTCTCTGTAGATCTCCTTTCTTCCTCTCTACCTCATATTCTATCTATTGGTTTCTTTTGTAGAACTTGACATGTTTAACTAGCTTACTTAATTATCGTGTGTCTCTACTAGACTACAAGCTGCAGGAAGGCAAGGCCCATGTCTTTCTTGTTCACCATTATAATCCAGTGATATTACCATTCTCCTGGTCTCTGAGGATGCCTTAGTCTCCTCTCTCCCTCATTGTCTTCATCTAACTAGGCACAGAGGCCAGTTCTACCTCTAAAATGTCTCTCAACTCGATCTCAACATTCCCATTCCCACTGCTCAGCTTGAAGCCCTCACCATGGCTCAGCAGAGCTGGCTGGAGGATGAGTTGACAAATTGATACCCCTGCTTCCAGCCCGCCCTGCACCACTCTGTCCCTGCCAAATTGGCCTTCCTAAAACACAGCATGGATTGCCTCACACCCCACTTACGGATTTGCAATTCTTCACAGTCATTACTGAATCAAGTCTGTATTCCTTCCCCTTCTCACGCTGCTCTCAGTTTACCCGTTGAGTCTTCTCTCCTGCTACTCCCTGTCCTGCCGACTTGTGTGCATGCAAGAAACTGGCTGCCTTTGGGCTGCCAGAGAGGGACCAGGGAGTTACTTTCTACATCTCTAGAGTGGTGTCTGTGTCACTCTAGAGCTTCAGGACACGCCTGTTCAATTGGGAAGGTGAGACAAATTTAAAAAATATTATCTGAAGGACCAACTAAGGAAAAACAACAGCTAAGCACAAGCAATATACTGCCTATTTAATTCAACTTGGACTGAATACGCCTTGACTCGGCGGGCAGGATCAAATCTAAATGTCTCATGATAGAAAGGGACAGTAAAGAATAGGGGTAAACACATGGACTCTGAAGCTAAACTGGATTTGAGAAGCAGTCCAGCCATTTACTAGCCATGTGACTCTGAGCAAACCACTTAATCTCTCTCTGACTCAGTTTCCTCATCTGTTAAATGGAGGTGCTGGAGTTGTTGCAAAAACCACATGAGTGAATACATGTAACGTGTTCAGAAGAGTACCTGTTGCAAAGTAAACACTGTATGACTTTTAGTTATTAGCAGTATTGACTCAACAAATATTCATCAAATATGTATAATGGGCAGGCACTGCATAACTATTGAATAAAGTATGAGGGAGGAAAGAAGGAAGGAGAAGGCAGAAGTTGGAAAAGAGAAGTCTAGGGTAATTCTCAGTTTTCTGACTTGCACGGACACTCGGTGAAATGGATACCATTCACTAAGGGAAATACAGAAAGAGAAGCAGAAGGTAGCTCTATGTGTTCAAGCTTTATGTTATAATTTCCACTGGTTTATATCTAGACCTTTTCAACAAGCCATTGCCTCTCAGAATGTGGAAAACACAAATGTATATTATTTTTTAAAAAAACTTTAAGGGCCAAGAAGAATGTATCTTTAGGTAGATTAGAAAAAGTTTTCAGAAATGGGAAGAAGTAAATGTTTAGGGGCCCTTTTCCAAATAATCCCTAAGAGAAACCCCTGATGAAATCAGAAAATGCTACCAGAAGATGGTAGAAAAATGAGTCACTCACTGATCTTTTTAAAAGTAAGGTAAGGATGTGAGCACCTGCTTTCCCTGTTTCTCCGTGGACCCGATTGGGGTCACGTTCTAGGTCTGAGCTATGCAGTGTTGCTTTTTCCTTAAGTTAAAGCAGCCAGTGTTCAAAGGATAATTGACAGAACAACAGTGATGGATATGAGAAGTTTATATTGTTATTAATAATAATAACCATCACTTAGCACTTATGTGCAAGACATTGTATTAAGGACTTTACATGTAGTATTTAATTAGGTAGAATTTCATATACCTGTAGAATATTAGTGACAAGATGGAGTCTTGGAGCTAATGTGGTCCAACCCCCTCATCTTATAAAAGAGCAAACGGGAGCTGTGGAAAAGATTAGATAGCTTGCTAAGATCTCATAGTAGTTATTGTTACTAACAAGCTGGCCACATGACAAGGCTGATGAATGTCCAACTGAACACTATGAATTCACTCCAGTTCCTCAATGTTTTTTCAGGTATTGGCAAAACAAGTAATTTCTGCAGCTTGTGTTTGCCTCACAATTTAACTTACTCTGTACCTGATGATCCTTTAAAAATACAACGTATAATTTTCAGAAACATGGAATTATATCTTTTGTGTATTATGAACCCAACCCACTTAGGTTTTTGAAAAACATGAATATTGCATGGAGGTGAATTACCGTTTTTTGTGTTTTAATCCTCATTTATATCTCTTTTTAATATTGTACTTAAAAAATTTAGATAGAAAAATTGTGATAGCATTGTGTGTGTGTGTGTATGTGTATGTATTGAAGAAAGGAATTTACCTAAAATTTCTACCTCCTGAAATAAGCTAATCCATTTACTCTGCACTGTGAGCCTTTTCTTCCCACTAAGGTTAAAGAAAGAAAAATCACACGATTTTGGGGGTTATTTTCCCTCTGGCTAAAAATGGCGTGGTAAATACCCTGAACAGTCTCTCCCCTCTGTCTCTCTGAGTCCTCTCACATGTTCCGTGTTCTGCGTCTTGAAAACCCAGATGCTCTGGGCTCCAGCTTGGTCTCTGCCTAACATCTGATTTGAAATATTGCACTGGAGCCATCTGCCGTATTTGGGGAATAAAGGGCGGGGTAAGCAATGCTTTTTGCAAATGTGTACAAATAGGGCAATCAAGAGAAGGATAAGATGTGGATGCCTGTTCGGTGCCAAGCCCTCCAGTCAGCTATTCAGCGGCTTCTCAGGGTATTTGTATTCTCGGCCTCACATCAGGCCCAGCTCAGCCTGTGCATCTTACCATTTCTTGGCAGGGAGATATCTGTTATACCCTCTGACTAAACTGAACATTTTTAATGGCGAAGTGAGAATTCTGAAGTTCAAAAACGGACTGTGATGGTTTGAAAAGTTGCTATTCTTGAAAGATGCACTTGAGCTCCTCAGCATCCTTTGTGACATGCATCTCTGGAACAGCTATGATTCTTGTTTCTTTCCCTCACTGTGGACCCATTTCCAACTGAGCTGGATGTGTGCCCTTTCCAGCTCTGTTCAGGGATTTTGGTGGGCTGTTTGCAGGTTTTATTGAACATCTGTAAATCCTCAGCTTGGGTGTGCTTCCAGCTACTGCTTTAATCTGTTCCTGGGATACGGCGCTCTAGGTTTTTAGCAGAGGGGGCTGGGGAGACATCTGTTCTCTGCTGCAAGTAGAGGATTGAATAGTAAACTCAGTTTCCCGTGTGCTAGGAACATGATGAGGTGCTCCTGGGAGACCTCAGTTACCTTCTTTATCACAATGTGCTCTCTTCTCTCAGAGAAGTGAAATCTTTGAGAATCGTGTTTTTCAAGTTATTGCAGATGAAGCACACAGGGCCGCCTGGGGCAGGGAAATCATACATAATTTTTTTCAAATGTTTCTTCTTTCTGAGAGAGGAGCATGAGGGGAGGCATGCGGCTGTGCGGTTCACAGACACCGAATGGAGAGGTGTGGAATCAGTAGTGCGAGGGTGGGAAGGCAGCTGACAACAGCTGGGGCAGAGGGCGCAGAGGACTGGGGTGGGCGTGCGCAGCAGGAAACCACACCCACCAGCGTAGGTGCTGTGTGCTCTGCGCCAAAACTTCCAGTCTCACCCTTCCTGGAGGCTGGATCTGCGTGCGCTCAAGACCTGTTGAGGTGCGGGCTCGTATGTGAATTTTCCAAGGCTTTGGCTCACGTATACCTCAGCCTCTCCCCAGAGCACACCGCTTCCATCCAGGAGAAAAGCGACTTAAAACCTGCTGTCCTAGCGCTTCTCCAGGAAGCTGTCTGTGACTCTGGACTGCCTCAGATCTGTTGATTTCAACCAGACTTTTCAGCGTGTTTCAGTCAGTCTCTCAGGAGTGAGTCTTTGCTGAGATTTTTTTTTTTCCCCCCATTCCACGGAAATGTGAAATACTCCTACAATTTTTCACACAATCTGGGAAGTTCAAAGATTCTTCTCTAATCTTTGGAGACACTGATAGTCAATTTAGAACTTTAAAATCCAAAAACTCAAGTCAATAGAAAAGTTTTTCTTCAACTAAAAATATCCATTAATTGAATTCTCTGAACATTTGAGCCTCCTCCCCCTTTTCTACCCACCCATCCTACCCCACATGCCGAAAGAGTAAACGGAAGCTACTTTGTGGTGACCCTGGAGCTTTCTTGCGGTCATGTGAATATTTTAAAATGCATGTGTTAATAGGGTTTAAATTGAGGACCTCCTCCTCTGGCTGGAGTGCCCTGAGGAATTGTCTTCCTTTTAGAAGAGGAAAAAGTAATTCCTAGGAAGTCCTTTCTTTCAAAGATCCCCAGCCTGACAGTTCAACGTAATAAATAAAAATAATAATAACAAATGCCATTTATTGACTACTTACCATGGGCCTGACCCTTTATGAATGCTGCCTTCAATTCCCTAATATCCCTTCAAGCTATTATTATTTTCCCCATTTTGAAGAATAGAAAATTGAGGCTCAGGTTTAAGTGAGTTGATTAAGCTCATACAGCTGATGAGTGATGGAGTTGGAATTTGAACTCAACTCTATCTGAATCCAAATCTCATGATCCTTATTAATGTCTTTCTCTAGAGTTAATTATATTCTCTGAGATGACTAAGACTATTGAGCAAATTGTGTTTGAGAGACATTGGTAATTAGCATAGTAGAGATAGTAATCACAGCATTTGCTTACTAATTACATAGTAGTGGCTTACTAATTACAAGAGGCTTTCAATGCCTTATCTTACTTAGTTCTCATAAGTCTGGAGTGTGTCTTCCTCAACCTCAACCATGGTTGAGTCACCCTAACCAAGTGACACAACTTGTTGTCCCTGGTAGGTATCAGGGCACTGCAAAGTCATCTACTGAGATTGTCCAAGACTCAGGGAGCAGGAATGACTCTTTCATTCCTGACCTACTTCTGCTTGGTTCCAATCAATCCCCTAGTCCCAACTCCAAAGGATATCCTCTTTCACTTTCACCCTGTTTTTGTCTTTTTGATTTGTTAACTGCTATTGTTTATCCCAGCTGGACCCACAGCACCAAAGACTTTGGTTGTCATTCACTCTGATGTTATTTGGCTGATCTGGTAGGACAGCCCACTCAGAACCAAATTAATTTGGAAGGTCAGCTCAGCTGTGAAGTTGTCAGGGGGGAAACCCTACCCAGACTCAGCTTGAATTGGGAGGCTAGCCAGGTCATTTCCTAGAATGTCTATAATTCAGAATACTCGAATACCTGTGGGGTTGAAACTATCCTTGGAAATATGATGGAGAAAAATGATATTTCTAGAACTCCTCTCAGGGAGAGTACTGTATAAATTACGAGAAAAACACAGATACGCTGCTTTGGAGGGGAGGGTGATAAGACACCTAAGGTAAATTCTTGGGTAGCAATAGTTGGCAAGAGCTAAAAGGACAAGAAAAAGCAGAGGAGATAAAATGTGGTGGCCAGTAGCCCAAGCTGATCTTTCTCGTCTTAGCCCTCAACGTCTGCTATGGATAATGCAGATATTAAAACAAAACAAAACAAAAAAAGGACTACCAAATTGTTAGCTTGCTAGGTCACCAATATGTCTTAGTCTGACACTGATCCCACCAGTCTCAGTACCTTGATACTAGAAATAGGCTCCTTGACTAGTAATTGAGTACCAGCCCTTTCCTACTCTGGTGAAGTAGGTTTAGACTCGTTGTAGATACCACCGTCATCATCATCATCCCAGATGAGGAGCTCTGAAAGGCTAAGTGAAATACTCAAGGTCATTCATCCAGGAAAAAGTGATGGCTTCTAAAACTATATCAAGATCCTTCCATGGAAGGACACCTTGAAAGGGAAACAAATACTATTCCAAAACTCTAACAATAGTCATAGAGAACTGGAACTAGTCTTACATGTTTTCTGTCAAATGCTACCTCTGCATTTCTTCCTAGTATGTTAGGAATGCTTATTTCTTAAACACTTAATAAGTTATGTCCAGAGAAAGTGAACCATATTAGTACTTGCCTCTTGTTCTAGAACACAATCTTAATGAATGATACTAACAACATGTATCTTTAGTGACCACATTTAAAGGATACTTTAATATTCTTTCTTAGTAGGGCACCGCCATCATGCCTCCAGCTAGCCAAGAGTTAGGCTGGCTTCCCTTGGTTCACGACCATTTCCATTAAAGTATCCGAGGAGTTCTTTGGCTTAAGACTTTATAAGTTCCTAAAAAGTTGAGGGGGGAGGAAGTCAAGATGACCTAGGAAATAAACCATACGTATTACATCAAAAGTGAACTTGAGTTTAATGTTAAAAAATTCACACCACATACAGGCATCTCTGTGGTGTGAAAGTTCTGATCCACTCTCACCAGAGCATTCTTGAAGCTTTAAATCAGGAGTGGTTTGGGGGTTGTGATGCCCTTCTTCAATCGGTCTCGCATCTCTCCTTGGCTGCATCTCATTCACAACAGACTCCGTGGGTGCGTGGTCCAGAGGCAGTGTCCTGGGACCTCCTCTAGGTGTGCTGGTCTTGGTTGTTAGCTGGGTCCTGCCCCTGGAAATCCATGTAAAATCCATGTGGACTGCGGGACTGGTTGCAGTCACAGACCCACTGAAGGCAGTGTAACTCATGGCTTGTGTTTCTTAACCAGAAAGTGAAGCACATTTGGCTCTGGTAGAACTGGAGGGGTTGGGTGTCTTTCCTTGTTCTACCTGTTTAAAATTAACAAAGAGTAATAGTCTGGGGAAGACCCATTCAAAAAACAAAGGAAAAAAAAAAAAAAAGAAAGAAAAGAAAAAGTGAGGAGGCTGAGAAAGTGCCCAGACCTTCCACACTTGCTTCAACCAGATCTGCTCTGTCATTATCTTTTTTATGTTCTGAAGTTCTGAATAAGATTTTCATTGAAAAAAGGAGTCTGCTATAAAGTTAAAAAATTGAAAACCATTTATCTTGTTCAGTCCCTTCATTACACACATGAGTAAAATGTGCTAGAAGCAGGTTTTGATAGCGAAGGAATATCAGAAATACCACATATTGTCTTTCCCCGTTTTGGGATGAGTGAAATATATTATGGAGTATAATGGTGACCCGTTCCTACTAAATACATATGGTCAGATATAATCTGTATTCTTACAGTCTCTCCAGAAAATATTATTGCCATCCGTTAGCAGGAGTGTTCAATCCATTTGAAAAAGATGAGGAAAATTCCTTGGGAATAATATCTTCTCCCTTAGAAGTGTTTCGTATAACTGCAAAGTTGCTGCCATATGGTTCCTGCAAAGGTTCTGCCAAATTCCCGTGGTTCTCACAAGAGCTCCTACCGCCTCTGTTCTTTTAATCTCCTGCTGCGGCTGGCAGACATGGGAGAGACAGACACGCTGCAAAGGGAAGTCGACAGAATAAAATGAAAGCCCTACAACTGTGTTTGTGTCGGTGTAGATGGGGGTCCCCCCTCCCTCGGCTTGCTCGCAGAGGTGGGCGTGAGAACCTGTAGGAATGTCTGGAAGAGATCCTGGGGAAGTCGTTTTGCCCAGAAGCTGGAGGAGAAGCAAAAGGCAAGTGTTAAGTCTCTTGGAAGGCCTGGGTGGCTGGGGGTAGGGATGTTTCAGCAGGGAGAAGATTTGGGGGATTTTTTTTACCTTCCAGAAGAAAGAGAACTGTACCTGGAGGCTGGTCTGCATTTATAAAACAACATAACAACATATAGAAAGACTACCATTCCTGAGTTAATATTCTGGCAGGCAGGGGAGAAACAGGCTTGGTGCCCACGTGGGGACTGGTTTCTTTTCTCCCTTACGTGATGGCTTTGAGTCCCTCCTGTTTCTTGGTGAGCTGTATTATAGTCTCTCCCCGAAACCCACACACTAATTCCAAGTGGATGACAACTTCCTTCTTTAGAAAATCTCAAAATACTCTTGAAGTAAATGGCAGCATTACAACATAGGCTTGTAGAGTCTGCATTTGTAGAACATAAGCTATTGCTTGCTAATTTTGACCTTACACTTTGAAATAGATTCCTTGAGATTAGTAAATAATTATTAGCTGCGGAATGGTGCTTGCTAAGTTGGGTGTGGATTCATTTTTTATACCTTGTGTGTGCATTGATTTTTAAAAATCTTTCATAATAACTTATGTGGATCATCTGTTTTTATTTTGTTTTATCTCTGTTCAAAGTAGGTAAGGTGAAAAGAGAATTTCGGCATCTCCAATTCATTCTAAAAATTACACTAAAGAAATAAAATAAAATTTCTGGTCCAGGCTTGCTAGGCTCAGCAAGACCAGTGGGCTTACGTTTCTGACCTAACGTTACTTCTTCACTAGTTATCGTTTTTGTGGACTCATCAAGATATTTGCCACACATGTTGGAGAGCAGTGAGGTAAAATAGAGGTTGCCATCGAAGAGCGCCCATACTAGTCCTCATGCTAACCAGAGGTCCATTTGTGTAAGTTCTGTGGGTGATCTTCCCCGCCTTGGTAAATGTTTTCCACTGCACTCTTTCCACGGCTCCCGCTTCTGCACCGGCTTGGACTGTTGTGCCTCTGATGTCCGTGGGTGGGCCTGGGGCTTCTGCTTGGTTAGACTGAGACACTGAATGGCTCTCACACCCCGTCTCCCTTTCCCTCTCCTTTATTTGTATTGTCTCTGCATGCTTGAAGATGAGGTAATTAAATACATCCTTGAAGGATATAGAAAACAATAGCACTCTCCTTTTTGCCTGATTCTGGGGGAGTGCAACGCCTTAAACCACCAGGTTGTCTTGTCAAATGAGTTATTGTTTTTCAAAATATAGCCTGAACAGCATCCTTTATAAGTAAGCCTTCTGGCTTTCAGTTTAAAGTGATATTTGCCAGTAAAAGCCTGCCAAAAAATAAATAAATAAAAGCAGGCTTACCGTTAAATATTGATTTAAGCTTGGAAACTGGCTCCAAATTTTGTTATACCAGTCTTGATCTCCACGGCCTCTGGGCATCTGTTTCAATTTGGTCAAATTGAAATGGGGAGGGACAGTGCCAGGCTAACAGCAAAGTGATCCAATATAGTAGGATGGGTTGTATTTGATGAAAAAGAGCCAGACAAAGTCATCTATAGATCCTGAGGACAGGTGAACTGGGCTCAGATAAAATAAGAGCTGATGGGCATCTTAACTTATCCCATGGGCTGACTTGAGCCAGTGATTATTTTTTTGAAATGTAAAATGTTGAGTTACCTTTTGAGGGCAGTATGATTTTTTTTGTTTCTGTTTTTGTTTTTTGCCTTTCTGTGTATCCTGCTAAATATAAGCTTTTCCTCCAACTGGTCTGGCTGGGAGCTTTCCCCCATGATCCTTTCACATCACTGGTAAGAATGTTAAAAAGCCCAACTACAAAACTTTTCTTATGAACCAAATTTCTCAATTCTTACCTGGAGGTTTTCTCCTATCTAGGGAAAATATAAGGTTCTCAGAAGAATTTTTTCGTCTGGAATGTATATGCTTGAGACTTGTTATATTATTCTCCTCTGTCTCTGACAAGAGAAGGCAAACAGGCAGGGGAGGGTTAAAGTTCCTGAAAAAAAGGCCCTTGATGAATCTGAACTCTGTGGGTGCAAAGTGCCTGAGATCCATTAGTTTTGACAACCTCAGTTACTCCGGTGTCTCTCGTCATCTGTAAAGTTAACAAGGGCTGATAAGACATGATGAGGCTGGGTACTGGTCTGTATTTCCAGACTCATCAATATTTCACAATACCATTTTCTTACAATCAGATACATTAGTTTGCCAAGTGTGGATGCCACTGGATGTTCACCCAGTGCTGGTGTTTAACAAAAGCCCTGCTTTTAAATCAGAAGATACGGGGCCTTGAGGTGTACCTCGCTTGCCACTGTACCTTGCTTTCAAATGCACGTTCTAATTCGGGTGAGAAAGTTGGTGTTTGACCTCTAGAAACTGCTACTGCCTACCTTGAAAAATATATTGTTCTGCTCTACAGGCAAAAAAGCATCCATCTTAGCCACATTCTCATATTCTCTCTTGTTCTCCAGCCCTGACGATGCCCTTGTGTTTCTTTGTACTTCACACTGTGGACAGTAGAATCAGGCACCAAAGGGTGAATTTAATTTGGAACAGACCTCTGTCTTGATAGAACTGCCTTTACTCAAGCTCAAACGCAGCAACCTGTAATTTCCCAAGGCAGTACCTCACCTCGCGCTATCACAGGCTCTAAAAATTAAGTCCAGCCTCAGCACCTCTCTTAGCTCACCCAGTTCCCAACAACAACACAGAGTGGTTGTGGACACAGAAGTCAGCCAAGCAGCAACGGTTCTCTCCCTGATGTAATCAAATGCAGTGCACGGGTATCACTTGATTAACAGCTGCGGTATTAATTTCCCTTTTTGGTTGCTTGACTCACAGCAAGAATCATGTCAAGGCAGCAGAGAAGCAATTAAATTGATTTTAATCTTTGTCAGGGAAGATAACATGCCTCTTTCTCTTCTCATTTAAATAATTAAAGTTTCAGGAGGTATTATTTCTGGCTTTAAAGAAATTGGTATCTTAATGTAATAGAATCCTTGTAATTATATACTTAATGGTTCTTAATAAGTTAATCATGGTTTTTCATTTAAAATGTATTTTTTACTTATTAAACTTTTATTTGTTATAGTATCTGCTTTTAAGGAGAAAGGGGAAAACACAAAGAGAGATACAGTTCTGTCATTTCTCATTATTAATCCTTTCAACAGCTTTCTCCTCCTTTTGTGGTGTGTTGGACTTAAGTTTGAAGTAATATTTTTACATTTTAGTGCATTTAAAAGAAGCCCACTTCTTTTAATGACAACATATTTATTTTAATGATAATGGAGGTTTGGGCTTCTATGACAATTTTCTTATAGAACATCATATGTATTTAAATTGTGTGGGGCTCCTTTAAACTTAAAATTTCATTAAGGTCTTAGAGGAATATTGAAAAAATATTGCAAGTGGTTTCATTCCTCTTTGGTATTCAGTCCAATATTATTTAGTTATCTTACTCCTCACCCCAGTATTGTGAAATGTACCATAAACATTTCTGAGAAAGGGAAATAGGGGCAGAATTCATAGATCAAGTGGCCTTTCTCACTAGATGCTGGATTTCAGCTGTCATGCATGTGTAACCCACAGGATATTGAGCATTACATAAGTTAACTGCCATCAACCTGAGTCTCTACCACTGGGGTGAGTGACTCCTGAAACAGAAGAAGTGTTATTCTGGAGAATGACTAGTTCTCATTTCAGACCCTAATCAAGAAGTGAATCACCAAAAGCTTTAAAAAATGCTTCCTCTTTCAGGATTGTGAACACTGATTAGGAGGAGAGAGCACACATCACGCAGAGACCCTGGGCCCTGGACCAAACACACTGAGGTTAGAGAGAGGCAAAGCCAGCATCCTGGAGCTGGCTCCTTTATCCAGGGTTTTGGAGGGGCTCAGTCTTCTGTAGAAATTAATTGACAAAGACTGAATCTTCACTTGTTATTTGGAAAGAGAGCTGTTGCTAGCTTATATACTATGAATTGCCAAATGTCACTGCCTCTGGGTGGACAGATTACAAAAAGACACCTCCTCCTCCTGGTATGGCTAGCAGAGGATAGGCTGGATTTCAGCCCCTACTCTTCTCCCTCTGCCTTGCTGCTGCCAAACTGGGTGCTCCTTGGCAGTGCAGGCTCTGCACAACTGTACATGGTTTGATCATGCATAAGCAAGACTGTCAACTTCTGATACAAACTCTGAAGCAAGGAGTGAATATATTCACTCCTCTGCAGATGGCAGAGGAGGTGAGCAGTATGGGCAGAGAGAAGCATCAGAGAGGCTGCAAGAAGAATGCTCTAGGGCAGTGCTCCCCAACCTTTTTGGCACCAGGGACCAGTTTCGTGGAAGACAATTTTTCCGCGGATGGTGGGGGCTTGGGGGATGGTTCAGGTGGCAGCGCGAGCCATGGGGAGCAGCAGATGAAGCTTCGCTTGCTCGCCTGCCGCTCACCTCCTGCTGTGCGGCCTGGTTCCTAACAGGCCTTGGACTGGTACCGGTCCATGGCCTGCGGGTTGGGGACCCCTGATATACCTCCCCCAAACACACTGACTACAAGGCTTATTTCTATAGAAACACTGCCCCTGTTTGGGGATTTGTCTTACTTACTTTTTTACCCCTAGTCCCTAGCACAATGTCTGGGCCAGAGGATTCATTCATTCATTCATTCAACAAATATTTACTGAGCACCTGCTATATGGCAGACACTATTCTAGGAACTTAGGATACAGCAATGAACAAAACAGATAAGTTCCTACACTAATAGAGCTTATATTCTGGTGGAAGAGTTTAGTATTTACACAAGTAAATAAACAACCAAGACATGTGTTATGAGGAAAATTAAATAGGGGATATGATAATGACTAGATAGGGGTGATACAGATGGGTAGTAGTGGGGGGACTCTTTGAGGAAAGGACATTTGAATTGATATCTGAATGTCAGGATTCAAATGTAGGAAAAAGTTAGATGTGTCTAAATGATAGAAAGAAGGAGAGTGTGACTCGAATTGAATGGGCAAGAAGAGAGAAGGGGTATGGAGATGAGTGGGAGGGTTCAGAGGTGGTCATGTCAGAGAAGGAGGTGAAGGAGTTAGGCAATGTCAAAAGCTGACCCATGCTGCTGGGGTCATGCTGCAAAGCCACACCCTGCTACAAAGCTTCTCCAAAACTTCATTACCACAAAAAATGTTAGGACACCATCAAGAAAGTGAAAAGACAACCCACAGGATGGGAAAATATGTTGACAAATCATATATCCAATAAGGGATTTATAACCATAATATATAAAGAACTCTTACAACTCAATAATAAAAAGGCAAATAACCCAATTAAAAAATAGGCAAAGGATCTGAATAGACATTTCTCCAAGGAAAACATACAAATAGCCAAAAAACAAATGAAAAGATGCTTAGCATTATTAGTCATCAGAGAAATGCCAATCAAAATCATGAGATACCCCTTCATACAGTACGTGGAATGACTAGAATAAAAAGTCAAATAATAACAAGTGTTGACAAGGATGTGGAGAAATCAAAATCCTTGTACACTTCTGGGACTGTAAATGGGAATGTTAAATGATTCAGCCACCTTAGAAAACAGTCTGGCAGTTCCTCAAATGATTAAACATAGAGTTACTGTATGTCCCAGCAATTCTATTCCTATGTATATATCCAAGAGAAATTAAAGCATATGTCCACACGAAAACTTATACACGAATGTTTATAGTGATATTATTCATAATACCAAAAGGTAGAAACAACCCATATGTCCATCAACTGACAAATGAATAAACAAAATATGGTATATTCATACAATGGAATTTTATTTGGCCATAAAATGAAGTACTGATACATGCTATGACATGGATGAACCTTAAAAACGTTATGCTAAATGAAATAAGGCAGTCAAAGGACCACATGTTATAGGATTCTATTCATATTAAATTCCTAGAACAAGGAAATCTATAGAGACAGAAAGTAGATTAGTGGTGGTTTAGAGGTTGGGGGAATAAGAAGATACAGGAGTGATAGTTAAAGGGTACAGGGTTTCTTTGCAAGGTGATAAAAATATTCTAAAATTGACTGTGGAGATGGTTGTACATATCTGTAAATATACCCCCAAACCACTGGATTGTACACTTGAAATGTATGGTATGTGAATCACATCTCTATAAAGCTGTTAAAGAAAAACACTAAAAACCCCCAAAGCCTAAGGGTACACTTCAGACTCCCTCAGAGTTTCAGGCTCTTCAGATAAAATTTACTAGTCCAGATCAGAATAGCTTTGTGCCCAAGGGAGAATCATCAATGAAGCTATTCTTAGAACACAAAGCTTTTCTTCCTAAAATACTGGAAAGGAGCAACACCTTGAACACCACAGGAAACCCATAAATATCTAATTTGCACCACTGCATGATAAAGGCAGCTTGCTTCTTCCACTCGTTAACAACACTCAAAAATATATTCTAGCTCTTTGCCTGCTCATAAGGATATTTACATTTGCTCTTTGCACCAACTAAATAAGCCCTGTTTATTCCTACAGTTTCCCTGCCGCCCTGGTCCACCTGGACTGTGTTTGGAAAGCAAGTAGAGAGCCGTTCTGGGACAGACTCAGTGGTGAAAAGTGCAAGTGCTACATGAGACTCATTTAAATGAATGCATTTGGAATCATGGATTTCTAAGTGAGTCTGGAATTTGGAAGCTATTTCAGTTTCCTAGATGACAGGAAGTTAGCCATTGTATTCTACTACCAGTAACACGCTCTTTGTCCTGCAGATGACAGTCATTGCAGACGCAAATTTTAAACCCTTTAAGACAGGAAAAATCTTATTCATCTTTGTACTCTCTATGTTAGTGCTTTTGTATATAGTATGTGTTTAGTACTTTTTAAAATTGAATTTGAATTAATAGATCACTAGAGTTTAAGGACAAGATCAAGAAAATTTTTCAGTGATTGAAACGAATAAGATTGAATACATGATGGATTGTATTAGCCAAATGTAGGTCTGACTCAGCCTGGGAGCTGGCTTATAAATGTAATGTTATTGGAACCAGAGAGTCTCCAGCTGCTAATCAGGAAACCAGGGAAGGGAAGGTGTTACTGTAAGTTGTTATAAACAGGAAATGGAAAGTAAGACTTTCCCAATATCTTTTAGCTCAGTCAGAGAAAGCAAGACACTGCATCTGGTAGACACAAGCATTCAACTCAATAAACTGAGGCTCTGTTTGGGTGGCAGAATAGTTCACTAGGTTTGCCACAGTTTATGTGAGATATCTAATTTCCTCCCTCTCATTATGAGACAAGATTTCCAGTAGTTGGAGTATATGGGGTTGTGCATTTGCCAGTCACAGGAATCAAACTTTCCTCTATATTGACCAGTCACAAGGTACTACCCATGTGTGTGAGGTCTAGTCTAAAAGAGCCCGTTGGCCTCCTTTATGGAAAAAAATTTAACAGTGATTTCCATCAGTTTCTTTCTAACCTTTCCTCTTTTCTGCCATCTATTAGAACAGGACATGTTTTCTTGTCTTCCCTCTGTCCATTCAGATTATGTGGATAAGTCTGAAATATGCACATCTCCTAAATACATTTTTGAATGTATGAGATGTGCTTTGAAATCCTAGGTGTAGGATACTGATGCCATCTTTACCACACATATGGCTCTTAGCACTTTACAGCTCAATTTTCTGCTTAAGAGGGTGCCGCTTATAAACCAGCAAATACAGCAAGTGACTAATTAGCCAAATTAATGAGGGCTTGTTTACTTGAAGTCCCCAGTGCCCTTGGAACTTGGGATGTTTCATTATTACAATCTGCAAGTGGTTTCCTCCAATTAATTTTTAACATACGGCTCTTGCCTCTTCCCAGTAATATGTAATATCCTCATACTTCAGAGGGGTTTACAAGCATTAAATAAATCATTATTCCTTATAGGGAATTACTGAAAGACTGGAACAAAAAGGAATCATATTGCTTTTTGGCCTACATTACAAATTTTAGTCCGTAGGTCTAGAGGAAATTTGGTAAAGAGCAATTGTTAAGGCCTATTCTGAGAAACAAATGGAAAGGAAAAAACATACGTAGATATAAAAGGAATTTCTCTTTTCCACAGAATGAGTGATAAGCAAGCTAAGAAAAGTCAGTCTTCTTACTTATAGCCCCTTGTGAGATTCCATGATTGGAGACAAATTCAAATGTAAGTAGGCACATAAAAGCATGTGTTTAGAGCACATTCAGAAGTGATGTGTGCATCTAGAGCATATACAGAAGTGAGGTGCATGAGTGATGTCACAGAAATGGTGAAGTAGGGAGCTCTAAGAATTGGTCCCTCCACTGAAGCAACCATTAAGCTGGTAAAAGCTGACAGAATCATGTTTTCTAGAACTCTAGAATCTAATAAAAAACTTGCAACAACTGAGGGAGAGCCTAATGAAAAAGAAATTGCTAAATTTCAACATTAAGGAAATCTCTGTCAGATCACTGACTGTCTGCTGAGAACAAAACAGACTTGAGGGATCACACATGACAAAAAATACAGTCTTTGCCAAAATAGTTTAGAAAAATCGCTTTACAATGGATGACTGAAGCCCTCAATAAACAATAACAGCAAACCCTGGAGAGGGAGACAATCTGATTTCCAGAGTTATCAATATTATAATGTTCAAAACGTCACTGAAAATTTTAACAAAAATTACAAGACATGCAAACACACAGGAAAGTATGACCTATTCACAGGAAACAAATTGACAGAAAACATCCTTGAGCCAGATCAGACATTGGATTTATTAGACAAAGACTTTAAGTCAAAGATCTAAATGAAACTATGGATAAAGAACTAAAAAACAACAACAGCAACAACAACCAAAAAAAAAAAAAAATGGGGAGGACAATGTATGAACAAATAAAGAATATCAATAAAACATTGACATAAAAAAAAAAAATAACCAAATAGAAACTCTGGAGCTGAAAAGTACAGTTGAATGAAAAATTCACTAGAGGGGTTCAACAGCAGATTTGAGTAGGTGGAAGAAAGAACAGCAAACTTGAGGATAGGACAATTGAAATTAAACAGTCTGAGGAGCAGAAAGAGAAAAAAGAATGAAGAAAAAGGAACACATCCTAAGGATTTGTGGGACTTCATCAAGTATTTCAACATACACATTATGGGAATTACAGAAGGAGAAGAGAGAGAGAAAGGGGAAGAAGTAACATTTGAAGAAATAATGGCTGAAAATTCCCTCAATTAGATGAAAGACACGAATCTCCGCACCCAAGAAGCTCAACAAACTTCAAGTAGGATAAACTCCAAAGAGATCCACGCTGAGACATCTATTACTAAACTATCAAAAGCTAAACACAAAGGGACAATCCTGAGAGAGCAAAATAAAAGCAATTCGTTACATACACCTGATCCTTAATAAGATTAACAGCTGTCTTCACATAAGAAAGTATGGAGGGCAGAAAGCAGTGGGTGACATGTTTAAAGTGCTGGTAGCAAAAATTATGCCAACCAAGAATTCTATATGTGTCAAAACTATACTTCAAAAATGAAAAAAGAAATTAAGACGTTCCCTAATAAACAAAAGCTGAAAGATTTCATTGCTAGTGGACCTTCCCTATAAGAAATGCTAAAAGGAGTCCTTCAAGCTGATATGAAAGGACAGTGATTTGAAGCCATACAAAGAAATACAGAACTTTGGTAAAGGTAATGACATAGGTAAATGTAAAAGACAGTATTATTGCATTTTTGGTTTGTAACTTTTTTTTTTTTTGGTTTCCTATATGATTTAAAAGACAAATGCATAATATATTAATTATAAATCTATGTTAATGGGCACAAAATATATAAATATGTAATTTGTAACAATAAGAATCTATAGTACATGAGACTTCCCTGGCGGTCCACTGGTTAAGACTCTGTGCTCCCAATGCAGAGGGCACGGGTTTGATCCATGGTCAGTGAACAAAGGTCCCACATGCTGCATGGCACGACCAAAAAATAAAGTAAAATAAAATAAAGAGGTCTTTAAGAAAAAAAGAATCTAAAGTGCGTGCAGAAATGATGTACACGTCTAGAACACATACAGAACTGAAGTCTGTCTCTAGAACACATGCAGAAGTGAAGTGAGCATCTTCAGCCTATTCAGAAGAGAGAGACTGATGCCAATGATTAAATTATAATTCATTCAAGATAATTGGTTCTACTTATACTTGAAACTTAAGTTGAATTGGGCTGAATTGGGCGATTGGGATTGACATGTATACACTGATGTGTATAAAATTGATGACTAATAAGAACCTGCTGTATAAAAAAATAAATAAAATTAAATTAAAAAATTAAAAAAAAAAAAAAGACCAAAAGACTTAAATGAACAAATCACAAACGAAGATGTTTGACCAAGGAACAAATGAAAAGATGCTTCGCATCTTTAGTCAACAGGGAAATGCAAATTAAAATGATGAGATACTACTTCATACCCATTAGAATGGCAGAAAAATAAAACAAATACCAAAAAGCTGATGATGTTAACTGCTGACAAGGAAATGGAACAATAAAAAAAAAAAAAGAAGAAGAAAATTTAATAATTCTACCTTTGTATTTTGAAAACAGGCAATCATATATTAGGGGCTAAGCTACATATGGTATTAAGTTTGGAATGACTTTTAAAAAAAAAGAAAGAAGAAAAGGTTTTTTTTTTTTTACTGCCAGTGATCAAGGTGGTATTTCTCAAAATTGCAACAACAAAATTAAGATAATTTACATTTGAGTCAATGGAGGAGATGTCATGAAAAGGAAGTTTTGATGTCTTGAAATTAATGGAAACAATAAGAGCAAAGGAAAGATTTCAGCATCTGTACATGCCAGTTATTCACTTAGAATGTGGAGAGAATGGGTTTTTAGGTTGCCTTTGATGAAAGGGAGTCTGGTTGCTTGACTTGTAAGGATAAAAGGGTATTCCAGGTAAAATGGGTGTTGAGCAGAAAATGGCTTTAGAAGCTAAGAAAACAAGGGTCACTTTACAATCCAGCCCTTCTTTGTAGTGAGTGATAAACTCAGGTTCTTAGGAGAAGAAACAATAATCATATCCTTAAATATGTAGTTATGCCTAACACTAAGATAATAATGAACTGTCAGTGGCCTAATAACTATCTTTCCTTAAATAATCTAAGAGTATTCTCAGCCTTTCCCATCCCCTAATCTGCAAAAAAAGAGTTTTGGCTTTGCCTGCAGTTTCTTTACCTTTCTTGCTGCCTGAGGAGTGTTCTGCTATTACCAGGACAGAAATTTTGGGTTTGTGATGCAAAATGAGAATGATAGTGTGAAGGGTAGAACAACCAGAGTGCTCAGACTAGGTGTGGAGGAGGGTATATTTTTAGAGAGTTTCTAGGAGAGTGGCATGAAAAGTGCTCCAAAGTATGAGGAAAATAAATGGGAGAAGAAATTAAAGTTTTAAAAAACATATAACTGTGGATTATATTTCCTCTTCACATGCAGTCCAAAGAGGTTGAGTGATTTTGAACATACTCTGGTTGCTGAACAGTGGTTCATTGACTGTGCACTGTTGAGACTGAATCACGTGACTCCTGGCTTCAACATGCTTACACGTATAATAGTGAAGTTCTAGAAACCAAGTGAACATTAGGTAGAATTTGGATTAAAAGGCACTGACACTAGTCCTTTTCCAATCCTATTTCTGAGACTCAAGTTTTTGTGTTATTTAGAGTTCTTTCAAAATCATCTTTCAAGACTCAGCTCCAATGAGACCTTCTCTGTGAAAACTTTTCCTGATATTCCTCATTTCTCTAATGGAATTGAATCTCCATCCTTCGGGTCTCACTTCTCCATTGTATAGATTTCTCTCATTTCATCTAAGGCACTTGGGTGAATTTATTTGTCTCTCCAATTGACTGTGAGATCTTTGAGGGCAGAAACCATCTTTGTTTCCCTGGAGCCTAGCGCTGCACCTGGCACACAGTAGACACTTAATGCTCATTTATTGAATACACAGCTTATTAGCCATTGTTCCTGCTTATTGTTTCTCTTCATTTCCACGCCTATGTACTACTGATTAGTGAATCTTCCTGAAGAACAATAAAATACACAGTGACTTCACACTATTAAAATGACAGTCCAAATTCATTAGTATAGCATAAATTCTTGATAATCTGACTTTAGACTATTTTTCAGGCTTCCTCTCCCTTTAAAGCCTCTATGTTCTATCCAAATTCAGTAATTTATGTGCTTCATTTTTCTTTTTCAAAAAAGTTTTTTCAGTGGGAAGAAAGAACCTTATAAAATATCCCAGCATAAACCCTGCCAGCCCCTGAATTTGCACTTGTAGACTATATAGTAAGGAGAGCTGGGACAGAGAGACAAGAGATAAAAGATCACACAAGAGGATGTAAATTATTGTAAATGTTCTAATTTCTATGTTAGGCTGTGGGATCACTGGTGTTTATTATATTTTAAATAAGCAAGCAAGCAAGCAAACAAACAAATAAATAAGAGCCACAGGAACCAATGATGAAAGTATGTCATAAAAAAGCCAGAATATGATTAATCCAATTCCACAAACTTGCAATAAACAAAAGAGTAGCTGAAAGTTGTAATGGAGAAAAATACTGCAAGTAATATAGCCAAAGCTGCTTGTCTCCTGTCTTGAATGTCTGAGATCCTTTCTGCTTTCTCCCTATTGCCTTAACTTGTGGGATGGTCACAAATACTAGGCACCTATATAGGAAAGGTATTCATATTTTATGTTAAGGATTTCTCAGTAATGACTTTTTGTAGATGACTCTCAAGGTTCAGTGTGTCCAAAAAAATCTGTGTCTTGCTAACATTTTGAATTTCTGGACCCACCTCCCAGAAATTCTGATTCATTAGGTTTGGTTGTATGATCCAAGAATCTGATTTTAAATAATTACTCTTGGGGTATTTTGTTGCAGATGATCCAAGAAAAATATGTCATTATATGACTTTGGAACATCAAATTGAGCTGCAGACTTAGTGGTGTAGAGATGTACAATGACCCTGAAGACACTCTCAAGAAGAGCGTCAGAAATGGTTAGAGTAATGGGAGCATTGATTTGAGGCATTTTCCGGGTTTAAAGGATCTAAATGTGTCTAATCCTTAAAGCCTCACTCAGCAGCAACTAGTGGGAGATGTCATAATGGTCTACAAATATTTGAACACCATAAACATCAAAGATGGAGAGAACTTATTTAGCTTGTTAGAAGATAGTATGATTAAGAGTAACTAAAAATGACCTCTGGGCTGAATTTAAGATTAGCCTTCTGAAAGTAAGGTGATTAGATTTCAGGGTAGATTCTTAACGAAAGTGATAAATCAATAGAGGAAAAGTGAAAAAAAATTGATCCACAAATGAGATGAATTTACTTGTATTTAAAAGCTGGGAATGATAGCTCCCAAATTTCTTCTAGTCTGCATTTCTTTCTGTAGTGCCTACATGGACCTCTCTCCCATCTGCTCTCATGCTTGGCCTTGGCTTTGGCCTTGGTAGGTTTTGATTTGTCCTTTGTCTTGCCTCTGGGGACATTACAATGTTAGCCAGCCTTGATACTCCAAACCCACAGTTGTTGGTCTCCCTTTCTTCCTTTATTCAATTAATATTTAAGCACTTACTATTAAGCACCTTTAAAGTGTCTTTTAAGCCTAGGCACTGGTTATCAAGACAAACAAAAGCTCTGTCTTCAGGGAGCTTATATCCTTGGGGATTACTGATTATTATGGACTGAACGTTTGTGTCCTCCCAAAATTCATATGTTGAAATCCAAACCCCCAATGTGATGGTGTTAAGAGGTGGGGCCTTTGGGAGGTAATTAGGTCATGAGGGTGGAGCCTCCATAAATGGGATTAGTGCCCTTATAAAAGAGAACCAAGAGAACTCTCTAGCCCTCTTTCTGCCATGAGGACACAGTGAGAAGTTGGCTGCAATGAAGAAGCAGGCTCTCACCAGACACTGAATCTACTGGTGACTTGATCTAGGATTTCCTGCTTCCAGAACAGTGAGAAATAAATATCTGTTCTTTGAGCCACCCAGTCTATGATACTTTTGTTATAGCAGTCTGAACTGATGAAGACACTGATAGCACCCCACTTGCTGTGTTTCTAGTTGGAATTGGTTGAATTATTTCTTCCATGAGCTCCATCTCATGGGGAGAGCATAAAAGGTCTTGGTTGTGAGCTAACTCCAGAACACAGGTAGCTGGGAGAAATACTGTTATGACTCAACAGGGCATGAGCCTTATCCCAATTCTTCTTTCCAACCCTCTCTGACTCATCTCTCTCATAGCCTTTTATTATTAACTCAGCTGAATTTGTACCATTCACATTGGCAAACATGCAGAATTTATGAATTCCCTTTATTCTGCATTGCCTCACCAGCAGAGAGGTCTTCAGGGCATGCAAATCTGGGCCATTTCCCCAGGCCTGAGTTCTATATGCTGGCAACAGGTAGTAGACAGGGAGTAAGAGATGTCTTTCAGGTAAAGCACAAAGAAAAAACACACCCAAGCATTTGGTGAACTTAGTACCATCTCCTAGTCAAAAAAAAATGGGACAATTTTTCCCTCTTCCAGACCTCTTCTCCTTTCCATCTCAGGCTGCAAGTTGCTCTTTTATGATTTGCTCATTCAAGGCTGATGCTTACTTGAAAACAAACACATGAACAAAAACCCACTTAAGTTCATCCACAAGTAAGTGTTCCATGGGCAGATTAGGGGTTAGGGGTTAGTGGCAGACAACACCACATATATCCACACCTAGAAACATTCTGTGGCTTAACCCAGCCTTCTGCTTCCTTGGGCTCTGTTTGGGTTCTTCCAGTGTCATGGTTTCTGTCCTGTTACCCTGGATCCAGTTAGATCTAGAGCTTGAGGGCAGGGACAGAGCCTTCTCTTCCTTTGGTAATTCCCGACTAGGCCAATATTTGAGGGCCCTGATGCGTTTCACACATTATTCCCTTTAATTTTCACTACAACTGCATGCAACATGCTTCTCCCTCCCACAGCTAGGTGAGGATGTGGAACACGCCACGTAGAGCTTTGCCTCCTCTGATCTCTGGGTTTTCCTCCTTCCTATAGATAGACAAAGTAACCAAGGCATAGTTACTGGACTCCAGGATTTTTAAAGTTTTTTTAAAAATATGTTTTCTGGGTTGAACTTAGAACTGTGATCGTCTTGATTGAATGAAAGTACTCAGCTGCCCTCTGTGAAGAGGATACAGGCAGATATTTCCGAGTGATTAACGAATTGTGGAGAGCCTTGCCAGAGTCATCTTCTCTGAATATTTTTATAAAATGCATGGAAGGGATTAACTATAGTCCTAAATGTAAGCAAGGGAAAAGTCTAGAACTGTGCTGTTCATTATGGTAGCAACTAGCTATATGTGGCTATGGAGCACTTGAAATTCAGCTAGTCTGAACTGAGATGTGCTGTAAGTGTAAAATACACATCAGATTTGAAAACTTAATAGGAAAAAAGAATGTAAAACATATCATTAATAAATTCTTATACTAATTTCGCGTTCAAACAATATTTTAGATACATTGGGTTAAGACATACTATTAAAATCAAGCTCCCTTGTTTCTTTTTACTTTTGAAAAATGTGGCTACCAGAAAATTTAAAATTAGATATGTGCTTGCATGTATTTCTATTGGATAGTGCTGGTCTAGAAGAAATTTTTTTTTATTTTCTGGGACTGCTTTTATCTAACCATTTAAACTGGCTTAGAATTAAACTGCCACCTTTGCTTTAAAACATCTGGCATGTCACACCCAGGCATAATTATTTTTCTTCTACGACTATGTTGCTATAGGAGCAGAGTTATGGTATAATAAAGAACAACTTGAGCTAATAACTTGTATATGAAAATAGTTACATCTTCATTGTGGGAATCACAAGCCACCCGTACTGTTTCACTGCACACACAAATCTCTTTTATAATGATGCTTTTTCATTCATTTGGCATGCTTTTATTATTATTAATACCACAATGAAAATGCCATATATATCAGGGTAAAAGCATCTCTTTTGGATAATCAAACCTATAAATCTTGTGACTGCTCAGATATAGCCAATTAACTCCCCTTTCTCAGAACTGCAGTGTACCAGATGGTGCAAAAAGGCTGGCCACATAGTTCTTGCAGTGCTCCTGACTGAGTGATGTAGTCACAAGAGCCACGGAAGCTAGTGAGGAGGTTCAAGTTTTTCAGTCACCAAAAATGCTCATCTTAAGCACTAATAAGAAATGTTTCTATTCCTTCAAATGTTGATGTCTTCGTTAGCTATGTCAAAGTTCTCATCAGTACATTAACAGAATCCTTCATGGTACGCTAGCAGAACCCTTCTTTATACCTCTGATACCTCATTGTTTGATAACAGAAGAGGTTTTTTTTAATTGAAGTATAGTTGATGTCCAATGTTGTGTTAATTTCTGCCATACAGCAAAGTGATTCAGGTATATATATATAATATATATATATATTCTTTTTCATATTCTTTTCCATCATGGTTTATCATAAGATATTGAATATAGTTCCCCATGCTATACAGTAGGACCTTGTTGTTTATCCATTCTACGTATAATAGTTTGCATCTACTAATCCCAAACTCCCAATCCATCCCTCTCCCTCCCTCCTTCCCCCTTGGCAACCACAAGTCTGTGCTCTATGAAAAGAGGTTTCTTAAAAAATAAACCAGGGGTAATACTTTATAAATAACTCAAATCACATTTCCTACCTGCTCTGGGCTATTACTTTGTTGCTTTGCCTATAGCACTAAGCTGCGTTGCTGTTGTGTGTGTTGGGGGAACGGGTGAGAAGGAGAAGCAAATATGTAGATAAACTGCAGTGCAGTCAGTAGGCAAAGTAGGATCGACATGGGTGATGATCTTTTGTTTTCATTCAATTTTTAAAATCTTTATATAAAAATTTCTGGTTACAATGTTTAAATGGTTTGGTTGGTGCTACCTAAATAGTTATTGAATTAACTAATTCTACCACTAAGGTAAAATATACACCTTGAAATTTCAAAGATTAGGAAACTACACTTCATGATCACATGAAATCTGGCTTGACGGTGTGTGTGTGTGTGTGTATGTATCCCCTGGGCACAATCTCTTTAGGATATCTGGGATCTTGGTTTTATAGAATTAAAATTTGCCCCATGATTTTAATGTTTTCTTTTCTTAAGCTGTGTTTTTAGATAATGGTTGCTTTTGAATGTTTTAGAGCTTATAATGGCAGACTTTTGAAGTGCCTAGATACGGTTTAAAAACCTGAATAAAATGAAACTTTCATATTTGTACACTTCTCATTCAATATTGTTTCTTGCCTCCAAATCTCCTTCATAAAATATTGCAGATTTCAGTTTCTGTTTGAGTTGTTCATCATTCCTACAAGCTATAGCTGACCTTTTCATAAATTTGTTTTTGGATAAAAATGATGACCTAGAAGATATTTCACCAAGTAAAACCCTGCCCAAACCTAAGTGGGGTCCAAAATATCCAGTTCTATAGAGTGAAGGTTCAAGATATCATGAGCTTAATAAAGCGAGGGTGGAGAGCTTGTTCATCTAGCTGCCACAGAGTTTGTGGGATTTAGCTGAGGGATCCAAATCTGTCTGCATCCCAGTTGCAGCGTGATGCCACCTAGTGATGGTTGTCTTCTCTGACTTAAGCTGTATCACTGGCAGTGATCCAGCGTCCTATGAAAAGCTATGAGTTCTCTGACAGCAGCAGCAATTCCAGGAAATCCCCTGGTTAACTTATGCCCATTTCATTGACCTCATCTGGGGAGACTGAGCCAGGAGAACCCTGGGGATCCAGGGAACCACTCACCTCCTCCCTACCTCCCAGGAAGAGGCTGCCTGCCACTTCCAGGAAACCACGTTCCCCTTCTCATTCCACTCCATTCCTTCCCTCCTCATAGAAGAACTGTAGCCCACCAGATCTGAGAACAGGGTTGGGTGGAGGGAAGGAGTCAATTACACCGTATCTTTATTGCGGGGCCTGTTAGTGTGGGGTTTTGCTGCAATTTTGTTATTTTCAGTGAAATATCGTTAGGAATGAATTCGGCAAAAACTGTGCCCTCTATTAACATGAGTAGTTCTAGATTTTAGTTCCCATATAATTTCAGCTCATGCCTGTAGGTGACTACTAAATATGTAGATACTACTTATTTTCAATTTTTGGTTTATTTATTTAGCTGAGGGATATCAGCTTCATTAGGACATACAGATGGTATTTTACTAAATTTTTTGTTTTGTTCCTCCTCCCCTCCCTCCCGAGGCTTTTGATTGATTAAAAAAAAAAAGAATTGGGGCAATTCATTTGCTAATCACAGATGAAAGAATATCTAAATTTCTTTTTTCTTTCTTTATTTTCTTCATTGTGGCATGTGGGCTTCTCTCTAGTTGTGGCATGAGCGTTTTTTCTCTCTCTAGTTGTGGCGCGCAGGCTCCAGGGACCGTGGGCTCTGTAGTTTGTGGCACGTGGGTTCTCTCATTGAGGCATGCGAACTCAGTAGTTGTGGCACCCGGGCTTAGTTGCCCCGCAGCTTGGTGGGATCTTAGTTCCCTGACCAGGGATTGAACCAGCGTCCCCTGCATTGGAAGGCGGATTCTTTACCACTGGACCACCAGGGAAGTCCCAAGAATATCTAATTTTCAAACAAGGTAAATCTTCTGTGAAAGAACTCTTCTCCTTTTCTGAATACCTATAGCATTTGATTTGAAACAATTGTACTGCATTTGAGTCTTATCATCTCCCCAACCAGAATATAAAAGATTATCATTAATGACCTCTAATTCATCTCTGAGTACCTCACATTGCCCACAGTAGACCTTCAATAAATGTTAAAAAAAGAGAACATGCACATACACATGTGCTTGTACAATGTTCTGTAAAAACCAACAACAAAAAAGACAAGGCATTACCCCTAATCATAGCTTCTCAATCTCCTCCAGCCTGAGTGAATAAGCAACCGTGAATGTAGGTTGCTGAAACATTATGTAATCATGCTTAGCACACATGCTTCACAGAGTTCCAAGATGTTTTCAACCTCCTTTGTCATTTAACTTATTTGACTATCTGATTGAGGCACTGGAGATTGAAATCAGCTGGTTTTTTCATGCCCTAAAAGAAATGTAGCTGTAGCCACAGTCTTAATAAGCTTTCATTCCAGTTGAATGATTCTATCCAGAGAGACAGCTTTTTCTGAAGGCATGTTTACCCAATTCTCAGTAATTAAAACCTCCTCTACTCCAACTAGAACTTTGAAAAGTTCTCAAGGAAATTCAAACACTTTGAAGGTGCTGGGGGAAGGTCACTTAATGTAGCAAGATATTTTAGATATGTGGGTTCTTGTTGCATGGTGAGAAACAAAAAGCTGATTTTGCTTAGTATTTTCCATGAAGAAGATTTGGGCTTCAGTGACACGGTGCTCAACAAGGCAGAATCTTTTCTTAGAGCTAATGCAATTGTCTCTCTGAGTTCCAATTGTATGATAGTCATGGATTTAGTTTTGTGCCTGGAGCCTTAGCTTGAGAGAAATGGAGTAAATATGCTAGTGGGTTGGGGGAGAGGATGCTGTAGGAGGAACTTAAATGGAAATATGGGACTCTAAGCCTGGTTCCAGAGTCAGACTTCAGAAGAACACTGAACCCCCGCATCTCATGTGGAATTCTTTATGGATGTGCATACATGCGTTTTGTGGGTGGGTGCACAGCTTTCATCAGATTCTCAAAGGAGTTCAAGGCTCCTCAAAGAATTAGAACCTCTAATTCAAGGGACTCAGCTGAGCAGGTACATTCTAATGGCTGTTTGGAAAATTTAGGGGATCATGTCCCTAGGATTCCTTACAGATGATTATAACAAATTCTTTGCGGATATTTGTGATTCATCTGGAAAAAAAGGTAATATCCGGGCCTTTCTGTATAGTTGTGCCCTCTTAGACTTGTGCTGAAATCATGACTGTCAAGAACAGAGCCTTAAGGGGACAGACTTACTGGGGAGCGAAGTCAGGGGGGGAAGGGACAGAACATTTATGAAACAGGTCAACCAAATGGAATCCAGTCAGAGAATAGCAACTAAGATGGTGGAGGGTCAGAAATTATGGGGCAGGATAAACATGAAAGAACAGAGAACATCTACAGGCCATAAGACTTTGCCTAGGGGAGGAGATCCATGCTAACCACCTTTACATATCCTATGGAAGAGAAGCTAGGCTGTTTTTACTTTGGGTGTCTGAGAAGGGTGGAATCAGGGCAAGAGTGGGATTTGTAGATTTGGAAGTAGCATAAAAAATGCTCTCCTTCTGTAAGAACCATCTAGCACTGGACTGAGATGCCTTATGGGAATGAGTGTACAAGATGAGGTTAGGCAATCATCCACAGGGAGTGTGGTAGAAGAGACTCTTACATTCAGAAGACTTGTAGTAGATGATTTCCAGATTCATTTGTTCACTGTCAAGTTGTCATCTCTACTTAGATGTCCAGAAGGCACCTCAGACTTATCATATCCACATCAAACTCATGAATTTCCCCTTCAAACTTGATCTTCTCTAGTTCTCTGTTCCAGTGAGTGGCCCCACCATCCACCCAGTTATGTAAGCCTGAACCCTTTCTACTGCCTCTTTTTCTGTCCTCATTCTGATCCATCACCAAGTCCCAATTATTTACCTCCTTAACTTATCTCAAAAATGTTTTTTTTGGCTCTAACCTTATTGCCACTCCCCTACATCATGCCACTAACCCCTCTTCCAGGCCACTGCAGTAGCCTGCCCATTGCTTTGTCTGCATCCCCTCTTGCTCTTTCCAGGCATTTTTCATACATCAGCCAATGTAGTCTTATTAACACAAGTCTGAGTAGGTTCTTTCTCCACCCAACTCTCTCCTCTGGCCACTTCTTAACACTTCAGTGACTTCCCACTGCTTTAGCCACAGGACCTTTGCACATGCAGTTACCTCTGCCTGGAATGCTCTTCTTCATCCCCATGCCACATCCTGCTCCTGGCCCTTCACTTCTTCTTTTTTTTTTTTTTTTTAATTTTTATTCATTTATTTAGTTATTGTTTGGCTGCATTGGGTCTTCATTGCTGCGTATGGGCTTTCTCTAGTTGCGGCAAGCCGGGGCTACTCTTCATTGTGGTGCGCGGGCTTCTCATTGCTGTGGCTTCTCTTGTTCCGGAGCACGGGCTCTAGGCACATGGGCTTCAGTAGTTGTGGCATGCGGGCTTAGTTGCTCCGAGGCATATGGGATCTTCCCAGACCAGGGCTCGAACCCGCGTCCCCTGCATTGGCAGGCCCATTCTTAACCACTGTGCCACCAGGGAAGTCCTCCTTCACTTCTTAATACCTAATTTTCTTTGAGAATTCAGTTCAGCCATCACCTGCTCAGTTCTCTCTGACTTTTCTGTTAAGCAGTTTCCTCATTGTACTTCTTATGACAGCAGACTCTTCACAACCTCTTCCATGTGTGCCATGTAGCATTTATTAGTGTGAGCCTTTGATTAATGTTGTCTTCCCCAGTAGACAGAATTTCTATGAAGTCAGGGACTGTGTATTTTTATTGACACAGAGCTTAGTAGCTGCTCAGTGAGTAACTCTGAAATTCTGTGATCCTGATCCAGGAGCTTGGGGATAGGGATGAGGTAGAGGGGCACTGAATATGCCAAGGCTTGAGGAGGGGGCCTTAAAGAAGAGTAGTTGAGGAAGCTGAGGACGAAACTGGCCCACTTCCCAGATTCGCAGGG
The DNA here is from genome assembly GCF_028564815.1 of Eubalaena glacialis. Taxonomy (NCBI): domain Eukaryota; kingdom Metazoa; phylum Chordata; class Mammalia; order Artiodactyla; family Balaenidae; genus Eubalaena; species Eubalaena glacialis. The sequence goes on along the minus strand of NC_083718.1, from coordinate 110,681,856 downwards.
ATCCTCAGTAATGGCAGCCTCAGAATGGTAGTGGTTCTGGTAATTCCTTAATCCAGTGTTTGATCCTTCATTCCCTCAGGGGTTTGTGATACGGCAGGGGGCAGGGGGATCTTTCTTCTTACTGAAACAGAGAAGATGAAGCTGGGAAGAGGGCCCCTCCCCTCTTAGCCTGATTAACAGGTAGTGCAGCCCTCCCTTAAGCCTGCTCAGATCCCAAGGGGAGAGGGTCTTTGCACTGGCCTGGGTCTAGTTCCTGAGCTGACTCCTCTAACCCAGTTGTGCGTCTCATCGCCTATGGCTGCTCACCCAGTGCTTCTGCCCCTGTCACACATCCCCTTGGACTCTTATGTTTCCTGCAGGCAGAACTTCTAGCCAGTGGTTCAGCCTCATGGGCAGGACTCAGAAACATCCCACCAGCGTCTATCACCATAGACCATTTCACCACACACCATAGTCAGAGAAAGACCCATGGCCATCTATTCAATTCAGCACATATAGCATGTTTATTCTGCAAAACATTACATTTGGACTTTACTAATAAAGAAACAAGGACCTGAATGGGAAACTGGATTGCTGGAGGCCACTGGGGGTGGCAAGGTGCACTGGGTTCTACTTTTTTGATTGTTACGGTGGTACAGTAACAGAATTGTGGTAAAGTGCAGTTACATTATTCATATCTTATATTCAGGCTTAAAACGAATCTTTTTCCAAATTTCACAATGCAGTGAAATCTAGGGCAGCACACTGTAAGTCACTCAACAGCATCTATTGTTCCCCTCTGAGTGCAGTGAATTTTGGATTACATCACTCAGGAGTGAAATGGCAGCACTAGCGCAAGGGCCCAAAGACACCACTCTCTTAAGAGGATAATTTGGAGGAGGCTACTCTGCCCCAGCTGGCTGCGGTTTCCCCTGTATCTGGTCTGGTGGAACAATTGGCTTTGTCCTGGTAGAAGTAGCAATTTGATCAACAAAGGACATCTTTTGCTTCCTTGGGAGATCAGAGATGGTTCTTTGCGGTCAGGAGCAGCTCTAGTTTGGGTGGGATGTAGCTGCAATGCCAAGGCTCTTCGACGGTGTTCCATTTAAAGCAGACCTGGAGACAGCAGTTCAAGTTAAGTAGTTTATTTAGGAAGTGATCCTAGGACATTATGAGGCAAGACAGGAAAGCTGAGAATGTCATTGCTGTGGGCCCCCACTGGGGACCCCATGAGAGACTGCAGAGCATCCTTTAGAGCTCTGAGGGCTGAGGAAACTGGTGTGGTTATCCTCTGACTCCTACCCCCTATCTTGAGGGTCATTCCTGAACCTCATGGCCTGCTCTGAGCCCAGACTAAGTTTGCTTCTCAGCCAGAGAACCTGCCCCCACTGGTAGAGATGCAGGAAGGCGTAGGCCTGTGTGGGGACTGTCACAGAGCACCTCTGGGATGGGGAGAAGTCACCTGGACACTGACACCATTTGTAAGACCACGTGAGGGAGAACCCCCAGCAGCTGGCACACCTATGCTCACTTGCCTACTGCTTCTTTGCGTCAGTGTGTGGCTGGGCACTGTCACCTTAGCAGCTAAAAGAAGTGGGGATGCACCACTGGGCTGTGGTCAGCTGGGCCCATGCCTGGGACCTCAGGCTCTGGGACAGGGGCAGTAACTGAGGGAACAGAAGGTGGGAGGAGAAATTGAGGTGACAGCATCAGGGGATGCCAAAGCAAAGGCAATGAATGGAGATGGTCATTTGCCTTTCCATGCTGCTCACAGGGACCAGTGAGGGCTTGGTGGCCTGGGACTAACTCCCTGGTAACAGCACCCTCTTCCACACGTCCCCCTTAGGTTGTGCTTTTTGTGACATTGCTCTCCATGCTATGGTGTTCTCTTTAACCATATTCCCATATTACCAAAGGATGGGCGATAAGGGTAGAGGCTGTTTTGTGATTTACAGCAGGCCTGCGTTTGTCCTGCTGGGTGTGGTCTTGCCTGAGCTGTGTTCTCTGAATTGAAATGAATTGAATTTTATCCAGGTAAGATCCAGGGCAAGAAAACAGGTTTATGCTCACCTGGATTCTGGTTTATCCATGCATGAGGCCAGCTAACAGAGTTAATTCAAGCTCATTAATAAATCTGTACTAACTCCCCTGCCTTCTAAAATTTGGACTAGGGATCAAAATAGATTAAAGTGGGCATTGTCAGCAGCGTTCATTTTTCTTGTTGTTTTGGGTTAAATGGATAAGGTGAATCAAGGAAATGGATCTGATTATGCCGGTTTCCATCACAATGTTTCATCGTAACTATCATTTCTACTTTTTCCCCTTTCCCACTCATTCCTTGCCTCTCTCTTCATGCATTTCCCTTCCTTCCATCTTTAATTTAGTGATCTTCTCAAATAAGATATTTAGAAAAAGTGCTGACTCATAAAGCTGGAGTCCGCTCCACCAAAAATTAGACTGCTCACTTCTTTGAAAATAAAACTTATAGGAATTTAACCCTAGGATAGAAGAATATAAAAATATTTCTCAATCCAATTTTAATTCAGGTGCACGATGCCCAGTGGAATGGTCTTAGAAACTAGACAAAAATTAGAGTAATAAAAGCCGACCATACCTTTGCTTGGTAAGACATACAGTATTATGCCTTATAAATTTCAGTCCTTCTGACTAGCTTCATTTTAACTAGCTGAGAAAAATATAATCCGCTAAAGATGGTTTCCAGTGTTCAAAGTCACCTGAGACCTAGCCAGTGTTCAGTAATTACAGCCTCGCAATTTATAGGAGATTCCATCCCCACCAGTCCTGCCGTCTCATGTCCGCATTTGTAACATTGTTCATTATATTCAACCTGCTGCCATCACTCTGGAGCTTTCAAAGGTATTCTGGGGGCTATCTTGCTGTAGGGCATGGATAATGAAATAGTTAGATGTGACTTGTATTATAATCGCCTCACCTAACCCCCATTTAGCTTGAAAAGTAGACTTAATAAAAGCAGGAGTGAAAGGCACTTTATGTTTTTAATAAGGAGTCTCATATGGTATTACCTGCTGTTTTTCATTGTGTGTCTCGTCTCATGGTTTTCCTTTGAGATACATGACAGAAGAAAGCCAAGCACATCTCTTAATCTTAAAGCACTTTAAGAATCTATTGCAGTAATCTACCCAAATTGATCAATAACTTCAAGCTAACACGGTTGATTTCCAAAGTACATATATGTACTTATAGAGACAGGCACATTCATTCACTAGCAAGAGAAGGCCATCTTATGTCCAAGAAACTAGAGGATTCCACTGTATAATAATTTAATGTTCTGTTTGCAAAAGGTAATTATAAAACTCTCATTCCGTCTCCTGCTCTGATGGGCTCAGGATGAATTTAAAATGGATTAAGAGGAAATGGATAAGACGCTCTGTATTGCTGAACTCTGCCCGGGTGTCATGATATGCAAACAGTGAGCAGAGCGCTGAAACTACTAAATACACACTGAAGAGATGACAGGCTCAAATGCGAGAGCGCCTGAATCTGCCAGAGAAAAGGGCTCCTAAAAATAGTGCTAACAATTTACAGAAGAGAAATCCTGACTGTGGTGCAGAAATCTTTGAAGGCAGAGCTGCTTGGAGCTGGATGCTAGAAACATATTCATGATGTTATATTCAGAGAGGCATCTATTTTCTACGCATTAACGTCAGATGAGAAAGGGTAACAGCATCTATGGACCTGTAATATGGAAAGAAAGAAGAATCCGGCTGGTAGTTGGAAGGCTTCATTTCTGGATGAGGCTCTGCCGCTAATTAGCTCTGTGACTTCAGCAAGGCATCCTACCTCTTCAGGCCTTATCTATAAAATGGGCCTGTTAAACTGAGGCTGGTTGCCCTGTGCTAAAAGGTGCTAGCAGGTTGGATATTCAGGAGTTTCCCTAATTCTAGCCTAATTATGATGCTAAATTGATTGTTAATATTTAGGGACTACATTTCTTTAAAGCTGTTTGATACCTTCCTTCTTTGATGTCATTAGATGTTTTTAAATAAAAAAAGTAATGTATTCTCATTTTAACAAGTCAAATAATATAGAGATGTAGAAAGAAAAGGATTCAAATTTAAATCTCTCTCAAATCCTCTGAAACCACGCCTCCTACCCCACCTGAGGTAATCAGAGATAACAGATTGATATATATTATTCCATTATTTTCACCGTACTTTTAATATATACTTATATACAGGTTGTTCTTTAAATAAATTCTTTGATTAAAATGACATCCTTTTTCTTGTAATGATTTATCATGGACATTCTCCTAGGCTAAGGGTAGGCAAGCTATGGTTCACAGGCCAAATTTGGCCATGCTAAGTGCATTGTCTGTGATTATCTTGCACTCCAAAGGCAGAGCTAAGTAGTTGTGACAGACCCCTTTTGTCAGCAGAGCCAAAAATATTTACTATCTAGCTCTATAAAGAAAACATTTGCCAACTCTTTTTAATATGTGTAGCTCTATTGCCTTGTTTTTACAAAGTTGCATAATATTCCATAGAAAGGATGCTCAATATCAATTCAGCTCAAGAGGCTTAGGTAGTTGAAAAGTCCAGATGACTATGGGCTTCAGGTGCTGTTAGATCCAGGGACTGAAATGATGTCTTCAGGTTTCTGTCTCCCACTGGTTCTTGTTTCAGCTTTCTTTTCTGTAAGCTTACTTCTCAGGCAGTCTTTCCTCTTGTACTGACAAAATAGCTGTCATCAGTTCCAGTCTTAAATCTCATTCAATGGGGCTAAGAGAGTTTTTTTTTTCCCCCAGTAGTTTTATTAGAAATCCTTGGTAGGACTTTCATTGGCCTGGTGGCTCATCCCTGAACCAGTCACTGTGGTCAGGAGCCAGTATTCTATGGCCGAGCATAGGCCACATGCTCCCCTCTGGACCTGAGTGTGAGGCTACTAGCCTTACCAAAAAACATGGATTGAAAATGAAAAAAAAGTGTGGTTATCCACAGGATAATTGGGGTGAAGTTATTGACAAAAGGGAATGAATACCAGGAACTTGAGATGACAAATACCCACTCCAAGCACAGATTTCCCAAAGTGCTTTGCCGGGTTGCAGATTTGTACTTTAAAATTTTCAGTAAATATTGCTGGAGTACTTTCCAAAAAGTATGTTATAATTGATCATAGTTGGTCTCATCAGCGATTCTTGAGAGTGTTAGGTTTTCTGTATTGTCACCTGCACTGGTTATTATAACACAACTTTTTTTATTGATCTGATGTTTGAAAAATGGCATCTCATTATTTCAGTTTGCATTTCAGTGACAGCTAGTGAGATTGAGTATCTTTCATGACTTTATTATTGGTTATACATGTTTATTCTTATATTAAATATCACTTTACATCATTTGCCAATTTTTTTATTATGTTACTTATCATATGTATAGAAGCTCTGAGTATATCAAGGATACTAATCTTTTGTCCGTCATATGTGTTGAAAATATTTTCCATCAACTTTTGTCTCTTGGCCTGATTCACGATACCATTTACTACGTTAAAGAAAAGTATATGTTAAACTCTCTGAAGGAGTATTTCTAAACGTAGAAATAAATCTCAGTCTCACTGGACTGAGAGAGCTGGGTGAAAGTATTATTGAAAGTTATGTTCATCTCTATAAATATATTTAAAATGCTCATCTTCAGAGTTACATAATTTAGGTGTGTAAATAGATAGAGCACCACCCAGGTTTCTCTATTGCTGTGTGGTATTCAGGGGCAGATCTGGGCTCAGATACCTAAGAACTCAGTTCTATTCATCCAGGAGGGGTTGTCTGTTACTGGTATGGCTCATCTCCACCACTTTGGTTAACTAACAGAAGCCAAGGACTGTTTTTGCTTAAAAATAACGATGCTGGATTCATTAGCTCTCATTCAGATCTTCAGTCTACCGAAATTACTTCGAATTATGTAACATTTTTGCCTAATCATAAGACACTTTTCTTAAACTTATTTTTTCATATAATTGTGAAAAGGAAAATCACATAGAGAAGTGTTTGTGTGTTTGTGCATATGAGCAGAACAGTTTTTAAATCATTACCATAAAGGTACGAATACGCCATTTCTGTGTGCAGAGTAGGTGTGCAATAGAATAGGATTTATTTACTTTAAATCTGGATTGAACAATTGACATAATCACACAGCAAACTGACAGACAAAAGGAATGTAGGTTACATTATTTTTCTGTTCTTAATGACCTAAATATCAAGAGTCTTAAAGTAGTTTTAATTACCCAACACAGTCCTACCATTTTGCATTAGATTACGGTCTTTTAGAGGTGTGACACAAAATTGCTGGAGGGTTTTTTTTTTTCGTAAGCCATGCCTATCCATAGCTTTTTAATAAATACATCAAAAGAGTTAGTTTCCTCAAATCAATAAAGCCCTTTTATATTGGGTGTTGTTCTCCTTAACCAATTTTTGCATTAGGCAACCTGGTCAAAATTGTGGGTAGGCATTTTCTCTACTGAAAGAAGAAACTGCTTTGGTATCAGTCACAAAGCAGCAAAGGGGAATATACAGGGTAGTTGGCCGAGGGCCAGGCCTAACTACTCTGGGTCTGTAGTCAGCCTTTGATTAAGTGATATATATTATGTATTAAGTGATCTTTATTATATATTATGACTAGAAATTAATGTCCTAGTTAATATAATATCTTATAAAGAAAGAATTATTGTATAAAATAAACATAGGTCACCAGTCATAAAGAATTAGACAACTAAATTCTAAGTATTCGATATATGTGAATGTATTTTGCGTGATTCATACCTGAGAGTCTTATGGTGTCTGCCTCAGAGTCATCATCAGCAAAATAAATATCTACAATTAGCATACTTCCTGCCAATGCTGGTGAAGAGAGAGTTATGAATATTAGAATGTGAAGCTAAATCAATTAATCCTCACCCAAAATATATTCCTCCAACTTGCATGCCTTCTGATTGAGGTTTAGTAATAGTAACAAATACAAGAGTATCCTCCTCTCCCCCACCCCACCATTAAACCCATCAATCTTCTCAACAATTCCATAAGGTAAACACGATGAATTCCCCCTTTTTACAGATGAGGAAATGGAAGAACAGATAGCTAAAGCACCTTGTCTAAGGACACAAAGCTAGTATGGAGAAGCCAAACCCAGGCAGCTTAGCCCCAGGCCTATTTTAATTTATCCATTAGAATTGCCACTTAAGTTATTGTGATGGTCTGGAGTGGGGATTTAGGCTTGGTGACTTTAGGAATATTTCCTCCCTCCTTCCAAACACTCATTGTTTTAGCTTCTGCTGGTGATGACACATTTACCTCCACCATTGCCCTACTTTACAGATTGTGTGGAATGAAATATCATAACTGGTTGCTATACACACTGCTGCTCCTGACTTGCTAAACTGTTGGCAGCCTTAACCCTCATTTTTAGTTCCACCTGTTTTCTCTTATTCTGCTCACAGTGGGAATGAAAAGCAGCCGAGTTTCTATTTTTGTCTATTAATTGGTCCCATTACATAGAAGCCATTTTTAAATAGAGCTCCCACCTTTTCCAAGTTTAGCAATCTGTTCATTTCTTTCTTAGTCCAACCCCTTAATCATTGTGAGGGCTCATCTCCTAGCTTTCTCCAACATCTCTATGTTCCTGTGGAGTCCAGGATGGAATGAATATTCCGATACAGGTCTGGCCATTGAGAATGGGAAAGCACTTCCCGACCCTCGTGTGCTTTGTGATTCTTTACAGTATCCAGGTTTCCAGTTTATATTCTTCCCATGCCTCTGTCTTCTGTGTCCATGCATTTTTATTCAACAGCATCCCTTTAAGAATGAAATGATGCAAGGTTTACTGCATGGGCAGAGAAGTTGCTCTGCTCCTTTATTCCCTACATATACCAAATGCAAACAGTGCCAGATTATATTTTGAATCTTGTTGAAGAGGTTATCAGCAGAACACATTTCAAAACAATGATTAGAACCACAACTATTCTAAAGTCACAATTGGAATGCTCATGAATTCAGAGTCTCTGTTAGGATTTTTGAGATTTTAAAATTTGAAATAGTTAATTTGGAAAAAAAATGGCCAAATACATGTGATTTATTTTTGCTTAAATTACTTAGTTTGATAGCCAATAGTTATTTAAAAAGACTAAAGTTTAATGACATTCTGCTATTAAGTTACTCTGTTAAGTTTTTTGGTTTTTTTAGTGGAGGATGGTCCATGGTTTTGTGAAAGTGATAAAACACTAGATCCATCTTTGTATACCTAGGACAAAATAATTAGCTTCACGTCCTTTCAGAAAAATGCCCAATTCAAACAAATAGCTACTTGTTTTAATTATACAGGTTTTTAATACCAGAGAAAGTTGAGTGGCGATTCTTAGAAATTTAGGAGACAGTGTATAAAATCCTATGCCTTAAGCTGGGTCTACACCTGTGGATGACAGAATCTTTAGTACAGAACTAAGAGGCTGACAGATTAAGGAATGATCATCAATCTACACAATTTAATATGATTCCCCGTTTACTGTCACTAATTTTCATTAATAGTCCTATATTTCATTTGAGAAAGGTGAATTATATCTTTCTCTTTTCCTTACATCCACACCTTTCTTGGTTGAAGGATCTGGGATTTACAACATTGGGTACTTAGAGATTAATGAACAGTGTAAGATATATGGATCCTTTAAAATATCAAAGATAATCTCTTGATAACTATATTGGCTATTTGGCAGCTGTCTTATAGATTACAGAATAGACTGTGAATTTTTACAGAGTAAAATAATTCAGCATTAAGGACAACTCCTGTCTTTAGAACACTATTTTGAAAAATTTGCCTGTATAGTCTGAAGATTCAATTAAATGAATCAATTGTGTTAGCATATTTGTGTTAATTTAAAAATAGTGCATTGAAACAAAATTAAAATAATACGTGGGTAAAATTAAGAAAAAAAGACAAATTCCCCTCTCTTATTCTTTTAATTTTAATTGTTAAAAAGGAAAAAAACACAAAAAGATTGGTAATATCTACTGTAAGAGAAGATATGGAAAAAAGGACTCTGCACTGTTGGTGGGAGTATAAATTGAAAAGAAATTTTTGGAGAAGAATTTGGCAAAAAACACCATCAAAACTTTAAATGTGTATACCGTTTGACCCAGAAATTTCGTCTTAGTAATATATCATACAGAAAATTTCAATTATCCTATAGAAAAGTTAAAAGATGTTCATTCCAACATTATTTGTAATAGAGAAAACAGAGGTAACTGAAATAATGATCATTAGGGTGTGTTACATGAATTGCAATGCATTCTTATGAAGGATATATGGCTGTACAAAATGTGGTCAATACAGATATAAGTTGTCAAGAGAAAAAAATGTAGAACAGTACCTCATTCATGTAATATGCTATAATTATTTTTTTCTTGCATAACTTTTTGCTTTTCACTTAGGTTAATAATTATCTTGCTATTTTGTTTTCTTAGTTGTCTATGTACTTATCCCTCATTTACCTTTAATGTTTCCCTAAATTTTCTTAATCTCCTCTGATGAAACACATCAGATATTATATCAATTTCATGTCCTTGGGGACATCTGTCCTGGAGTTTACTGATCTCCTCAACTCTCAGCTGGTTGCTGTCTAGTTCTCATCTTGATTTCCATTTACCATCATCCCAAGCAGAACCCTTCACCCTTCTCCTGAGTTGCATCTTCTGTTTCCTGCATGCAATGCCCTTTCCCTTTTCTGGTGTACTGCATCATTTTGACAAAAGCACCTCCTTCTATAACTTCATGAGATAGTAAGTGTTTTGCAACCTTTAGTGGATATTGTTGGTGCCCTCTCCGGATTGTTTTGATATTCAAAATTCCATATCTGTTGCTGGATATGACTACAAGCACTTCTGGCTCTCCATCTAAGGGTTTCTCTTTGTTCATACACAGGAGAGGCTCTCGGGCAATGATGGATCAGCTTTTTCACCCCTTGGCAAGGATGGTTAAGATGCATGTTCTACCTGTCTCCTGCTGTTTCTCAGGAGGATTGAGTCCCAGTTGTTCATAGAGGGTATCTATTCAATAAAATATGCTTTTTTTGCTCCCCTCTCTTCCTTGTCTGAATTCTCCATTCCCCTGCTAGTGCTCCCTGGGATCACCTGCAAATAAACTGTTTGCACTAAAACCCTCATCTCAGGGATTGTTTCGGAGGGAACCCAAATCAGAGATATCTTGCATGCCTGAAAAGATCTTTAGAGTTGACCCCCATATTTATGGCTACTTTAGCTAGATATAGAATTCTAGGTTGGAAGTCATCTTCTGAAATTTGAAGTTATTGCTCCATTATATTTCAGCGTCTATTGTTTTTGAAAAATTTAATGCCATTCTGATTCCTGATATTTTGCACGTAACTTGATTTTTTTTCTCTCTGGAACTTTTAGGTCTTTCTTTTTGTCTCTAGTGTTCCAAAATTTCATAATAATGTGCTGTACTGTAAATCCATTTTCTTTATTGTGGTGGGCATTGGACAAACTCAATTTGTGAAACTCCTACCCTTCAAATCTGGGATATCTTTCTGATTTTTTAAATAATATTTCTCCCTCATTTTATCTGTCATCTCTATCTGGAACTCTTATTATCTGATGTTGGACCTCCTGAACTATCCTCTAACTTTCTTAATGTTTTCTCCTTTTTTCCCCACCTCTGTCTTTTTGCTTTACTTTTTGGAGATTTTCTTACTTTTCCAACTGTTCTATTGAGTTTGTTGTTTCTTTGACCTTAAAATTTAATTTCAAGATCTTCGAATGCATTTTTTCCTTTAAATTTTTACAGTAATATTTATTCTTATTTTGTGGTTGCTATTATCTTTCCATATCTCACTAAGGATATAAATGATAGCTTTTATTTGAGGTTTTCTTCTTCCAGAGTCTCTTTCCTTCAAGTAGTTTTTTCTCCCTCTCTTTGTGAGCTATGCATTTTATGTTAGAAAATTTTCTGTCATCTGGTGATCCCTGGTTGTCTCCTTAAGGACACTCAAAAGTTGATTGAAAACTCTGTGGGCATGAATGGAGCTGCCACCTGTGTGTTTCACTGTAGTATCAGGTGGTCAGACTACTATATAATTTTTATGTTTACTACTTCTGATAATTGAATAATCCTTCATAGAGTAAATATAATGTAATAAAGACTGATATTGAGCTACTGATTGATATTGAGTTGCCTTTAAAGTTCTGCTGCTAGAAATAATTCTCAAATGGACATCTTTTTACATGTATTGAGTTATTTCTTTGGAAGAGAGTTCATTTTCTGTTTTTGTCAGGAAGATGCAGTGGAGCAGGAAATAGCAATCAGGCTTCTGTGATGGCAACATTGTAGTAAGGTTATTGCCTTTCCTCAGAATAAACCTATTTGTGAGCCTAGGTCAGTGGGTGAAAGAGTCTAAGTCTCTTTAGAATTTCTCAGATGCAAAGCCAAATTCATCTTAATTTGATGCGTTGGAGTATCATTCTGTTGTTCAGCTTTAGAGAGGAAGATATTTTTCTAGAGGTGGTACTTTCTTAGAGTGCCTAAGAATGTCATTGATAGAGAAATTTAAATGTAGAATTCAATGGTTCCATATTACTAGAACTTAAACATTTGGTGGTTGTAATGGTCATAAGTGATATAGGATGGCTAAGCATGTAGATGATATTTTTCCTAGTCAGCTTTACTGAGGCAGTAATGGGGTGGGTCTACAAAAAATTTCCTGTTAATATTTTTGTACAGAAGGAACTGGACTGGCATACCAATCTGCTTCTCTCAGCAACTGAGCTCTCTGGTAATGTATCTCTAATTTGTCTCTGTTTTATCTTATTACCTGGGGATAGTTGACAGCAAATAATAGGTAAATGGATGGACTTAAAGCCATTCATTTACTCTCCCAAAAAGCATTATTTAACCATTGTTAAGGATTGCATTGTTTCTACCCCCCAAAAAATGTTGGAGTCCTGACCTCCAGTACCTTAATATATGACCTTTTTTGGAGATAGATCTTTATAGAGGTAATCAAGTTAACATGAGTCATTAGGGTGGGCCTTAATTCAGTATGACTGGTGTCTTTATAAAAAGAGGAAATTTGGACACAGATACATTCATAGAGGGAAGATGATGTGAAGAAACATAGGGAGAGATGCATCTACAAACCAAGGAGAGGTGCCTGGAGCAGATCCTTCCCTTATAGGCCTCGGAAGGAACCAACCCTGCTGGCACCTTGATTTTGGATTATTAGCCTCCATTAACCATGAGACAATAAATTTGTCATTTAAGCCCCTTGTTTGTGGCATTTTGTTATGGCAGCCCTAACAAATTAAAATAACCATTTATTCTATTCTAGCTAGTTAATCCAGCTCCTTCTGCCATTTCCTCCAAGTACATTTTCACTGAAGAAAATCTTAGTTTTAGGAGAATGTTAAGTTGACTTACACTAGATAGGTAATTGTTTTCTAACCCCCCAATACTAAGTAGTAATATATTTTGAAATATAACTGTTTTTTTCCCTCTCATTATTTCTGAGTTTGGAAAAAATAATCTCATTAGAAATATTGTTTTCAAATACATTAACAACCCAATTAAAATATAGGCTTCTGGGTTTTGCCTGGATTGTAGGGATAAAGCTGGTTATGAACCCACCACTTAAGGTTACTAAGTTTTCTCTTCTGTTCAGATCAAGCTGGCAGGTCTGTAATCGTAAAAGTACTAAATGGTCATTACCAGTGTGCGATGAAATTATTGATGAACGTTTGACAGTTTGTAAGGTATAGTAATGTTACTCAGATGTTTCGTTTTCTCCTTGTGACATGGGCAGTATGGTAATTACAGTATATTTAAAATCATTGCTTACAGGGAAATGACTCACTCCATTATACCGTACTTATTTGGATACCTGACCATGGATATAGACAAATATCTTTCTGTTTATGGCTTTTCCTAAGATATGAGAAATCAGACAGAGGCTTATGTTCTTTAGAAAGTTTACAGTATATTTTTCATTTTAATGAGATGCCTGTTTAAATTCAAAACTAGTATTTTACAGTGACACTTCATATGCACTGATATGTCATCATGTCATACACATGCTAGCCAGGACTTATACACTAAAACACCAGAGCAGTCCCAAGAGTCTCCAAATACCTATGGAATGAGTATTATGCATGAATAGGTGGAGCCTCTTTGCCTGTGCACTTGCCATTTTTTACTGACCTTGTTTGGAGCTGAACACTGCTGCCGGTGCCCTTAAATTGATGACCTATGACAGGTTCTCAGTTGAGTAGTCAAACAGCCAAATTTACTATAAGTTCTTTTTCTATTCTTTCTGGCCCATTTGCCCAACTAATAATAGTTACTGTTATTCTTGACTCTACTAGTGACTGAACAGTCACTTTTTATCTAGTATTTTTTATTCAATAAAAAACAGTCCAACTTATGGGAAAAATAATTGTGTGAAGAAAGAAACCAAAAATTGACATATTTATTATTCATCATGGTCAAAGACCTATCATCATTTATGTCCTCATTAAGTGTTATTTATGATGGAGTTGAAATTGACCGTATATTGGGGCTGGTCTGCTCTTAGAGTTTTCGAATTGGTCTCCCTTTCACCAGCTTGTCAGTTTTCAGTTCTTCTAACACATAGACACATGTCAAGCATCATGAAATCTTTTTGTCTTTCAGTGGGTCTCCAGCTTCAGAGGCTAGAGTGGCTGCCATTTCAATCATCTACCTCCACCCACAACACCCTAGATGTCAGACTTCCCTGGGCAATTACCATCCATTCCCTTGGCTGAAATAGATGCTGATGACTCTCAGGACCATGTCTCCCATTCCCCACCTCCCTCTTAAACTCCAGACATATCTTATGATTACAAAAATATTTTTGAGTGCTTTCTGTGTCCCACGGGTATGTCAGACTTAACATGTCCTAACCCAACCTGTTATTTTTTTTCTCTAGAACTCCTCCCCTTCTCAAAGAGCATCGAGACCTCCATCAATAGAATTGTTACTCCTATAGTCTCCCAAACGAGAATATCTGTTGGTCTTCAGCACCTCTCTTTCCCTTACCCCCTCATATGTAATTATCATCAAAATCTATTAATTCTTTCCTCTAAATCTCTTTGTTCCTTCCTCTGGATTCCCGCCATGGCAGGCTTAGTTTATGACCTTATTATTGCTTACCTGCACAATTGAAGAATCTCCTACTTCATCTTTGGCCATTTTCCCTTTCAGTCCTCCATTCACACTGTCTCCAGGGTTATCTTTCTATATGAGATCAAGATCATTTCAAGCCCTGCTCAGAATCTGGCAGATCTGACTTTCAATCTGCTGCTTTCACATTGACATTGAAAGGCCTGTGCAGTCTCAAGTTAAACCAAATATCAGAGCTCCAGGTAAAGCTCCATTTCTTACTATGCTAAGTGAGTCTGGTTCCCTACCTATGTGATTCTTTTTAATTCACAATGATTTTGCAAAGCCTGTGTCCCCTCTGTCACAGAAGGGCACTGCTCTTTGTCCATTTGCCGGAACTGGAAACCAAAAACCTCACCGGAATCCTCAACTCTTCGTTTTTCATACACAGCCCCAAACCAGATTACATCATTACCCTAGATGTTTCTTATATATGCCCAAGACTTTCTATCTCTACTGTTATGAACCTAGTAAACTACCATTGTCTTTCTCCTGGATTCCTATAAAAGTTTCTGACCTAATCTCCCTGTCTCGGAGCCTGCTTCTTTTCCATCCTTCTGTTTGTCACATGATCTATCTTCTAGAATGTACAGTTTGTCAGGCCCTCCTTTTAAAAGCATTTCAAAGGCTCTCCACAGATTTTAGGATAAAAACTAAACTGAAATTGGCTCCTGCATTTTCCCCAGCTGCATGTTCCTCTACTTTCCTTCTGGCCTTCTCCCTTCTATGCTTTAACCATACTGAACTTCTTCCCTTTTCTTTAACATCATATATTCTCTTACTTCCAAGTCTTTGTACATGTTAGACCTTCTCCCTGGAATCATTCTCCCTTTCCTCTTCACTTGGCTAACTCTTATTTAGCTTTTAGATCTCAACTAAATGTAACTTCCTCTGGGCAGGATTCCTTCTCATCCCTTGGTTATATTAGGTGCCCTCTCTATGTTCTGACATAGCAGCCTGCTTTCCCCTATTAGAACACTGATCATAATTAACTGTAATTACTTGTTTAATTAAACCTCTCATGTTTCCCCAGCTATAAAGTGAGGTAAGGGGGGATATCTTGTCTATTGTATAATCCAAGTCTAGCATAGTGCCTGGTAGCTAGCACATACTTGATAAATATACACTTATTAGGCTTGTAGTGAGACAAACACAGAGTACTTTACGAAAACGCCTACACAAAGTAGATGTTGAACCAATGAATAGTGAATCAATATTCTTCTCCTTGACTGAAATGTCTTTCCTTCCTTTGCCTGTGTGGTTAAAAAAAAAAAAATCCTTGAAGAATCTGATCAGAAGTCATGTTTTGTTTTAAAGTCTTGCCAGATCCCTTCATCTTCTCCTCATTTTTACCCTTCTCTACATGCAAATTAACTCCTTCCTGGCTTTGCATTTCTGGTAGCATAAACATCTGTTAAAAACTATAATGTATTGGGGTGTTTATGTGAACACTAAAAAACAATGAGGTCTAAGATTAGTGATCATAACTCATTTATCTTTGGTTTCCAAGTGATCATAACTCATTTATCTTTGGCTACTAGAGTACCTAGCTCATAATATTTACTGAACACATGAATGAATGAGTGAAAAACTAGTGAATTAATATCAATGCCTACATTCCTTTGGTCTTCATAGGTCCCTTCCCATTGTCTTTTCTTCCCCCTCTTGAGCATCTCAGTTCTTAGTTCTTTACTCCAACAACAAATCAAACGTGGCTTTGCTCACGTGACTTGTTCATTTTCTCTCCTACACCTTTACACATATCATTTTACCCACCTCTCCCATTCCCCATGCCTCCTGCACAGCCCAAGTTGAAATTCCTGCCAGTATTTGACCTCTATTATGGTTATGCATTTATTTAGTGATTTCCTTGCTCTTTTGTCTTCTGTTTACAAAATTAAGATTTTCCATTTATACTTAGTAATTCTTTACTTTTTTTGGTTCTTTTTAAAAAAATGAGGTAAGATTGATATATAACATTATATAAATTTCAGGTATTCTACATTATAAATCAATATTTGTATGTACTACAAAGGGATCACCACCATGAGTCTAACTACCATCCATCACCATACAATTGATCCCTCTCATCCATTTGCCATCTCCCTAACCCCCTTCTCCTCTAATTACCACCAGACTGTTCTCTGTAATTATGAGTTTGTTTTGTTTGTTCGTTTGTGTTTTAGATACCACAAATAAGTGAAGAAAGCAGTGTTTCTTTATTTTTCTGACTTATTTCACTCAGCATAATACCCTCAAGATCCATTCATGTTGTTGCAAATGGCAAGATTTGTTTCTTTTTTTATGGCTGCATAGTATTCCATTTCCATATATATCTCAGGTCTTCTTTATCCATTCATCAATTGATGGACAACTTAGTTTGTTTCCGTATTTGGGCTATTATAAATAATGCTGCAATAAACATAGGTATGCATGTGTCTTTTCAAATTAGTGTTTTCATTTTCTTGGCATAAATACCCAGAAGTGGAATAGCTAGATCAATGGCAGCTTTATTCTTAATTTTTTGAGGACTCTCTATACTGTTTTCCATAGTGGCTGCACCAATTTACATTCTTACCAACAGTGTATGAAGGTTCCCTTTTATCCACATCCTCCCTAACACTTATATTTTCTTGTTTTTTTGATAATAACCATTCTAACAGGTATGAGGTGATATCTCACTGTGATTTTGATTTGCATTTCCTTGATAATTAGTGATTTTTTCATGTGTCTGTTGGCTATTTGTATGTCTTCTTTGGAAAAATGTCTATTCAGATCATCTGCCTATTTTTGTTGTTGTTGAATTGTGTAGGTTTTTTACGTATTTTGGATATTAACACCTTATCATATATATGATTTGCAAATATCTTATCCCATTCAGTAGGTTTCCTTTTGTTTTGTTGATGGTATTCTTCACTGTGCAGAAGCTTTTTAGTTTAATATAGTCCCATTTGTTTATTTTTGCTTTTGTTTCCCTTACCTTTGGAGCCAGATTGGAAAAAAACATCACTGAGACCAATGTAAAAAGGTTACTGTCTATGTTTTCATCTAGGAATTTTATGGTTTCAGATTTTATATTTAAGTCTTTAATATATTTCCAGTTAATTATGGTGTAAGATAGTGTTCTAGTTTCATTCTTTTGCATACAGCTGTCCAGTTTTCCCAAGAACATTTATTGGAGAGGCCTTTCCCCAGTGTATGTTCTTGGTACATTTGTCATAAATTACATGTCCATATATGTGTGGGTTTATTTCTGGGCTCTCTATTCTATTCCATTAATCTGTATGTCTCTTTTTATACCAATACCATACTGTTTTGAGTACTATAGCTTTGTAGTATAGTTTGAAATCAGGGATTGTGACACCTCCAGCTTTGCTCCTCTTTCTCAAGATTGCTTTGGCTATTCAGGGTCTTTTGTGGTTCCATGCAAATTTTTAAATTATTTGTTCTAGTTCTGTGAAATGTGCTATTGGCATTTTGATAGGAATTGCATTGAATCTGTAGATTGCTTTGTGTACTATGTACATTTTAACAATGTTAATTCTTCCAATGTATGAGCATGGAAAATCTTTCCATTTATTTGTGTCTTCTTCAGTTCCTTTCATCAATGTCTTATAGTTTTCAGTGTACAGGTCTTTCACCTTCTTGGTTAAATTTATTCCTAGGTATTTTGTTCTTTTTGATGCATTGTAAATGGGATTGTTTTCTTAATATCTGTTTTCTGATAGTTCCTTATTAGTGTATAGAAACATCAAAGATTTTTGTATGTTGATATTGCATCACAGAGCTTTACTGAATGTATTTTTTAGTTCTAAGATTTTTGTTGGTGGAAACTTAGTGCTTTCTATAAATAGTATGTCATCTGCAAACAGTGACAGTTTTACTTCTCCCTTTCTGATTTGAATGCCTTTTATTTCTTTTTCTTGCCTTATTGCTGTGGCTAGGAACCGCAATACTGTGCTGAATAAAAGTAGTGAAAGTGGGCATCATTTGTCTTTTTTTCTGATCTTAGAGGAAAAGCTTTCAGCGTTTCACCATTGATTGTTATTATTATTACTTTTTAAATTTTATTTATTTATTTTTGGCTGTGATGGGTCTTAGTTGCTGTGCTTAAGCTTTCTCTAGTTGCAGCGAGTGGGCACTACTCTTCGTTGCGTTCTTGTTTCTTGAAGTAAGCCTGTATTGCTATGAACTTCCCTCTTATAAGTGCTTTTGCAGTGTATTCTGCTGCATTTGGATGGAATGTTTTGTATGTATCTATTAAGTGTATCTGATCTAATGTATTATTTAAGGCAGATGTATTTCCTTTTTGATTTTCTTTCTGGATGATCTGTCCATTGATGTAAGTGGGGTATTAAAGTCCCCTATTATTATCTCCTTCCTGTTTATTTCCCCCTTAGGTCTGTTAATATTTGCTTTATATATTTAGGTGTTCCTATGTTGGGTACATGCATATTTACAAATGTTATAGCTCCTCGTTAAATTGACCCCTTCATCATGTAATGCTGATCTATGTCATTTATTATAGTCTTTGTTTTAAGGTTTATTTTATCTGATACTACTCCAACTTTCTTTTGGTTTCCATTTACATAAAACATCTTCTTCCATTCCTTCACTTTTAGTCTGTGTATATCTTTAGATCTGAGGTGGGTCTCTTGTAGGCAGCAAATAGATAAGTCTTATTTTTTTAATCCATTCAGCAACTAAGTTTTTTGATTGGAGAATTTAGTCCATTTACATTTAAAGTAATTATAGATAGGTATGTACTTACTGTCATTTTGCTAATTGTTTTCTGGCTATTTTGTTGTTACTCTGTGTTCCTTTCTTCTTTTCTTGCTCTCTCCCTGTGTGGTTTGATGACTTTCTTTAGTGTTATGTTTAGATTCTATTCTAGTTATAGTTTGTTTTTCTTTTGATACTATAGGTTTTTGCTTTGTGGTTACCATGAGGCTCACGTACATCAGTCTATGTATATACCAGTCTACTTTAAGTTGATAGCAAGTTAAGTTTGAACACATTCTAAAAATCCACATTATTACTCCCCCTTCCCACATTGTTTATCTTTGACATCATTTTATATCTTTGTATTTGGTGTATCCCTTTACTAATTGTTGTAGTTTTAGTTGTTTTTACTACTTTTATCTTTTAACCTTCATATTAGCTTTTTGATTGATTAGTCTGCTACCTTTACTATATATTTACCTTTACCAGTGAGATTTTTCCTTTCTTTTGTTTTCTTGTTACTAGTTAGTGCCCCTTTTTAAGCTTAGAGAAATCCCTTCAACATTTCCTGTAAGTCCAGTTTAGTGGTGGTGAAGTTCCTTAATTTTTGCTTGTCTTGAAAACCCTTTATCTCTCCTTCAATTCTGAATGAGAGCTTTGCCAGGTATAATATTCTTGGTTGGAAGTTTTTTGCTTTTTGGCACTTTGAATATATCATGCCACTCCTTTGTGGCCTGCAAAGTTTCTGCTGAAAAAAAATCTGTGGGTGATTTTATGGGGGTTCCCTTATATGTAACAAGTTGTTTTTCTCTTGCTGCTTTTTAGATTCTCTCGTTTCCTTTAACTCTTAACACTTTGACTGTAATGTATCTTGGTGTGAATCTCTTTGGGTTCATCTTATTTGGAACTCTCTGTGCCTCCTGGATTCAGGTTAGGGAACTTTTCAGCCATTATTTCTTCAAATAAGTTTTCTGTCCTTTTCTCTCTCTCTTCTCCTTCTGGGACCCCTTTTAATGCAAATACATTCCACTTGATGTTTTTCCATACATTCCTTAAGCTATTTTTTACTTTTTTTACTTCTTTTTTCTTTTTGTTGCTGTGTCTGTGTGAGTTCCACTGCCCTGGCTTCCAGGTCACTGATTCTTATGCTTCATCTAGTCTGCTGTTGAACCCCTCTAGTATAGTTTTCAATTCAGTTACTGTATTCTTCACTTCTGTGACTTCTGTTTGGTACTTCCCTTTGTTGAAGTTCTCTCTGTGTTCACCTATTCTTTTCCCAAGGTTGGTGAGCGTCTTTATGGCCATTACTTTGAACTCTTTATCAGGTAAATTACTTATCTCTGTTTCATTAAGGCTTTTCTTCCTGGAGTCTTATTTTGTCCTCTCATTTGGAACATATTTCTCTCTGTTTCCTCATTTTGCTTGACTCTCTGTGTTTTCTTCTTTGTACTAGGCAAAACAGCTTTCTATCCCAGTCATGAAGGAGTGGTCATTGGGAGAGGGTGTTTCAGTCTGCTGTCTGTGCAGTGCCCTGGAGATGATAGCCTGCCAAGAACTGTATCTTTGATTGTTTAAGTACTATGGGGCCCAGAAATATAAGCCCCCCTGGCCACCAGTGCCAGGTGTTCTGTGTGGAGTGAGTGCACCCTCTGGGTCTGGCAAGGCAGGAACTGTGGGGTGAATAAGAGCTAGGTCAGGGCGAGCCCTCCCACTGCGACCAGTGACATAGGAGCCATGGTGGATGAATGCCAGGCCGAGGGTCACTGTGAATGAGTGCCACGTGGAGCCAGCCTGCTCGGTTAGGGGCTTCAGGAGAATGCCAGGGTGGGGCAAGTGGCTTCAGTGAGGCAGATAGGGAGTGCCAAAAATGGTGCACACAAACTCTAGGCTAGGAAAGCAGAAGAGGAAGAAAAGAAAATGGTGCTCACCAGCGCCTCCATCCCTAGAGAGCATTCCAACAGGCCTCTGCCCCTCTGGTATATGCCCTAAGATTAATCTCCTTCACAAATGGCCCAGGCTCTTTTCAAACTGCTGCTTCTATGCTGGGACTCAGAGCAAATGAGTATGTGCAGGAGCCCTTTGAGAGTAGAGTCTCAGTTTCCTATAGCCCTTTGGTTCTCCTGGATGTAAGCTCCACTGGTTTTCAAAGTCAGATGTTTTGGGAGCTTGTCTTTCTGGTGCAGATCCCAAGGGCCTGATGTGGCACTCAGACCCCTTGCTCCTCAGGGAGGAGCTCTGTGTCTGTGATGTCCCTCTTGCTTGTGAGTCACAACACTGTGGGTGAGGGTCCTGGCAAGACCACGTCTCTGTTCCTCCTACCCATCTTGACGTGGCTTTTTTTCTTTGTCATTTGTTGAGGAAGAGCTGTTTTGCTGGTCTTCATGTCCTTTTCAGAGAGAATTGTTCTATACGTAGTTGTAGCTACCGTGCATCTGGGGGAGGAGGTGTGCTTAGGATCTTCCTATGCCTTCATCTTGAACCTCTTCCTCTTGGTGTGTTTTTAAAGGTGTTTTAAAATCTCCTCAGAGATTTTAAGTTTGCCAAGGCTCAGAGAAAGCTGTGTAAGTCAAGATGCAATTCCCAAAACTCAGTGGCTTAAAGCAAAAGACTTCTTTAAAAAAAATCATTCATTCCATATATCTGTTGTGGGTCATTTTGGACTTTTTTCAACTTTGTTTTAATTTGGGACCCAAGCTGATAAAGCATCTACTATTTGGATTGTTGCTGATCAGCATAGCAGAGGGAAAGAGATCACAGAAAATTTACACACTGACTCTTAAAACTTTACCTGGAAGTGACACTGCTCATCTGTGAAGCAAGTCATTTTACCACACCTGATTCTAAGGGGTGGAGAAATGCAACG